>NW_026728408.1:301704-603409 GCF_030684315.1 Stegostoma tigrinum
CAGCCCCTCTGTTTCAGCCCCTCTGTTTCAGCCCCTCTGTTTCTCGCCCTCTGTTTCTCGCCCTCTCTTTCTCGCCCTCTGTTTCTCGCTCTCTGTTTCTCGCCTCTGTTTCAGCCCCTCTGTTTCTCGCCCACTGTTTCAGCCCCTCTGCTTCTCGCCATCTGTTTCAGCCCCTCTGTTTCAGCCCCTCTGTTTCTCGCCCTCTGTTTCAGACCCTCTGTTTCAGCCCCTCTGTTTCTCGCCCTCTGTTCCCGCCCTCTGTTTCAGCCCCTCTGTTTCAGCCCCTCTGTTTCAGCCCCTCTGTTTCAGCCCCTCTGATTCTCGCCCTCTGTTTCTCGCCCTCTGTTTCTCGCTCTCTGTTTCTCGCCCTCTGTTTCTCGCCCTCTGTTTCAGCCCCTCTGTTTCTGCCCCTCTGTTTCAGCCCCTCTGTTTCAGCCCCTCTGTTTCAGCCCCTCTGTTTCTCGCCCTCTGTTTCTCGCCCTCTGTTTCTTGCCCTCTGTTTCTCGCTCTCTGTTTCTCGCCCTCTGTTTCTCGCCCTCTGTTTCAGCACCTCTGTTTCAGCCCCTCTGTTTCAGCCCCTCTGTTTCTCGCCCTCTGTTTCTCGCCCTCTGTTTCTCGCCCTCAGTTTCAGCCACTCTGTTTAACCCCCTTTGTTTCAGCCCCTCTGTTTCAGCCCCTCTGTTTCTCGCCCACTGTTTCTCGCCCACTGTTTCAGCCCCTCTGTTTCAGCCGCTCTGTTTCAGCCCCTCTGTTTCTCGCCCTCTGTTTCTCGCCCTCTGTTTCTTGCCCTCTGTTTCTCGCTCTCTGTTTCTCGCCCTCTGTTTCTCGCCCTCTGTTTCAGCACCTCTGTTTCAGCCCCTCTGTTTCAGCCCCTCTGTTTCTCGCCCTCTGTTTCTCGCCCTCTGTTTCTCGCCCTCAGTTTCAGCCACTCTGTTTCAGCCCCTTTGTTTCAGCCCCTCTGTTTCAGCCCCTCTGTTTCTCGCCCACTGTTTCTCGCCCACTGTTTCAGCCCCTCTGTTTCAGCCCCTCTGTTTCAGCCCCTCTGTGTCAGTCCCTCTGTTTCAGCCCCTCTTTTTCAGCTCCTCTGTTCCTCGCTCTCTGTTTCTCGCCCTCTGTTTCAGCCCCTCTGTTTCTCGCCCACTGTTTCAGCCCCTCTGTTTCTCGCCATCTCTTTCAGCCCCTCTGTTTCAGCCCCTCTGTTTCTCGCCCTCTGTTTCAGCCCCTCTGTTTCAGCCCCTCTGTTTCTCGCCCTCTGTTTCAGCCCCTCTGTTTCAGCACCTCTGTTTCTCGCCCTTTGTTTCTCGCCCTCTGTTTCAGCCCCACTGTTTCTCGCCCTCTGTTTCAGCCCCTCTGTTTCAGCCCCTCTGTTTCAGCCCCTCTGTTTCTCGCCCTCTGTTTCAGACCCTCTGTTTCAGCCCCTCTGTTTCAGCCCCTCTGTTTCAGCACCTCTGTTTCTCGCCCTTTGTTTCTCGCCCTCTGTTTCAGCCCCTCTGTTTCTCGCCATCTGTTTCAGCCCCTCTGTTTCAGCCCCTCTGTTTCTCGCCCTCTGTTTCAGACCCTCTGTTTCAGCCCCTCTGTTTCAGCCCCTCTGTTTCAGCCCCTCTGTTTCAGCACCTCTGTTTCTCGCCCTTTGTTTCTCGCCCTCTGTTTCAGCCCCTCTGTTTCTCGCCCTCTGTTTCAGCCCCTCTGTTTCTCGCACTCTGTTTCAGCCCCTCTGATTCAGCCCCTCTGTTTCTCGCCCTCTGTTTCAGCCCCTCTGTTTCAGCCCCTCTGTATCAGCCCCTCTGTTTCAGCCCCTCTGTTTCTCGCCCTCTGTTTCCCGCCCTCTGTTTCAGCCCCTCTGTTTCAGCCCCTCTGTATCAGCCCCTCTGTTTCAGCCCCTCTGTTTCTCGCCCTCTGTTTCTCGCCCTCTGTTTCTCGCTCTCTGTTTCTCGCCCTCTGTTTCTCGCCCTCTGTTTCAGCCCCTCTGTTTCTGCCCCTCTGTTTCAGCCCCTCTGTTTCAGCCCCTCTGTTTCAGCCCCTCTGTTTCTCGCCCTCTGTTTCTCGCCCTCTGTTTCTTGCCCTTTGTTTCTCGCTCTCTGTTTCTCGCCCTCTGTTTCTCGCCCTCTGTTTCAGCACCTCTGTTTCAGCCCCTCTGTTTCAGCCCCTCTGTTTCTCGCCCTCTGTTTCTCGCCCTCTGTTTCTCGCCCTCAGTTTCAGCCACTCTGTTTCAGCCCCTTTGTTTCAGCCCCTCTGTTTCAGCCCCTCTGTTTCTCGCCCACTGTTTCTCGCCCACTGTTTCAGCCCCTCTGTTTCAGCCCCTCTGTTTCAGCCCCTCTGTTTCTCGCCCTCTGTTTCTCGCCCTCTGTTTCTCGCCCTCAGTTTCAGCCACTCTGTTTCAGCCCCTTTGTTTCAGCCCCTCTGTTTCAGCCCCTCTGTTTCTCGCCCACTGTTTCTCGCCCACTGTTTCAGCCCCTCTGTTTCAGCCCCTCTGTTTCAGCCCCTCTGTTTCAGTCCCTCTGTTTCAGCACCTCTGTTTCAGCCCCTCTGTTTCTCGCCCTCTGTTTCTCGCCCTCTGTTTCTCGCCCTCTGTTTCTCGCCCTCTGTTTCAGCCCCTCTGTTTCAGCCCCTCTGTTTCAGCCCCTCTGTTTCTCGCCCTCTGTTTCTCGCCCTCTGTTTCAGCCCCTCTGTTTCTGCCCCTCAGTTCCAGACCCTCTGTTTCTTGCCCTCGGTTTCAGCACCTCTGTTTCTCGCCCTCTCTTTCAGCCCCTCTCTTTCTCGCCCTCTGTTGCAGACCCTCTGTTTCAGCCCGTCTATTTCAGCCCCTCTGTTACAGCCCCTCTGTTTCTCGCCCTCTGTTTCAGCCCCTCTGTTTCTCGCCCTCTGTTTCCGCCCCTCTGTTTCTCGCCCTCTGTTGCAGCCCCTCTGTTTCAGCCCCTCTGTTTCAGCCCCTCTGTTTCTTGCCCTCTGTTTCTGACCCTCTGTTTCTCGCCCTCTGTTTCTCGCCCTCTGTTTCAGCCCCTCTGTTTCAGCCCCTCTGTTTCAGCCCCTCTGTTTCTCGCCCTCTGTTTGAGCCCCTCTGTTTCAGCCCCTCTGTTTCAGCCCCTCTGTTTCAGGCCCACTGTTTCAGCCCCTCTGTTTCTCGCCATCTGTTTCAGCCCCTCGGTTTCAGCCCCACTGTTTCTCGCCCTCTGTTTCAGCCCCTCTGTTTCAGCCCCTCTGTTTCAGCCCCTCTTTTTCAGCCCCTCTGTTTCTCGCCCTCTGTTTCTCGCCCTCTGTTTCTCGCCCTCTGTTTCAGCCCCTCTGTTTCAGCCACTCTGTTTCAGCTCCTCTGTTTCTCGCCCTCTGTTACTCGCCCACTGTTTCTCGCCCTCTGTTTCAGCCCCTCTGTTTCAGCCCCTCTGTTTCAGCCCCTCTGTTTCAGCCCCTCTGTTTCTCGCCCTCTGTTTCTCGCTCTCTCTTTCTCGCCCTCTGTTTCTCGCCCTCTGTTTCAGCACCTCTGATTCAGCCCCTCTGTTACTCGCCCTCTGTTTCTCGCCCTCTGTTTCTCGCCCTCTGTTTCTCGCCCTCTGTTTCAGCCCCTCTGTTTCAGCCCCTTTGTTTCAGCCCCTCTGTTTCAGCCCCTCTGTTTCTCGCGCTCTGTTTCAGCCCCTCTGTTTCAGCCCCTCTGTTTCAGCCCCTCTGTTTCAGCCCCTCTGTTTCAGCCCCTCTGTTTCTCGCCCTCTGTTTCTCGCCCTCTGTTTCTCGCCCTCTGTTTCTGGCCCTCTGTTTCAGCCCCTCTGTTTCAGCCCCTCTGTTTCAGCCCCTCTGTTTCTCGCCCTCTGTTTCTCGCCCTCTGTTTCTCGCTCTCTGTTTCTCGCCCTCTGTTTCTCGCCCTCTGTTTCAGCCCCTCTTTTTCAGCTCCTCTGTTCCTCGCTCTCTGTTTCTCGCCCTCTGTTTCAGCCCCTCTGTTTCTCGCCCACTGTTTCAGCCCCTCTGTTTCTCGCCATCTCTTTCAGCCCCTCTGTTTCAGCCCCTCTGTTTGTCGCCCTCTGTTTCAGCCCCTCTGTTTCAGCCCCTCTGTTTCTCGCCCTCTGTTTCAGCCCCTCTGTTTCAGCACCTCTGTTTCTCGCCCTTTGTTTCTCGCCCTCTGTTTCAGCCCCTCTGTTTCTCGCCCTCTGTTTCAGCCCCTCTGTTTCAGCCCCTCTGTTTCAGCCCCTCTGTTTCTCGCCCTCTGTTTCAGACCCTCTGTTTCAGCCCCTCTGTTTCAGCCCCTCTGTTTCAGCACCTCTGTTTCTCGCCCTTTGTTTCTCGCCCTCTGTTTCAGCCCCTCTGTTTCTCGCCCTCTGTTTCAGCCCCTCTGTTTCTCGCACTCTGTTTCAGCCCCTCTGTTTCAGCCCCTCTGTTTCTCGCCCTCTGTTTCAGCCCCTCTGTTTCAGCCCCTCTGTATCAGCCCCTCTGTTTCAGCCCCTCTGTTTCTCGCCCTCTGTTTCTCGCCCTCTGTTTCAGCCCCTCTGTTTCAGCCCCTCTGTTTCAGCCCCTCTGTTTCAGCCCCTCTGATTCTCGCCCTCTGTTTCTCGCCATCTGTTTCTCGCCCTCTGTTTCTCGCTCTCTGATTCAGCCCCTCTGTTTCTCGCCCTCTGTTTCAGCCCCTCTGTTTCTGCCCCTCTGTTTCAGCCCCTCTGTTTCAGCCCCTCTGTTTCAGCCCATCTGTTTCTCGCCCTCTGTTTCTCGCCCTCTGTTTCTTGCCCTCTGTTTCTCGCTCTCTGTTTCTCGCCCTCTGTTTCTCGCCCTCTGTTTCAGCACCTCTGTTTCAGCCCCTTTGTTTCAGCCCCTCTGTTTCTCTTCCTCTGTTTCTCGCCCTCTGTTTCTCGCCCTCAGTTTCAGCCACTCTGTTTCATCCCCTTTGTTTCAGCCCCTCTGTTTCAGCCCCTCTGTTTCTCGCCCACTGTTTCTCGCCCTCTGATTCAGCCCCTCTGTTTCAGCCCCTCTGTTTCAGCCCCTCTGTTTCAGCCCCTCTGTTTCAGCACCTCTGTTTCAGCCCCTCTGTTTCTCGCCCTCTGTTTCTCGCCCTCTGTTTCTCGCCCTCTGTTTCTCGCCCTCTGTTTCAGCCCCTCTGTTTCAGCCCCTCTGTTTCACCCCCTCTGTTTCTCGCCCTCTGTTTCTCGACGTCTGTTTCAGCCCCTCTGTTTCTGCCCCTCAGTTCCAGCCCCTCTGTTTCTTGCCCTCTGTTTCAGCACCTCTGTTTCAGCCCCTCTCTTTCAGCCCCTCTCTTTCTCGCCCTCTGTTGCAGACCCACTGTTTCAGCCCGTCTATTTCAGCCCCTCTGTTACAGCCCCTCTGTTTCTCGCCCTCTGTTTCAGCCCCTCTGTTTCTCGCCCTCTGTTTCCACCCCTCTGTTTCTCGCCCTCTGTTGCAGCCCCTCTGTTTCAGCCCCTCTGTTTCAGCCCCTCTGTTTCAGCCCCTCTGTTTCAGCCCCTCTGTTTCTCGCCCTCTGTTTCTCGCCCTCTGTTTCTCGCTCTCTGTTTCTCGCCCTCTGTTTCTCGCCATCTGTTTCAGCCCCTCTGTTTCAGCCCCTCTGTTTCAGCCCCTCTGTTTCAGCCCCTCTGTTTCTCGCCCTCTGTTTTTCGCCCTCTGTTTCTCGCCCTCTGTTTCTCGCCCTCTGTTTCAGCCCCTCTGTTTCAGTCCCTCTGTTTCAGCCCCTCTGTTTCTCGCCCTCTGTTTCTCGCCCTCTGTTTCAGCCCCTCTCTATCAGCCCCTCTGTTTCAGCCCCTCTGTTTCTCGCCCTCTGTTTCTCGCCCTCTGTTTCAGCCCCTCTGTTTCAGCCCCTCTGTTTCAGCCCCTCTGTTTCAGCCCGTCTGTTTCAGCCCCTCTGTATCAGCCCCTCTGTTTCAGCCCCTCTGTTTCTCGCCCTCTGTTTCTCGCCCTCTGTTTCAGCCCCTCTGTTTCAGCCCCTCTGTTTCAGCCCCTCTGTTTCAGCCCCTCTGTTTCTCGCCCTCTGTTTCTCGCCCTCTCTTTCTCGCCCTCTGTTTCTCGCTCTCTGTTTCTCGCCTCTGTTTCAGCCCCTCTGTTTCTCGCCCACTGTTTCAGCCCCTCTGCTTCTCGCCATCTGTTTCAGCCCCTCTGTTTCAGCCCCTCTGTTTCTCGCCCTCTGTTTCAGACCCTCTGTTTCAGCCCCTCTGTTTCTCGCCCTCTGTTCCCGCCCTCTGTTTCAGCCCCTCTGTTTCAGCCCCTCTGTTTCAGCCCCTCTGTTTCAGCCCCTCTGATTCTCGCCCTCTGTTTCTCGCCCTCTGT
This sequence comes from Stegostoma tigrinum, assembly GCF_030684315.1. Classification (NCBI taxonomy): domain Eukaryota; kingdom Metazoa; phylum Chordata; class Chondrichthyes; order Orectolobiformes; family Stegostomatidae; genus Stegostoma; species Stegostoma tigrinum. The sequence continues at coordinate 307,957 of NW_026728408.1, forward strand.
TTCTCGCTCTCTGTTTCTCGCCCTCTGTTTCTCGCCCTCTGTTTCAGCCCCTCTGTTTCTGCCCCTCTGTTTCAGCCCCTCTGTTTCAGCCCCTCTGTTTCAGCCCCTCTGTTTCTCGCCCTCTGTTTCTCGCCCTCTGTTTCTTGCCCTCTGTTTCTCGCTCTCTGTTTCTCGCCCTCTGTTTCTCGCCCTCTGTTTCAGCACCTCTGTTTCAGCCCCTCTGTTTCAGCCCCTCTGTTTCTCGCCCTCTGTTTCTCGCCCTCTGTTTCTCGCCCTCAGTTTCAGCCACTCTGTTTAACCCCCTTTGTTTCAGCCCCTCTGTTTCAGCCCCTCTGTTTCTCGCCCACTGTTTCTCGCCCACTGTTTCAGCCCCTCTGTTTCAGCCGCTCTGTTTCAGCCCCTCTGTTTCTCGCCCTCTGTTTCTCGCCCTCTGTTTCTTGCCCTCTGTTTCTCGCTCTCTGTTTCTCGCCCTCTGTTTCTCGCCCTCTGTTTCAGCACCTCTGTTTCAGCCCCTCTGTTTCAGCCCCTCTGTTTCTCGCCCTCTGTTTCTCGCCCTCTGTTTCTCGCCCTCAGTTTCAGCCACTCTGTTTCAGCCCCTTTGTTTCAGCCCCTCTGTTTCAGCCCCTCTGTTTCTCGCCCACTGTTTCTCGCCCACTGTTTCAGCCCCTCTGTTTCAGCCCCTCTGTTTCAGCCCCTCTGTGTCAGTCCCTCTGTTTCAGCACCTCTGTTTCAGCCCCTCTGTTTCTCGCCCTCTGTTTCTCGCCCTCTGTTTCTCGCCCTCTGTTTCTCGCCCTCTGTTTCAGCCCCTCTGTTTCAGCCCCTCTGTTTCAGCCCCTCTGTTTCAGCCCCTCTGTTTCAGCCCCTCTGTTTCTCGCCCTCTGTTTTTCGCCCTCTGTTTCTCGCCCTCTGTTTCTCGCCCTCTGTTTCTCGCCCACTGTTTCAGCCCCTCTGTTTCAGCCCCTCTGTTTCAGCCCCTCTGTTTCTCGCCCTCTGTTTCAGCCCCTCTGTTTCAGCCCCTCTGTATCAGCCCCTCTGTTTCAGCCCCTCTGTTTCTCGCCGTCTGTTTCCCGCCCTCTGTTTCAGCCCCTCTGTTTCAGCCCCTCTGTTTCAGCCCCTCTGTTTCAGCCCCTCTGATTCTCGCCCTCTGTTTCTCGCCCTCTGTTTCTCGCTCTCTGTTTCTCGCCCTCTGTTTCTCGACCTCTGTTTCAGCCCCTCTGTTTCTGCCCCTCTGTTTCAGCCCCTCTGTTTCAGCCCCTCTGTTTCAGCCCCTCTGTTTCTCGCCCTCTGTTTCTCGCCCTCTGTTTCTTGCCCTCTGTTTCTCGCTCTCTGTTTCTCGCCCTCTGTTTCTCGCCCTCTGTTTCAGCACCTCTGTTTCAGCCCCTCTGTTTCAGCCCCTCTGTTTCTCGCCCTCTGTTTCTCGCCCTCTGTTTCTCGCCCTCAGTTTCAGCCACTCTGTTTCAGCCCCTTTGTTTCAGCCCCTCTGTTTCAGCCCCTCTGTTTCTCGCCCACTGTTTCTCGCCCACTTTTTCAGCCCCTCTGTTTCAGCCCCTCTGTTTCAGCCCCTCTGTTTCTCGCCCTCTGTTTCTCGCCCTCTGTTTCTTGCCCTCTGTTTCTCGCTCTCTGTTTCTCGCCCTCTGTTTCTCGCCCTCTGTTTCAGCACCTCTGTTTCAGCCCCTCTGTTTCAGCCCCTCTGTTTCTCGCCCTCTGTTTCTCGCCCTCTGTTTCTCGCCCTCAGTTTCAGCCACTCTGTTTCAGCCCCTTTGTTTCAGCCCCTCTGTTTCAGCCCCTCTGTTTCTCGCCCACTGTTTCTCGCGCCACTGTTTCAGCCCCTCTGTTTCAGCCCCTCTGTTTCAGCCCCTCTGTTTCAGTCCCTCTGTTTCAGCACCTCTGTTTCAGCCCCTCTGTTTCTCGCCCTCTGTTTCTCGCCCTCTGTTTCTCGCCCTCTGTTTCTCGCCCTCTGTTTCAGCCCCTCTGTTTCAGCCCCTCTGTTTCAGCCCCTCTGTTTCTCGCCCTCTGTTTCTCGCCCTCTGTTTCAGCCCCTCTGTTTCTGCCCCTCAGTTCCAGACCCTCTGTTTCTTGCCCTCGGTTTCAGCACCTCTGTTTCTCGCCCTCTCTTTCCGCCCCTCTCTTTCTCGCCCTCTGTTGCAGACCCTCTGTTTCAGCCCGTCTATTTCAGCCCCTCTGTTACAGCCCCTCTGTTTCTCGCCCTCTGTTTCAGCCCCTCTGTTTCTCGCCCTCTGTTTCCGCCCCTCTGTTTCTCGCCCTCTGTTGCAGCCCCTCTGTTTCAGCCCCTCTGTTTCAGCCCCTCTGTTTCTTGCCCTCTGTTTCTGACCCTCTGTTTCTCGCCCTCTGTTTCTCGCCCTCTGTTTCAGCCCACTCTGTTTCAGCACCTCTGTTTCAGCCCCTCTGTTTCTCGCCCTCTGTTTGAGCCCCTCTGTTTCAGCCCCTCTGTTTCAGCCCCTCTGTTTCAGGCCCACTGTTTCAGCCCCTCTGTTTCTCGCCATCTGTTTCAGCCCCTCGGTTTCAGCCCCTCTGTTTCTCGCCCTCTGTTTCAGCCCCTCTGTTTCAGCCCCTCTGTTTCAGCCACTCTTTTTCAGCCCCTCTGTTTCTCGCCCTCTGTTTCTCGCCCTCTGTTTCTCGCCCTCTGTTTCTCGCCCTCTGTTTCAGCCCCTCTGATTAAGCCGCTCTGTTTCTCGCCCTCTGTTTCTCGCCCTCTGTTTCAGCCCCTCTGTTTCAGCCTCTCAGTTTCAGCCCCTCTGTTTCTCCCCCTATGTTTCAGCACCTCTGTTTCTCGCCCTCTCTTTCAGCCCCTCTCTTTCTCGCCCACTGTTGCAGACCCTCTGTATCTCGCCCTCTGTTTCAGCCCCTCTGTTTCAGCCCCTCTGTTTCTGCCCCTCTGTTTCAGCCCCTCTGTTTCTCGCCATCTGTTTCAGCCCCTCTGTTTCAGCCCCTCTGTTTCTCGCCCTCTGTTTCAGCCCCCTGTTCCAGCCCCTCTGTTTCAGCCCCTCTGTTTCAGCACCTCTGTTTCTCGCCCTTTGTTTCTCGCCCTCTGTTTCAGCCCCTCTGTTTCTCGCCCTCTGTTTCAGCCCCTCTGTTTCTCGCCCTCTGTTTCAGCCCCTCTGTTTCAGTCCCTCTGTTTCAGCCCCTCTGTTTGTGCCCCTCTGTTTCAGCCCCTCTGTTTCACGCCCTCTGTTTCAGCCCCTCTGTTTCAGCCCCTCTGTTTCTCGCCCTCTGTTTCAGCCCCTCTGTTTCAGCCCCTCTGTATCAGCCCCTCTGTTTCAGCCCCTCTGTTTCTCGCCCTCTGTTTGTCGCCCTCTGTTTCAGCCCCTCTGTTTCAACCCCTCTGTTTCAGCCCCTCTGTTTCAGCCCCACTGTTTCTCGCCCTCTGCTTCTCGCTCTCTGTTTCTCGCCCTCTGTTTCTCGCCCTCTGTTTCAGTCCCTCTGTTTCAGCCCCTCTGTTTCAGCCCCTCTGTTTCAGCCCATCTGTTTCACGCCCTCTGTTTCTTTCCCTCTGTTTCTCGCCCTCTGTTTCAGCCCCTCTGTTTCAGTCCCTCTGTTTCAGCCCCTCTGTTTCAGCCCCACTGTTTCAGCCCCTCTGTTTCAGCCACTCTGTTTCAGCCCCTCTGTTTCTCGCCCTCTGTTTCTCGCCCTCTGTTTCTCGATCTCTGTTTCTCGCCCTCTGTTTCTCGCCCTCTGTTTCAGCCCCTCTGTTTCAGCCCCTCTGTTTCAGCCCCTCTGTTTCAGCCCCTCTGTTTCTCGCCCTCTGTTTCAGCCCCTCAGTTTCTCGCTCTCTGTTTCTCGCCCTCTGTTTCTCGCCCTCTGTTTCAGCCCCTCTGTTTCAGACCCTCTGTTTCAGCCCCTCTGTTTCTCGCCCTCTGTTTCTCGCCCACTGTTTCTCGCCCTCTGTTTCAGCCCCTCAGTTTCAGGCCCTCTGTTTCAGCCCCTCTGTTTCAGCCCCTCTGTTTCTCGCCCTCTGTTTCTCGCCCTCTGTTTCTTGCCCTCTGTTTCTCGCTCTCTGTTTCTCGCCCTCTATTTCTCGCCCTCTGTTTCAGCCCCTCTGTTTCAGCCCCTCTGTTTCAGCCCCTCTGTTTCTCGCCCTCTGTTTCAGCCCCTCTGTTTCTCGCCCTCTGTTTCTCGCCCACTGTTTCTCGCCCTCTGTTTCAGCCCCTCTGTTTCAGCTCCTCTGTTTCAGCCCCTCTGTTTCTCGCCCTCTGTTTCTCGCCCACTGTTTCTCGCCCTCTGTTTCAGCCCCTCTGTTTCAGCCCCTCTGTTTCAGCCCCTCTGTTTCAGCCCCTCTGTTTCTCGCCCTCTGTTTCTCGCCCTCTGTTTCTTGCCCTCTGTATCTCGCTCTCTGTTTCTCGCCCTCTGTTTCAGCCCCTCTGTTTCAGCCCCTCTGTTTCAGCCCCTCTGTTTCTCGCCCTCTGTTTCTCGCCCTCTGTTTCTCGCCCTCAGTTTCAGCCCCTCTGTTTCAGCCCCTTTGTTTCAGCCCCTCTGTTTCTGCCCCTCTGTTTCTCGCCCACTGTTTCTCGTCCTCTGTTTCAGCCCCTCTGTTTCAGCCCCTCTGTTTCAGCCCCTCTGTTTCAGCCCCTCTGTTTCTCGCCCTCAGTTTCTCGCCCTCTGTTTCTCGCCCTCTGTTTCTCGCCCTCTGTTTCAGCCCCTCTGTTTAAGCCGGTCTGTTTCTCGCCCTCTGTTTCTCGCCCTCTGTTTCAGCCCCTCTGTTTCAGCCTCTCAGTTTCAGCCCCTCTGTTTCTCCCCCTCTGTTTCAGCACCTCTGTTTCTCGCCCTCTCTTTCAGCCCCTCTCTTTCTCGCCCACTGTTGCAGACCCTCTGTATCTCGCCCTCTGTTTCAGCCCCTCTGTTTCAGCCCCTCTGTTTCAGCCCCTCTGTTTCTCGCCATCTGTTTCAGCCCCTCTGTTTCAGCCCCTCTGTTTCTCGCCCTCTGTTTCAGCCCCTCTGTTTCAGCCCCTCTGCTTCAGCCCCTCTGTTTCAGCACCTCTGTTTCTCGCCCTTTGTTTCTCGCCCTCTGTTTCAGCCCCTCTGTTTCAGCCCCTCTGTTTCAGCCCCTCTGTTTCAGCACCTCAGTTTCTCGATCTCTGTTTCTCGCCCTCTGTTTCTCGCCCTCTGTTTCTCGCCCTCTGTTTCTCGCCCACTGTTTCAGCCCCTCTGTTTCAGCCCCACTGTATCAGCCCATCTGTTTCAGCCCCTCTGTTTCAGCCCCTCTGTTTCAGCCCCTCTGTTTCAGCCCCTCTTTTTCTCGCCCTCTGTTTCTCTTTCTCTGTTTCTCGCCCTATGTTTCATCCCCTCTGTTTCTCGCCCACTGTTTCAGCACCTCTGTTTCTCGCCATCTGTTTCAGCCCCTCTGTTTCAGCCCCTCTGTTTCTCGCCCTCTGTTTCAGCCCCTCTGTTTCAGCCCCTCTGTTTCAGCCCCTCTGTTTCAGCCCCTCTGTTTCTCGCCCTCTGTTTCTCGCCCTCTGTTTCAGCCCCTCTGTTTCAGCCCCTCTGTTTCAGCCCCTCTGTTTCTCGCCCTCTGTTTCTCGCCCTCTGTTTCTCGCCCTCTGTTTCTCGATCTCTGTTTCTCGCCCTCTGTTTCTCGCCCTCTGTTTCAGCCCCTCTGTTTCAGCCCCTCTGTTTCAGCCCCTCTGTTTCAGCACCTCTGTTTCAGCCCCTCGGTTTTCTCGCCCTCTGTTTCTCGCCCTCTGTTTCAGCCCCTCTGTTTCTCGCTCTCTGTTTCTCGCCCTCTGTTTCTCGCCCTCTGTTTCAGCCACTCTGTTTCAGCCCCTCTGTTTCAGCCCCTCTGTTTCACCCCCTCTGTTTCAGCCCCTCTGTTTCAGCCCCTCTGTTTCTCGCCCTCTGTTTCTCGCCCTCTGTTTCTCGCCCTCTGTTTCTCGATCTCTGTTTCTCGCCCTCTGTTTCTCGCCCTCTGTTTCAGCCCCTCTGTTTCAGCCCCTCTGTTTCAGCCCCTCTGTTTCAGCACCTCTGTTTCAGCCCCTCGGTTTCTCGCCCTCTGTTTCTCGCCCTCTGTTTCAGCCCCTCTGTTTCTCGCTCTCTGTTTCTCGCCCTCTGTTTCTCGCCCTCTGTTTCAGCCCCTCTGTTTCAGCCCCTCTGTTTCAGCCCCTCTGTTTCATCCCCTCTGTTTCAGCCCCTCTGTTTCAGCCCCTCTGTTTCATCCCCTCTGTTTCAGCCCCTCTGTTTCAGCCCCTCTGTTTCTCGCCCTCTGTTTCTCGCCCTCTGTTTCTCGCCCTCTGTTTCAGCCCCTCTGTTTCAGCCCCTCTGTTTCAGCCCCTCTGTTTCTCGCCCTCTGTTTCTCGCCCACTGTTTCTCGCCCTCTGTTTCAGCCCCTCTGTTTCAGCCCCTCTGTTTCAGCCTCTCAGTTTCAGCCCCTTTGTTTCTCCCCCTCTGTTTCAGCACCTCTGTTTCTCGCCCTCTCTTTCAGCCCCTCTCTTTCTCGCCCACTGTTGCAGACCCTCTGTATCTCGCCCTCTGTTTCAGCCCTTCTGTTTCAGCCCCTCTGTTTCCGCCCCTCTGTTTCAGCCCCTCTGTTTCTCGCCCTCTGTTTCAGCCCCTCTGTTTCAGCCCCTCTGTTTCAGCCCCTCTGTTTCAGCCCCTCTGTTTCTCGCCCTCTGTTTCTCGCCCACTGTTTCTCGCCCTCTGTTTCAGCCCCTCTGTTTCAGCCCCTCTGTGTCAGCCCCTCTGTTTCTCGCCCTCTGTTTCAGCCCCTCTGTTTCAGCCCCTCTGTTTCTCGCCCTCTGTTTCAGCCCCTCTGTTTCAGCCCCTCTGTTTCTCGCCCTCAGTTTCAGCCCCTCTGTTTCAGCCCCTCTGTTTCAGCCCCTCTGTTTCTCGCCCTCTGTTTCTCGCCCACTGTTTCTCGCCCTCTGTTTCAGCCCCTCTGTTTCAGCCCCTCTGTTTCAGCCCCTCTGTTTCTCGCCCTCTGTTTCTCGCCCACTGTTTCTCGTCCTCTGTTTCAGCCCCTCTGTTTCAGCCCCTCTGTTTCTCGCCCTCTGTTTCTCGCCCACTGTTTCTCGCCCTCTGTTTCAGCCCCTCTGTTTCAGCCCCTCTGTTTCAGCCCCTTTGTTTCAGCCCCTCTGTTTCTGCCCCTCTGTTTCTCGCCCACTGTTTCTCGTCCTCTGTTTCAGCCCCTCTGTTTCAGCCCCTCTGTTTCAGCCCCTCTGTTTCAGCCCCTCTGTTTCAGCCCCTCTGTTTCTCGCCCTCTGTTTCTCGCCCTCTGTTTCTCGCCCTCTGTTTCTCGCCCTCTGTTTCAGCCCCTCTGATTAAGCCGCTCTGTTTCTCGCCCTCTGTTTCTCGCCCTCTGTTTCAGCCCCTCTGTTTCAGCCCCTCTGTTTCAGCCCCTCTGTTTCAGCCCCTCTGTTTCTCGCCCTCTGTTTCTCGCCCTCTGTTTCAGCCCCTCTGTTTCAGCCCCTCTGTTTCAGCCCCTCTGTTCCTCGCCCTCTGTTTCTCGCCCTCTGTTTCTCGCCCTCTGTTTCTCGATCTCTGTTTCTAGCCCTCTGTTTCTCGCCCTCTGTTTCAGCCCCTCTGTTTCAGCCCCTCTGTTTCAGCCCCTCTGTTTCAGCACCTCTGTTTCAGCCCCTCGGTTTCTCGCCCTCTGTTTCTCGCCCTCTGTTTCAGCCCCTCTGTTTCTCGCTCTCTGTTTCTCGCCCTCTGTTTCTCGCCCTCTGTTTCAGCCCCTCTGTTTCAGCCCCTCTGTTTCAGCCCCTCTGTTTCATCCCCTCTGTTTCAGCCCCTCTGTTTCAGCCCCTCTGTTTCATCCCCTCTGTTTCAGCCCCTCTGTTTCAGCCCCTCTGTTTCTCGCCCTCTGTTTCTCGCCCTCTGTTTCTCGCCCTCTGTTTCTCGATCTCTGTTTCTCGCCCTCTGTTTCTCGCCCTCTGTTTCAGCCCCTCTGTTTCAGCCCCTCTGTTTCAGCCCCTCTGTTTCAGCACCTCTGTTTCAGCCCCTCGGTTTCTCGCCCTCTGTTTCTCGCCCTCTGTTTCAGCCCCTCTGTTTCTCGCTCTCTGTTTCTCGCCCTCTGTTTCTCGCCCTCTGTTTCAGCCCCTCTGTTTCAGCCCCTCTGTTTCAGCCCCTCTGTTTCATCCCCTCTGTTTCAGCCCCTCTGTTTCAGCCCCTCTGTTTCATCCCCTCTGTTTCAGCCCCTCTGTTTCAGCCCCTCTGTTTCTCGCCCTCTGTTTCTCGCCCTCTGTTTCTCGCCCTCTGTTTCAGCCCCTCTGTTTCAGCCCCTCTGTTTCAGCCCCTCTGTTTCTCGCCCTCTGTTTCTCGCCCACTGTTTCTCGCCCTCTGTTTCAGCCCCTCTGTTCCAGCCCCTCTGTTTCAGCCTCTCAGTTTCAGCCCCTCTGTTTCTCCCCCTCTGTTTCAGCACCTCTGTTTCTCGCCCTCTCTTTCAGCCCCTCTCTTTCTCGCCCACTGTTGCAGACCCTCTGTATCTCGCCCTCTGTTTCAGCCCCTCTGTTTCAGCCCCTCTGTTTCAGCCCCTCTGTTTCAGCCCCTCTGTTTCTCGCCCTCTCTTTCAGCCCCTCTGTTTCAGCCCCTCTGCTTCAGCCCCTCTGTTTCAGCACCTCTGTTTCTCGCCCTTTGTTTCTCGCCCTCTGTTTCAGCCCCTCTGTTTCAGCCCCTCTGTTTCAGCCCCTCTGTTTCAGCACCTCTGTTTCTCGATCTCTGTTTCTCGCCCTCTGTTTCTCGCCCTCTGTTTCTCGCCCTCTGTTTCTCGCCCAATGTTTCAGCCCCTCTGTTTCAGCCCCACTGTATCAGCCCATCTGTTTCAGCCCCTCTGTTTCAGCCCCTCTGTTTCAGCCCCTCTGTTTCAGCCCCTCTGTTTCTCGCCCTCTGTTTCTCTTTCTCTGTTTCTCGCCCTCTGTTTCATCCCCTCTGTTTCTCGCCCACTGTTTCAGCCCCTCTGTTTCTCGCCATCTGTTTCAGCCCCTCTGTTTCAGCCCCTCTGTTTCTCGCCCTCTGTTTCAGCCCCTCTGTTTCAGCCCCTCTGTTTCAGCCCCTCTGTTTCTCGCCCTCAGTTTCTCGCCCTCTGTTTCAGCCCCTCTGTTTCAGCCCCTCTGTTTCAGCCCCTCTGTTTCTCGCCCTCTGTTTCTCGCCCTCTGTTTCTCGCCCTCTGTTTCTCGATCTCTGTTTCTCGCCCTCTGTTTCTCGCCCTCTGTTTCAGCCCCTCTATTTCAGCCCCTCTGTTTCAGCCCCTCTGTTTCAGCACCTCTGTTTCAGCCCCTCTGTTTCTCGCCCTCTGTTTCTCGCCCTCTGTTTCAGCCCCTCTGTTTCTCGCTCTCTGTTTCTCGCACTCTGTTTCTCGCCCTCTGTTTCAGCCCCTCTGTTTCAGCCCCTCTGTTTCAGCCCCTCTGTTTCTCGCCCTCTGTTTCTCGCCCACTGTTTCTCGCCCTCTGTTTCAGCCCCTCTGTTTCAGCCCCTCTGTTTCTCGCCCTCTGTTTCTCGCCCTCTGCTTCTCGCCCTCTGTTTCTCGCCCTCTGTTTCTCGCTCTTTGTTTCTCGCCCTCTGTTTCTCGCACTCTGTTTCAGCCCCTCTGTTTCAGCCCCTCTGTTTCAGCCCCTCTGTTTCATACCCTCTGTTTCAGCCCCTCTGTTTCAGCCCCTCTGTTTCTCGCCCTCTGTTTCTCGCCCTCTGTTTCTCGCCCTCTGTTTCTCGCTCTCTGTTTCTCGCCCTCTGTTTCTCGCCCTCTGTTTCAGCCCCTCTGTTTCAGCCCCTCTGTTTCAGCCCCTCTGTTTCTCGCCCTCTGTTTCTCGCCCACTGTTTCTCGCCCTCTGTTTCAGCCCCTCTGTTTCAGCCCCTCTGTTTCAGTCCCTCTGTTTCAGACCCTCTGTTTCAGCCCCTCTGTTTCAGCCCCTCTGTTTCTCGCCCTCTGTTTCAGCCCCTCTGTTTCAGCCCCTCTGTTTCTCGCCCTCAGTTTCAGCCCCTCTGTTTCAGCCCCTCTGTTTCAGCCCCTCTGTTTCAGCCCCTCTGTTTCTCGCCCTCTGTTTCTCGCCCACTGTTTCTCGCCCTCTGTTTCAGCCCCTCTGTTTCAGCCCCTCTGTTTCAGCCCCTCTGTTTCAGCCCCTCTGTTTCTCGCCCTCTGTTTCTCGCCCACTGTTTCTCGCCCTCTGTTTCAGCCCCTCTGTTTCAGCCCCTCTGTTTCAGCCCCTTTGTTTCAGCCCCTCTGTTTCTGCCCCTCTGTTTCTCGCCCACTGTTTCTCGTCCTCTGTTTCAGCCCCTCTGTTTCAGCCCCTCTGTTTCAGCCCCTCTGTTTCAGCCCCTCTGTTTCAGCCCCTCTGTTTCTCGCCCTCTGTTTCTCGCCCTCTGTTTCTCGCCCTCTGTTTCTCGCCCTCTGTTTCAGCCCCTCTGTTTCAGCCCCTCTGTTTCTCGCCCTCTGTTTCAGCCCCTCTGTTTCAGCCCCTCTGTTTCTCGCCCTCAGTTTCAGCCCCTCTGTTTCAGCCCCTCTGTTTCAGCCCCTCTGTTTCAGCCCCTCTGTTTCTCGCCCTCTGTTTCTCGCCCACTGTTTCTCGCCCTCTGTTTCAGCCCCTCTGTTTCAGCCCCTCTGTTTCAGCCCCTCTGTTTCAGCCCCTCTGTTTCTCGCCCTCTGTTTCTCGCCCACTGTTTCTCGCCCTCTGTTTCAGCCCCTCTGTTTCAGCCCCTCTGTTTCAGCCCCTTTGTTTCAGCCCCTCTGTTTCTGCCCCTCTGTTTCTCGCCCACTGTTTCTCGTCCTCTGTTTCAGCCCCTCTGTTTCAGCCCCTCTGTTTCAGCCCCTCTGTTTCAGCCTCTCAGTTTCAGCCCCTCTGTTTCTCCCCCTATGTTTCAGCACCTCTGTTTCTCGCCCTCTCTTTCAGCCCCTCTCTTTCTCGCCCACTGTTGCAGACCCTCTGTATCTCGCCCTCTGTTTCAGCCTCTCTGTTTCAGCCCCTCTGTTTCAGCCCCTCTGTTTCAGCCCCTTTGTTTCTCGCCATCTGTTTCAGCCCCTCTGTTTCAGCCCCTCTGTTTCTCGCTCTCTGTTTCATCCCCCTGTTCCAGCCCCTCTGTTTCAGCCCCTCTGTTTCAGCACCTCTGTTTCTCGCCCTTTGTTTCTCGCCCTCTGTTTCAGCCCCTCTGTTTCTCGCCCTCTGTTTCAGCCCCTCTGTTTCTCGCCCTCTGTTTCAGCCCCTCTGTTTCAGTCCCTCTGTTTCAGCCCCTCTGTTTGTGCCCCTCTGTTTCAGCCCCTCTGTTTCACGCCCTCTGTTTCAGCCCCTCTGTTTCAGCCCCTCTGTTTCTCGCCCTCTGTTTCAGCCCCTCTGTTTCAGCCCCTCTGTATCAGCCCCTCTGTTTCAGCCCCTCTGTTTCTCGCCCTCTGTTTGTCGCCCTCTGTTTCAGCCCCTCTGTTTCAACCCCTCTGTTTCAGCCCCTCTGTTTCAGCCCCACTGTTTCTCGCCCTCTGCTTCTCGCTCTCTGTTTCTCGCCCTCTGTTTCTCGCCCTCTGTTTCAGTCCCTCTGTTTCAGCCCCTCTGTTTCAGCCCCTCTGTTTCAGCCCCTCTGTTTCTCGCCCTCTGTTTCTTTCCCTCTGTTTCTCGCCCTCTGTTTCAGCCCCTCTGTTTCAGCCCCTCTGTTTCAGCCCCTCTGTTTCAGCACCTCTGTTTCAGCCCCTCTGTTTCTCGCCCTCTGTTTCAGCCCCTCTGTTTCAGTCCCTCTGTTTCAGCCACTCTGTTTCAGCCCCTCTGTTTCTCGCCCTCTGTTTCTCGCCCTCTGTTTCTCGCCCTCTGTTTCTCGATCTCTGTTTCTCGCCCTCTGTTTCTCGCCCTCTGTTTCAGCCCCTCTGTTTCAGCCCCTCTGTTTCAGCCCCTCTGTTTCAGCCCCTCTGTTTCTCGCCCTCTGTTTCAGCCCCTCTGTTTCTCGCTCTCTGTTTCTCGCCCTCTGTTTCTCGCCCTCAGTTTCAGCCCCTCTGTTTCAGACCCTCTGTTTCAGCCCCTCTGTTTCTCGCCCTCTGTTTCTCGCCCACTCTTTCTCGCCCTCTGTTTCAGCCCCTCAGTTTCAGGCCCTCTGTTTCAGCCCCTCTGTTTCAGCCCCTCTGTTTCTCGCCCTCTGTTTCTCGCCCTCTGTTTCTTGCCCTCTGTTTCTCGCTCTCTGTTTCTCGCCCTTTATTTCTCGCCCTCTGTTTCAGCCCCTCTGTTTCAGCCCCTCTGTTTCAGCCCCTCTGTTTCTCGCCCTCTGTTTCAGCCCCTCTGTTTCTCGCCCTCTGTTTCTCGCCCACTGTTTCTCGCCCTCTGTTTCAGCCCCTCTGTTTCAGCCCCTCTGTTTCAGCCCCTCTGTTTCTCGCCCTCTGTTTCTCGCCCACTGTTTCTCGCCCTCTGTTTCAGCCCCTCTGTTTCAGCCCCTCTGTTTCAGCCCTTCTGTTTCAGCCCCTCTGTTTCTCGCCCTCAGTTTCTCGCCCTCTGTTTCTTGCCCTCTGTATCTCGCTCTCTGTTTGTCGTCCTCTGTTTCAGCCCCTCTGTTTCAGCCCCTCTGTTTCAGCCGGTCTGTTTCTCGCCCTCTGTTTCTCGCCCTCTGTTTCTCGCCCTCAGTTTCAGCCCCTCTGTTTCAGCCCCTTTGTTTCAGCCCCTCTGTTTCTGCCCCTCTGTTTCTCGCCCACTGTTTCTCGTCCTCTGTTTCAGCCCCTCTGTTTCAGCCCCTCTGTTTCAGCCCCTCTGTTTCAGCCCCTCTGTTTCTCGCCCTCAGTTTCTCGCCCTCTGTTTCTCGCCCTCTGTTTCTCGCCCTCTGTTTCAGCCCCTCTGTTTAAGCCGCTCTGTTTCTCGCCCTCTGTTTCTCGCCCTCTGTTTCAGCCCCTCTGTTTCAGCCTCTCAGTTTCAGCCCCTCTGTTTCTCCCCCTCTGTTTCAGCACCTCTGTTTCTCGCCCTCTCTTTCAGCCCCTCTCTTTCTCGCCCACTGTTGCAGACCCTCTGTATCTCGCCCTCTGTTTCAGCCCCTCTGTTTCAGCCCCTCTGATTCAGCCACTCTGTTTCAGCCCCTCTGTTTCTCGCCATCTGTTTCAGCCCCTCTGTTTCAGCCCCTCTGTTTCTCGCCCTCTGTTTCAGCCCCTCTGTTTCAGCCCCTCTGCTTCAGCCCCTCTGTTGCAGCACCTCTGTTTCTCGCCCTTTGTTTCTCGCCCTCTGTTTCAGCCCCTCTGTTTCAGCCCCTCTGATTCAGCCCCTCTGTTTCAGCACCTCAGTTTCTCGATCTCTGTTTCTCGCCCTCTGTTTCTCGCCCTCTGTTTCTCGCCAACTGTTTCTCGCCCACTGTTTCAGCCCCTCTGTTTCAGCCCCACTGTATCAGCCCATCTGTTTCAGCCCCTCTGTTTCAGCCACTCTGTTTCAGCCCCTCTGTTTCAGCCCCTCTTTTTCTCGCCCTCTGTTTCTCTTTCGCTGTTTCTCGCCCTCTGTTTCATCCCCTCTGTTTCTCGCCCACTGTTTCAGCCCCTCTGTTTCTCGCCATCTGTTTCAGCCCCTCTGTTTCAGCCCCTCTGTTTCTCGCCCTCTGTTTCAGCCCCTCTGTTTCAGCCCCTCTGTTTCAGCCCCTCTGTTTCTCGCCCTCTGTTTCTCGCCCTCTGTTTCAGCCCCTCTGTTTCAGCCCCTCTGTTTCAGCCCCTCTGTTTCTCGCCCTCTGTTTCTCGCCCTCTGTTTCTCGCCCTCTGTTTCTCGATCTCTGTTTCTCGCCCTCTGTTTCTCGCCCTCTGTTTCAGCCCCTCTGTTTCAGCCCCTCTGTTTCAGCCCCTCTGTTTCAGCACCTCTGTTTCAGCCCCTCGGTTTCTCGCCCTCTGTTTCTCGCCCTCTGTTTCAGCCCCTCTGTTTCTCGCTCTCTGTTTCTCGCCCTCTGTTTCTCGCCCTCTGTTTCAGCCCCTCTGTTTCAGCCCCTCTGTTTCAGCCCCTCTGTTTCTCGCCCTCTTTTTCTCGCCCACTGTTTCTCGCCCTCTGTTTCTCGCTCTTTGTTTCTCGCCCTCTGTTTCTCGCACTCTGTTTCAGCCCCTCTGTTTCAGCCCCTCTGTTTCAGCCCCTCTGTTTCATCCCCTTTGTTTCAGCCCCTCTGTTTCAGCCCCTCTGTTTCTCGCCCTCTGTTTCTCGCCCTCTGTTTCTCGCCCTCTGTTTCAGCCCCTCTGTTTCAGCCCCTCTGTTTCAGCCCCTCTGTTTCTCGCCCTCTGTTTCTCGCCCACTGTTTCTCGCCCTCTGTTTCAGCCCCTCTGTTTCAGCCCCTCTGTTTCTCGCCCTCTGTTTCTCGCCCTCTGTTTCTCGCCCTCTGTTTCTCGCTCTTTGTTTCTCGCCCTCTGTTTCTCGCACTCTGTTTCAGCCCCTCTGTTTCAGCCCCTCTGTTTCAGCCCCTCTGTTTCATCCCCTCTGTTTCAGCCCCTCTGTTTCAGCCCCTCTGTTTCTCGCCCTCTGTTTCTCGCCCTCTGTTTCTCGCCCTCTGTTTCTCGCTCTCTGTTTCTCGCCCTCTGTTTCTCGCCCTCTGTTTCTCGCCCTCTGTTTCTCGCCCACTGTTTCTCGCCCTCTGTTTCAGCCCCTCTGTTTTTCGCCCTCTGTTTCTCGCCCTCTGTTTCTCGCCCTCTGTTTCTCGATCTCTGTTTCTCGCCCTCTGTTTCTCGCCCTCTGTTTCAGCCCCTCTGTTTCTCGCTCTCTGTTTCTCGCCCTCTGTTTCTCGCCCTCTGTTTCAGCCCCTCTGTTTCAGACCCTCTGTTTCAGCCCCTCTGTTTCTCGCCCTCTGTTTCTCGCCCACTGTTTCTCGCCCTCTGTTTCAGCCCCTCTGTTTCAGGCCCTCTGTTTCAGCCCCTCTGTTTCAGCCCCTCTGTTTCTCGCCCTCTGTTTCTCGCCCTCTATTTCTTGCCCTCTGTTTCTCGCTCTCTGTTTCTCGCCCTCTATTTCTCGCCCTCTGTTTCAGCCCCTCTGTTTCAGCCCCTCTGTTTCAGCCCCTCTGTTTCTCTCCCTCTGTTTCAGCCCCTCTGTTTCTCGCCCTCTGTTTCTCGCACACTGTTTCTCGCCCTCTGTTTCAGCCCCTCTGTTTCAGCCCCTCTGTTTCAGCCCCTCTGTTTCTCGCCCTCTGTTTCTCGCCCACTGTTTCTCGCCCTCTGTTTCAGCCCCTCTGTTTCAGCCCCTCTGTTTCAGCCCCTCTGTTTCAGCCCCTCTGTTTCTCGCCCTCTGTTTCTCGCCCTCTGTTTCTTGCCCTCTGTTTCTCGCTCTCTGTTTCTCGCCCTCTGTTTCAGCCCCTCTGTTTCAGCCCCTCTGTTTCAGCCCCTCTGTTTCTCGCCCTCTGTTTCTCGCCCTCTGTTTCTCGCCCTCAGTTTCAGCCCCTCTGTTTCAGCCCCTTTGTTTCAGCCCCTCTGTTTCTGCCCCTCTGTTTCTCGCCCACTGTTTCTCGTCCTCTGTTTCAGCCCCTCTGTTTCAGCCCCTCTGTTTCAGCCCCTCTGTTTCAGCCCCTCTGTTTCTCGCCCTCTGTTTCTCGCCCTCTGTTTCTCGCCCTCTGTTTCAGCCCCTCTGTTTAAGCCGCTCTGTTTCTCGCCCTCTGTTTCTCGCCCTCTGTTTCAGCTCCTCTGTTTCAGCCTCTCAGTTTCAGCCCCTCTGTTTCTCCCCCTCTGTTTCAGCACCTCTGTTTCTCGCCCTCTCTTTCAGCCCCTCTCTTTCTCGCCCACTGTTGCAGACCCTCTGTATCTCGCCCTCTGTTTCAGCCCCTCTGTTTCAGCCCCTCTGTTTCAGCCCCTCTGTTTCAGCCCCTCTGTTTCTCGCCATCTGTTTCAGCCCCTCTGTTTCAGCCACTCTGTTTCTCGCCCTCTGTTTCAGCCCCTCTGTTTCAGCCCCTCTGCTTCAGCCCCTCTGTTTCAGCACCTCTGTTTCTCGCCCTTTGTTTCTCGCCCTCTGTTTCAGCCCCTCTGTTTCAGCCCCTCTGTTTCAGCCCCTCTGTTTCAGCACCTCTGTTTCTCGATTTCTGTTTCTCGCCCTCTGTTTCTCGCCCTCTGTTTCTCGCCCTTTGTTTCTCGCCCACTGTTTCAGCCCCTCTGTTTCAGCCCCACTGTATCAGCCCATCTGTTTCAGCCCCTCTGTTTCAGCCCCTCTGTTTCAGCCCCTCTGTTTCAGCCCCTCTGTTTCTCGCCCTCTGTTTCTCTTTCTCTGTTTCTCGCCCTCTGTTTCATCCCCTCTGTTTCTCGCCCACTGTTTCAGCCCCTCTGTTTCTCGCCATCTGTTTCAGCCCCTCTGTGTCAGCCCCTCTGTTTCTCGCCCTCTGTTTCAGCCCCTCTGTTTCAGCCCCTCTGTTTCAGCCCCTCTGTTTCAGCCCCTCTGTTTCAGCCCCTCTGTTTCTCGCCCTCTGTTTCTCGCCCTCTGTTTCAGCCCCTCTGTTTCAGCCCCTCTGTTTCAGCCCCTCTGTTTCTCGCCCTCTGTTTCTCGCCCTCTGTTTCTCGCCCTCTGTTTCTCGATCTCTGTTTCTCGCCCTCTGTTTCTCGCCCTCTGTTTCAGCCCCTCTGTTTCAGCCCCTCTGTTTCAGCCCCTCTGTTTCAGCACCTCTGTTTCAGCCCCTCTGTTTCTCGCCCTCTGTTTCTCGCCCTCTGTTTCAGCCCCTCTGTTTCTCGCTCTCTGTTTCTCGCCCTCTGTTTCTCGCCCTCTGTTTCAGCCCCTCTGTTTCAGCCCCTCTGTTTCAGCCCCTCTGTTTCTCGCCCTCTGTTTCTCGCCCACTGTTTCTCGCCCTCTGTTTCAGCCCCTCTGTTTCAGCCCCTCTGTTTCTCGCCCTCTGTTTCTCGCCCGCTGTTTCTCGCCCTCTGTTTCTCGCACTCTGTTTCAGTCCCTCTGTTTCAGCCCCTCTGTTTCAGCACCTCTGTTTCATCCCCTCTGTTTCAGCCCCTCTGTTTCAGCCCCTCTGTTTCTCGCCCTCTGTTTCTCGCCCTCAGTTTCTCGCCCTCTGTTTCTCGCTCTCTGTTTCTCGCCCTCTGTTTCTCGCCCTCTGTTTCAGCCCCTCTGTTTCAGCCCCTCTGTTTCAGCCCCTCTGTTTCTCGCCCTCTGTTTCTCGCCCACTGTTTCTCGCCCTCTGTTTCAGCCCCTACGTTTCATCCCCTCTGTTTCAGCCCCTCTGTTTCAGCCCCTCTGTTTCAGCCCCTCTGTTTCTCGCCCTCTGTGTCATCCCCTCTGTTTCAGCCCCTCTGTTTCAGCTCCTCTGTTTCAGCCCCTCTGTTTCAGCCCCTCTGTTTCTCGCCCTCTGTTTCTCGCCCTCTGTTTCTCGCCCTCTGTTTCAGCCCCTCTGTTTCAGCCCCTCTGTTTCAGCCCCTCTGTTTCTCGCACTCTGTTTCTCGCCCTCTGTTTCTCGCCCACTGTTTCTCGCCCTCTGTTTCAGCCCCTCTGTTTCAGCCCCTCTGTTTCAGCCCCTCTGTTTCATCCCCTCTGTTTCTCGCCCTCTGTTTCAGCCCCTCTGTTTCAGCCCCTCTGTTTAGCTCCTCTGTTTCAGCCCCTCTGTTTCAGCCCCTCTGTTTCTCGCTCTCTGTTTCTCGCCCTCTGTTTCTCGCCCTCTGTTTCAGCCCCTCTGTTTCAGCCCCTCTGTTTCAGCCCCTCTGTTTCAGCCCCTCTGTTTCTCGCCCTCTGTTTCAGCCCCTCTGTTTCTCGCCCTCTGTTTCTCGCCCACTGTTTCTCGCCCACTGTTTCAGCCCCTCTGTTTCAGCCCCTGTGTTTCAGCCCCTCTGTTTCTCGCCCTCTGTTTCTCGCCCACTGTTTCTCGCCCTCTGTTTCAGCCCCTCTGTTTCAGCCCCTCTTTTTCAGCCCCTCTGTTTCAGCCCCTCTGTTTCTCGCCCTCTGTTTCTCGCCCTCTGTTTCTTGCCCTCTGTTTCTAGCTCTCTGTTTCTCGCCCTCTGTTTCAGCCCCTCTGTTTCAGCCCTCTGTTTCAGCCCCTCTGTTTCTCGCCCTCTGTTTCTCGCCCTCTGTTTCTCGCCCTCAGTTTCAGCCCCTCTGTTTCAGCACCTTTGTTTCAGCCCCTCTGTTTCTGCCCCTCTGTTTCTCGCCCACTGTTTCTCGTCCTCTGTTTCAGCCCCTCTGTTTCTCGCCCTCTGTTTCAGCCCCTCTGTTTCAGCCCCTCTGTTTCTCGCCCTCTGTTTCTCGCCCTCTGTTTCTCGCCCTCTGTTTCAGCCCCTCTGTTTAAGCCGCTCTGTTTCTCGCCCTCTGTTTCTCGCCCTCTGTTTCAGCTCCTCTGTTTCAGCCTCTCAGTTTCAGCCCCTCTGTTTCTCCCCCTCTGTTTCAGCACCTCTGTTTCTCGCCCTCTCTTTCAGCCCCTCTCTTTCTCGCCCACTGTTGCAGACCCTGTGCATCTCGCCCTCTGTTTCAGCCCCACTGTTTCATCCCCTCTGTTTCAGCCCCTCTGTTTCAGCCCCTCTGTTTCTCGCCATCTGTTTCAGCCCCTCTGTTTCAGCCCCTCTGTTTCTCGCCCTCTGTTTCAGCCCCTCTGTTCCAGCCCCTCTGTTTCAGCCCCTCCGTTTCAGCACCTCTGTTTCTCGCCCTTTGTTTCTCGCCCTCTGTTTCAGCCCCTCTGTTTCTCGCCCTCTGTTTCAGCCCCTCTGTTTCTCGCCCTCTGTTTCAGCCCCTCTGTTTCAGTCCCTCTGTTTCAGCCCCTCTGTTTGTGCCCCTCTGTTTCAGCCCCTCTGTTTCACGCCCTCTGTTTCAGCCCCTCTGTTTCAGCCCCTCTGTTTCTCGCCCTCTGTTTCAGCCCCTCTGTTTCAGACCCTCTGTATCAGCCCCTCTGTTTCAGCCCCTCTGTTTCTCTCCCTCTTTTTGTCGCCCTCTGTTTCAGCCCCTCTGTTTCAGCCCCTCTGTTTCAGCCCCTCTGTTTCAGCCCCACTGTTTCTCGCCCTCTGCTTCTCGCTCTCTGTTTCTCGCCCTCTGTTTCTCGCCCTCTGTTTCAGTCCCTCTGTTTCAGCCTCTCTGTTTCAGCCCCTCTGTTTCAGCCCCTCTGTTTCTCGCCCTCTGTTTCTTTCCCTCTGTTTGTCGCCCTCTGTTTCAGCCCCTCTGTTTCAGTCCCTCTGTTTCAGCCCCTCTGTTTCAGCCCCTCTGTTTCAGCCCCTCTGTTTCTCGCCCTCTGTTTCAGCCCCTCTGTTTCAGCCCCTCTGTTTCTCGCCCTCAGTTTCAGCCCCTCTGTTTCAGACCCTCTGTTTCAGCCACTCTGTTTCAGACCCTCTGTTTCTCGCCCTCTGTTTCTCGCCCTCTGTTCCAGCCCCTCTGTTTCAGCCCCTCTGTTTCAGCCCCTCTGTTTCTCGCCCTCTGTTTCTCGCCCTCTGTTTCTCGCCCTCTGTTTCTCGCTCTCTGTTTCTCGCCCTCTGTTTCTCGCCCTCTGTTTCAGCCCCTCTGTTTCAGCCCCTCTGTTTCAGCCCCTCTGTTTCAGCCCCTCTGTTTCAGCCCCTCTGTTTCTCGCCCTCTGTTTCAGACCCTCTGTTTCAGCCCCTCAGTATCAGCCCCTCTCTTTCAGCCCCTCTGTTTCTCGCCCTCTGTTTCTCGCCCTCTGTTTCTGGCCCTCTGTTTCTCGCCCACTGTTTCAGCTCCTCTGTTTCAGCCCCACTGTATCAGCCCATCTATTTCAGCCCCTCTGTTTCAGCCCCTCTGTTTCAGCCCCTCTGTTTCAGACCCTACGTTTCTCGCCCTCTGTTTCTCGCCCTCTGTTTCTCGCCCTCTGTTTCATCCCCTCTGTTTCTCGCCCACTGTTTCAACCCCTCTGTTTCTCGCCATCTGTTTCAGCCCCTCTGTTTCAGCCCCTCTGTTTCTCGACCTCTGTTTCAGCCCCTCTGTTTCAGCCCCTCTGTTTCAGCCGCTCTGATTCAGCCCCTCTGTTTCTCGCCCTCTGTTTCTCGCCCTCTGTTTCAGCCCCTCTGTTTCAGCCCCTCTGTTTCAGCCCCTCTGTTTCTCGCCCTCTGTTTCTCGCCCTCTGTTTCTCGCCCTCTGTTTCTCGATCTCTGTTTCTCGCCCTCTGTTTCTCGCCCTCTGTTTCAGCCCCTCTGTTTCAGCCCATCTGTTTCAGCCCCTCTGTTTCAGCCCCTCTGTTTCAGCCCCTCTGTTTCTCGCCCTCTGTTTCTCGCCCTCTGTTTCAGACGCTCTGTTTCTCGCTCTCTGTTTCTCGCCCTCTGTTTCTCGCCCTCTGTTTCAGCCCCTCTGTTTCAGCGCCTCTGTTTCAGCCCCTCTGTTTCTCGCCCTTTGTTTCTCGCCCACTGTTTCTCGCCCTCTGTTTCAGCCCCTCTGTTTCAGCCCCTCTGTTTCAGCCCCTCTGTTTCAGCCCCTCTGTTTCTCGCCCTCAGTTTCTCGCCCTCTGTTTCTTGCCCTCTGTTTCTCGCTCTCTGTTTCTCGCCCTCTGTTTCTCGCACTCTGTTTCAGCCCCTCTGTTTCAGCCCCTCTGTTTCAGCCCCTCTGTTTCTCGCCCTCTGTTTCAGCTCCTCTGTTTCTCGCCCTCTGTTTCTCGCCCACTGTTTCTCGCCCTCTGTTTCAGCCCCTCTGTTTCAGCCCCTCTGTTTCAGCCACTCTGTTTCAGCCCCTCTGTTTCTCGCCCTCTGTTTCTCGCCCTCTGTTCCAGCCCCTCTGTTTCAGCCCCTCTGTTTCAGCCCCTCTGTTTCTCGCCCTCTGTTTCTCGCCCTCTGATTCTCGCCCTCTGTTTCTCGCTCTCTGTTTCTCGCCCTCTGTTTCTCGCCCTCTGTTTCAGCCCCTCTGTTTCAGCCCCTCTGTTTCAGCCCCTCTGTTTCAGCCCCTCTGTTTCAGCCCCTCTGTTTCTCGCCATCTGTTTCAGACCCTCTGTTTCAGCCCCTCAGTATCAGCCCCTCTCTTTCAGCCCCTCTGTTTCTCGCCCTCTGTTTCTCGCCCTCTGTTTCTCGCCCTCTGTTTCTCGCCCACTGTTTCAGCCCCTCTGTTTCAGCCCCACTGTATCAGCCCATCTGTTTCAGCCCCTCTGTTTCAGCCCCTCTGTTTCAGCCCCTCTGTTTCAGCCCCTCTGTTTCTCGCCCTCTGTTTCTCGCCCACTGTTTCTCGCCCTCTGTTTCATCCCCTCTGTTTCTCGCCCACTGTTTCAGCCCCTCTGTTTCTCGCCATCTGCTTCAGCCCCTCTGTTTCTCGCCCTCTGTTTCAGCCCCTCTGTTTCAGTCCCTCTGTTTCAGCCCCTCTGTTTGTGCACCTCTGTTTCAGCCCCTCTGTTTCACGCCCTCTGTTTCAGCCCCTCTGTTTCAGCCCCTCTGTTTCTCGCCCTCTGTTTCAGCCCCTCTGTTTCAGCCCCTCTGTTTCTCGCCCTCTGTTTGTCGCCCTCTGTTTCAGCCCCTCTGTTTCAGCCCCTCTGTTTCAGCCCCTCTGTTTCAGCCCCACTGTTTCTCGCCCTCTGCTTCTCGCTCTCTGTTTCTCGCCCTCTGTTTCTCGCCCTCTGTTTCAGTCCCTCTGTTTCAGCCCCTCTGTTTCAGCCCCTCTGTTTCAGCCCCTCTGTTTCTCGCCCTCTGTTTCTTTCCCTCTGTTTCTCGCCCTCTGTTTCAGCCCCTCTGTTTCAGTCCCTCTGTTTCAGCCCCTCTGTTTCAGCCCCTCTGTGTCAGCCCCTCTGTTTCTCGCCCTCTGTTTCAGCCCCTCTGTTTCAGCCCCTCTGTTTCTCGCCCTCAGTTTCAGCCCCTCTGTTTCAGCCCCTCTGTTTCAGCCCCTCTGTTTCAGCCCCTCTGTTTCTCGCCCTCTGTTTCAGCCCCTCTGTTTCAGCCCCTCTGTTTCTCGCCCTCTGTTTGTCGCCCTCTGTTTCAGCCCCTCTGTTTCAGCCCCTCTGTTTCTCGACCTCTGTTTCAGCCCCTCTGTTTCAGCCCCTCTGTTTCAGCCCCTCTGATTCAGCCCCTCTGTTTGTCGCCCTCTGTTTCTCGCCCTCTGTTTCAGCCCCTCTGTTTCAGCCCCACTGTTTCAGCCCCTCTGTTTCTCGCCCTCTGTTTCTCGCCCTCTGTTTCTCGCCCTCTGTTTCTCGATCTCTGTTTCTCGCCCTCTGTTTCTCGCCCTCTGTTTCAGCCCCTCTGTTTCAGCCCATCTGTTTCAGCCCCTCTGTTTCAGCCCCTCTGTTTCAGCCCCTCTGTTTCTCGCCCTCTGTTTCTCGCCCTCTGTTTCAGACGCTCTGTTTCTCGCTCTCTGTTTCTCGCCCTCTGTTTCTCGCCCTCTGTTTCAGCCCCTCTGTTTCAGCGCCTCTGTTTCAGCCCCTCTGTTTCTCGCCCTTTGTTTCTCGCCCACTGTTTCTCGCCCTCTGTTTCAGCCCCTCTGTTTCAGCCCCTCTGTTTGAGCCCCTCTGTTTCAGCCCCTCTGTTTCTCGCCCTCTGTTTCTCGCCCTCAGTTTCTTGCCCTCTGTTTCTCGCTCTCTGTTTCTCGCCCTCTGTTTCTCGCCCTCTGTTTCAGCCCCTCTGTTTCAGCCCCTCAGTTTCAGCCCCTCTGTTTCTCGCCCTCTGTTTCAGATCCTCTGTTTCTCGCCCTCTGTTTCTCGCCCACTGTTTCTCGCCCTCTGTTTCAGCCCCTCTGTTTCAGCCCCTCTCTTTCAGCCACTCTGTTTCAGCCCCTCTGTTTCTCGCCCTCTGTTTCTCGCCCTCTGTTCCAGCCCCTCTGTTTCAGCCCCTCTGTTTCAGCCCCTCTGTTTCTCGCCCTCTGTTTCTCGCCCTCTGATTCTCGCCCTCTGTTTCTCGCTCTCTGTTTCTCGCCCTCTGTTTCTCGCCCTCTGTTTCAGCCCCTCTGTTTCAGCCCCTCTGTTTCAGCCCCTCTGTTTCAGCCCCTCTGTTTCTCGCCCTCTGTTTCAGACCCTCTGTTTCAGCCCCTCAGTATCAGCCCCTCTCTTTCAGCCCCTCTGTTTCTCGCCCTCTTTTTCTCGCCCTCTGTTTCTCGCCCTCTGTTTCTCGCCCACTGTTTCAGCCCCTCTGTTTCAGCCCCACTGTATCAGCCCATCTGTTTCAGCCCCTCTGTTTCAGCCCCCCTGTTTCAGCCCCTCTGTTTCAGCCCCTCTGTTTCTCGCCCTCTGTTTCTCGCCCACTGTTTCTCGCCCTCTGTTTCATCCCCTCTGTTTCTCGCCCACTGTTTCAGCCCCTCTGTTTCTCGCCATCTGTTTCAGCCCCTCTGTTTCTCGCCCTCTGTTTCAGCCCCTCTGTTTCAGTCCCTCTGTTTCAGCCCCTCTGTTTGTGCACCTCTGTTTCAGCCCCTCTGTTTCACGCCCTCTGTTTCAGCCCCTCTGTTTCAGCCCCTCTGTTTCTCGCCCTCTGTTTGTCGCCCTCTGTTTCAGCCCCTCTGTTTCAGCCCCTCTGTTTCAGCCCCTCTGTTTCAGCCCCACTGTTTCTCGCCCTCTGCTTCTCGCTCTCTGTTTCTCGCCCTCTGTTTCTCGCCCTCTGTTTCAGTCCCTCTGTTTCAGCCCCTCTGTTTCAGCCCCTCTGTTTCAGCCCCTCTGTTTCTGGCCCTCTGTTTCTTTCCCTCTGTTTCTCGCCCTCTGTTTCAGCCCCTCTGTTTCAGTCCCTCTGTTTCAGCCCCTCTGTTTCAGCCCCTCTGTGTCAGCCCCTCTGTTTCTCGCCCTCTGTTTCAGCCCCTCTGTTTCAGCCCCTCTGTTTCTCGCCCTCAGTTTCAGCCCCTCTGTTTCAGCCCCTCTGTTTCAGCCCCTCTGTTTCAGCCCCTCTGTTTCTCGCCCTCTGTTTCAGCCCCTCTGTTTCAGCCCCTCTGTTTCAGCCCCTCTGTTTCAGCCCCTCTGTTTCTCGCCATCTGTTTCAGCCCCTCTGTTTCAGCCCCTCTGTTTCAGCCCCACTGTTTCTCGCCCTCTGCTTCTCGCTCTCTGTTTCTCGCCCTCTGTTTCTCGCCCTCTGTTTCAGTCCCTCTGTTTCAGCCCCTCTGTTTCAGCCCCTCTGTTTCAGCCCCTCTGTTTCTCGCCATCTGTTTCTTTCCCTCTGTTTCTCGCCCTCTGTTTCAGCCCCTCTGTTTCAGTCCCTCTGTTTCAGCCCCTCTGTTTCAGCCCCTCTGTGTCAGCCCCTCTGTTTCACGCCCTCTGTTTCAGCCCCTCTGTTTCAGCCCCTCTGTTTCTCCCCCTCAGTTTCAGCCCCTCTGTTTCAGCCCCTCTGTTTCAGCCACTCTGTTTCAGCCCCTCTGTTTCTCGCCCTCTGTTTCTCGCCCTCTGTTTCAGCCCCTCTGTTTCAGCCCCTCTGTTTCAGCCCCTCTGTTTCTCGCCCTCTGTTTCTCGACCTCTGTTTCTCGCCCTCTGTTTCTCGCTCTCTGTTTCTCGCCCTCTGTTTCTCGCCCTCTGTTTCAGCCCCTCTGTTTCAGCCCCTCTGTTTCAGCCCCTCTGTTTCAGCCCCTCTGTTTCTCGCCCTTTGTTTCTCGCCCACTGTTTCTCGCCCTCTGTTTCAGCCCCTCTGTTTCAGCCCCTCTGTTTCAGCCCCTCTGTTTCAGCCCCTCTGTTTCTCGCCCTCAGTTTCTCGCCCTCTGTTTCTTGCCCTCTGTTTCTCGCTCTCTGTTTCTCGCCCTCTGTTTCTCGCACTCTGTTTCAGCCCCTCTGTTTCAGCCCCTCTGTTTCAGCCCCTCTGTTTCTCGCCCTCTGTTTCAGCTCCTCTGTTTCTCGCCCTCTGTTTCTCGCCCACTGTTTCTCGCCCTCTGTTTCAGCCCCTCTGTTTCAGCCCCTCTGTTTCAGCCACTCTGTTTCAGCCCCTCTGTTTCTCGCCCTCTGTTTCTCGCCCTCTGTTCCAGCCCCTCTGTTTCAGCCCCTCTGTTTCAGCCCCTCTGTTTCTCGCCCTCTGTTTCTCGCCCTCTGATTCTCGCCCTCTGTTTCTCGCTCTCTGTTTCTCGCCCTCTGTTTCTCGCCCTCTGTTTCAGCCCCTCTGTTTCAGCCCCTCTGTTTCAGCCCCTCAGTTTCAGCCCCTCTGTTTCAGCCCCTCTGTTTCTCGCCATCTGTTTCAGACCCTCTGTTTCAGCCCCTCAGTATCAGCCCCTCTCTTTCAGCCCCTCTGTTTCTCGCCCTCTGTTTCTCGCCCTCTGTTTCTCGCCCTCTGTTTCTCGCCCACTGTTTCAGCCCCTCTGTTTCAGCCCCACTGTATCAGCCCATCTGTTTCAGCCCCTCTGTTTCAGCCCCTCTGTTTCAGCCCCTCTGTTTCAGCCCCTCTGTTTCTCGCCCTCTGTTTCTCGCCCACTGTTTCTCGCCCTCTGTTTCATCCCCTCTGTTTCTCGCCCACTGTTTCAGCCCCTCTGTTTCTCGCCATCTGCTTCAGCCCCTCTGTTTCTCGCCCTCTGTTTCAGCCCCTCTGTTTCAGTCCCTCTGTTTCAGCCCCTCTGTTTGTGCACCTCTGTTTCAGCCCCTCTGTTTCACGCCCTCTGTTTCAGCCCCTCTGTTTCAGCCCCTCTGTTTCTCGCCCTCTGTTTCAGCCCCTCTGTTTCAGCCCCTCTGTTTCTCGCCCTCTGTTTGTCGCCCTCTGTTTCAGCCCCTCTGTTTCAGCCCCTCTGTTTCAGCCCCTCTGTTTCAGCCCCACTGTTTCTCGCCCTCTGCTTCTCGCTCTCTGTTTCTCGCCCTCTGTTTCTCGCCCTCTGTTTCAGTCCCTCTGTTTCAGCCCCTCTGTTTCAGCCCCTCTGTTTCAGCCCCTCTGTTTCTCGCCCTCTGTTTCTTTCCCTCTGTTTCTCGCCCTCTGTTTCAGCCCCTCTGTTTCAGTCCCTCTGTTTCAGCCCCTATGTTTCAGCCCCTCTGTGTCAGCCCCTCTGTTTCTCGCCCTCTGTTTCAGCCCCTCTGTTTCAGCCCCTCTGTTTCTCGCCCTCAGTTTCAGCCCCTCTGTTTCAGCCCCTCTGTTTCAGCCCCTCTGTTTCAGCCCCTCTGTTTCTCGCCCTCAGTTTCAGCCCCTCTGTTTCAGACCCTCTGTTTCAGCCACTCTGTTTCAGACCCTCTGTTTCTCGCCCTCTGTTTCTCGCCCTCTGTTCCAGCCCCTCTGTTTCAGCCCCTCTGTTTCAGCCCCTCTGTTTCTCGCCCTCTGTTTCTCGCCCTCTGTTTCTCGCCCTCTGTTTCTCGCCCTCTGTTTCTCGCCCTCTGTTTCTCGCCCTCTGTTTCAGCCCCTCTGTTTCAGCCCCTCTGTTTCAGCCCCTCTGTTTCAGCCCCTCTGTTTCAGCCCCTCTGTTTCTCGCCCTCTGTTTCAGACCCTCTGTTTCAGCCCCTCAGTATCAGCCCCTCTCTTTCAGCCCCTCTGTTTCTCGCCCTCTGTTTCTCGCCCTCTGTTTCTGGCCCTCTGTTTCTCGCCCACTGTTTCAGCTCCTCTGTTTCAGCCCCACTGTATCAGCCCATCTATTTCAGCCCCTCTGTTTCAGCCCCTCTGTTTCAGCCCCTCTGTTTCAGACCCTACGTTTCTCGCCCTCTGTTTCTCGCCCTCTGTTTCTCGCCCTCTGTTTCATCCCCTCTGTTTCTCGCCCACTGTTTCAACCCCTCTGTTTCTCGCCATCTGTTTCAGCCCCTCTGTTTCAGCCCCTCTGTTTCTCGACCTCTGTTTCAGCCCCTCTGTTTCAGCCCCTCTGTTTCAGCCGCTCTGATTCAGCCCCTCTGTTTCTCGCCCTCTGTTTCTCGCCCTCTGTTTCAGCCCCTCTGTTTCAGCCCCTCTGTTTCAGCCCCTCTGTTTCTCGCCCTCTGTTTCTCGCCCTCTGTTTCTCGCCCTCTGTTTCTCGATCTCTGTTTCTCGCCCTCTGTTTCTCGCCCTCTGTTTCAGCCCCTCTGTTTCAGCCCATCTGTTTCAGCCCCTCTGTTTCAGCCCCTCTGTTTCAGCCCCTCTGTTTCTCGCCCTCTGTTTCTCGCCCTCTGTTTCAGACGCTCTGTTTCTCGCTCTCTGTTTCTCGCCCTCTGTTTCTCGCCCTCTGTTTCAGCCCCTCTGTTTCAGCGCCTCTGTTTCAGCCCCTCTGTTTCTCGCCCTTTGTTTCTCGCCCACTGTTTCTCGCCCTCTGTTTCAGCCCCTCTGTTTCAGCCCCTCTGTTTCAGCCCCTCTGTTTCAGCCCCTCTGTTTCTCGCCCTCAGTTTCTCGCCCTCTGTTTCTTGCCCTCTGTTTCTCGCTCTCTGTTTCTCGCCCTCTGTTTCTCGCACTCTGTTTCAGCCCCTCTGTTTCAGCCCCTCTGTTTCAGCCCCTCTGTTTCTCGCCCTCTGTTTCAGCTCCTCTGTTTCTCGCCCTCTGTTTCTCGCCCACTGTTTCTCGCCCTCTGTTTCAGCCCCTCTGTTTCAGCCCCTCTGTTTCAGCCACTCTGTTTCAGCCCCTCTGTTTCTCGCCCTCTGTTTCTCGCCCTCTGTTCCAGCCCCTCTGTTTCAGCCCCTCTGTTTCAGCCCCTCTGTTTCTCGCCCTCTGTTTCTCGCCCTCTGATTCTCGCCCTCTGTTTCTCGCTCTCTGTTTCTCGCCCTCTGTTTCTCGCCCTCTGTTTCAGCCCCTCTGTTTCAGCCCCTCTGTTTCAGCCCCTCTGTTTCAGCCCCTCTGTTTCAGCCCCTCTGTTTCTCGCCATCTGTTTCAGACCCTCTGTTTCAGCCCCTCAGTATCAGCCCCTCTCTTTCAGCCCCTCTGTTTCTCGCCCTCTGTTTCTCGCCCTCTGTTTCTCGCCCTCTGTTTCTCGCCCACTGTTTCAGCCCCTCTGTTTCAGCCCCACTGTATCAGCCCATCTGTTTCAGCCCCTCTGTTTCAGCCCCTCTGTTTCAGCCCCTCTGTTTCAGCCCCTCTGTTTCTCGCCCTCTGTTTCTCGCCCACTGTTTCTCGCCCTCTGTTTCATCCCCTCTGTTTCTCGCCCACTGTTTCAGCCCCTCTGTTTCTCGCCATCTGCTTCAGCCCCTCTGTTTCTCGCCCTCTGTTTCAGCCCCTCTGTTTCAGTCCCTCTGTTTCAGCCCCTCTGTTTGTGCACCTCTGTTTCAGCCCCTCTGTTTCACGCCCTCTGTTTCAGCCCCTCTGTTTCAGCCCCTCTGTTTCTCGCCCTCTGTTTCAGCCCCTCTGTTTCAGCCCCTCTGTTTCTCGCCCTCTGTTTGTCGCCCTCTGTTTCAGCCCCTCTGTTTCAGCCCCTCTGTTTCAGCCCCTCTGTTTCAGCCCCACTGTTTCTCGCCCTCTGCTTCTCGCTCTCTGTTTCTCGCCCTCTGTTTCTCGCCCTCTGTTTCAGTCCCTCTGTTTCAGCCCCTCAGTTTCAGCCCCTCTGTTTCAGCCCCTCTGTTTCTCGCCCTCTGTTTCTTTCCCTCTGTTTCTCGCCCTCTGTTTCAGCCCCTCTGTTTCAGTCCCTCTGTTTCAGCCCCTCTGTTTCAGCCCCTCTGTGTCAGCCCCTCTGTTTCTCGCCCTCTGTTTCAGCCCCTCTGTTTCAGCCCGTCTGTTTCTCGCCCTCAGTTTCAGCCCCTCTGTTTCAGCCCCTCTGTTTCAGCCCCTCTGTTTCAGCCCCTCTGTTTCTCGCCCTCTGTTTCAGCCCCTCTGTTTCAGCCCCTCTGTTTCTCGCCCTCTGTTTGTCGCCCTCTGTTTCAGCCCCTCTGTTTCAGCCCCTCTGTTTCTCGACCTCTGTTTCAGCCCCTCTGTTTCAGCCCCTCTGTTTCAGCCCCTCTGATTCAGCCCCTCTGTTTGTCGCCCTCTGTTTCTCGCCCTCTGTTTCAGCCCCTCTGTTTCAGCCCCTCTGTTTCAGCCCCTCTGTTTCAGCCCCTCTGTTTCAGCCCCTCTGTTTCAGCCCCTCTGTTTCTCGCCCTCTGTTTGTCGCCCTCTGTTTCAGCCCCTCTGTTTCAGCCCCTCTGTTTCTCGACCTCTGTTTCAGCCCCTCTGTTTCAGCCCCTCTGTTTCAGCCCCTCTGATTCAGCCCCTCTGTTTGTCGCCCTCTGTTTCTCGCCCTCTGTTTCAGCCCCTCTGTTTCAGCCCCTCTGTTTCAGCCCGTCTGTTTCTCGCCCTCTGTTTCTCGCCCTCTGTTTCTCGCCCTCTGTTTCTCGATCTCTGTTTCTCGCCCTCTGTTTCTCGCCCTCTGTTTCAGCCCCTCTGTTTCAGCCCATCTGTTTCAGCCCCTCTGTTTCAGCCCCTCTGTTTCAGCCCCTCTGTTTCTCGCCCTCTGTTTCTCGCCCTCTGTTTCAGACGCTCTGTTTCTCGCTCTCTGTTTCTCGCCCTCTGTTTCTCGCCCTCTGTTTCAGCCCCTCTGTTTCAGCGCCTCTGTTTCAGCCCCTCTGTTTCTCGCCCTTTGTTTCTCACCCACTGTTTCTCGCCCTCTGTTTCAGCCCCTCTGTTTCAGCCCCTCTCTTTCAGCCCCTCTGTTTCAGCCCCTCTGTTTCTCGCCCTCTGTTTCTCGCCCTCTGTTTCTTGCCCTCTGTTTCTCGCTCTCTGTTTCTCGCCCTCTGTTTCTCGCCCTCTGTTTCAGCCCCTCTGTTTCAGCCCCTCAGTTTCAGCCCCTCTGTTTCTCGCCCTCTGTTTCAGATCCTCTGTTTCTCGCCCTCTGTTTCTCGCCCACTGTTTCTCGCCCTCTGTTTCAGCCCCTCTGTTTCAGCCCCTCTCTTTCAGCCACTCTGTTTCAGCCCCTCTGTTTCTCGCCCTCTGTTTCTCGCCCTCTGTTCCAGCCCCTCTGTTTCAGCCCCTCTGTTTCAGCCCCTCTGTTTCTCGCCCTCTGTTTCTCGCCCTCTGATTTTCGCCCTCTGTTTCTCGCTCTCTGTTTCTCGCCCTCTGTTTCTCGCCCTCTGTTTCAGCCCCTCTGTTTCAGCCCCTCTGTTTCAGCCCCTCTGTTTCAGCCCCTCTGTTTCTCGCCCTCTGTTTCAGACCCTCTGTTTCAGCCCCTCAGTATCAGCCCCTCTCTTTCAGCCCCTCTGTTTCTCGCCCTCTTTTTCTCGCCCTCTGTTTCTCGCCCTCTGTTTCTCGCCCACTGTTTCAGCCCCTCTGTTTCAGCCCCACTGTATCAGCCCATCTGTTTCAGCCCCTCTGTTTCAGCCCCCCTGTTTCAGCCCCTCTGTTTCAGCCCCTCTGTTTCTCGCCCTCTGTTTCTCGCCCACTGTTTCTCGCCCTCTGTTTCATCCCCTCTGTTTCTCGCCCACTGTTTCAGCCCCTCTGTTTCTCGCCATCTGTTTCAGCCCCTCTGTTTCTCGCCCTCTGTTTCAGCCCCTCTGTTTCAGTCCCTCTGTTTCAGCCCCTCTGTTTGTGCACCTCTGTTTCAGCCCCTCTGTTTCACGCCCTCTGTTTCAGCCCCTCTGTTTCAGCCCCTCTGTTTCTCGCCCTCTGTTTGTCGCCCTCTGTTTCAGCCCCTCTGTTTCAGCCCCTCTGTTTCAGCCCCTCTGTTTCAGCCCCACTGTTTCTCGCCCTCTGCTTCTCGCTCTCTGTTTCTCGCCCTCTGTTTCTCGCCCTCTGTTTCAGTCCCTCTGTTTCAGCCCCTCTGTTTCAGCCCCTCTGTTTCAGCCCCTCTGTTTCTGGCCCTCTGTTTCTTTCCCTCTGTTTCTCGCCCTCTGTTTCAGCCCCTCTGTTTCAGTCCCTCTGTTTCAGCCCCTCTGTTTCAGCCCCTCTGTGTCAGCCCCTCTGTTTCTCGCCCTCTGTTTCAGCCCCTCTGTTTCAGCCCCTCTGTTTCTCGCCCTCAGTTTCAGCCCCTCTGTTTCAGCCCCTCTGTTTCAGCCCCTCTGTTTCAGCCCCTCTGTTTCTCGCCCTCTGTTTCAGCCCCTCTGTTTCAGCCCCTCTGTTTCAGCCCCTCTGTTTCAGCCCCTCTGTTTCTCGCCATCTGTTTCAGCCCCTCTGTGTCAGCCCCTCTGTTTCACGCCCTCTGTTTCTCCCCCTCAGTTTCAGCCCCTCTGTTTCAGCCCCTCTGTTTCAGCCACTCTGTTTCAGCCCCTCTGTTTCTCGCCCTCTGTTTCTCGCCCTCTGTTTCAGCCCCTCTGTTTCAGCCCCTCTGTTTCAGCCCCTCTGTTTCTCGCCCTCTGTTTCTCGACCTCTGTTTCTCGCCCTCTGTTTCTCGCTCTCTGTTTCTCGCCCTCTGTTTCTCGCCCTCTGTTTCAGCCCCTCTGTTTCAGCCCCTCTGTTTCAGCCCCTCTGTTTCAGCCCCTCTGTTTCTCGCCCTTTGTTTCTCGCCCACTGTTTCTCGCCCTCTGTTTCAGCCCCTCTGTTTCAGCCCCTCTGTTTCAGCCCCTCTGTTTCAGCCCCTCTGTTTCTCGCCCTCAGTTTCTCGCCCTCTGTTTCTTGCCCTCTGTTTCTCGCTCTCTGTTTCTCGCCCTCTGTTTCTCGCACTCTGTTTCAGCCCCTCTGTTTCAGCCCCTCTGTTTCAGCCCCTCTGTTTCTCGCCCTCTGTTTCAGCTCCTCTGTTTCTCGCCCTCTGTTTCTCGCCCACTGTTTCTCGCCCTCTGTTTCAGCCCCTCTGTTTCAGCCCCTCTGTTTCAGCCACTCTGTTTCAGCCCCTCTGTTTCAGCCCCACTGTTTCTCGCCCTCTGCTTCTCGCTCTCTGTTTCTCGCCCTCTGTTTCTCGCCCTCTGTTTCAGTCCCTCTGTTTCAGCCCCTCAGTTTCAGCCCCTCTGTTTCAGCCCCTCTGTTTCTCGCCCTCTGTTTCTTTCCCTCTGTTTCTCGCCCTCTGTTTCAGCCCCTCTGTTTCAGTCCCTCTGTTTCAGCCCCTCTGTTTCAGCCCCTCTGTGTCAGCCCCTCTGTTTCTCGCCCTCTGTTTCAGCCCCTCTGTTTCAGCCCCTCTGTTTCTCGCCCTCAGTTTCAGCCCCTCTGTTTCAGCCCCTCTGTTTCAGCCCCTCTGTTTCAGCCCCTCTGTTTCTCGCCCTCTGTTTCAGCCCCTCTGTTTCAGCCCCTCTGTTTCTCGCCCTCTGTTTGTCGCCCTCTGTTTCAGCCCCTCTGTTTCAGCCCCTCTGTTTCTCGACCTCTGTTTCAGCCCCTCTGTTTCAGCCCCTCTGTTTCAGCCCCTCTGATTCAGCCCCTCTGTTTGTCGCCCTCTGTTTCTCGCCCTCTGTTTCAGCCCCTCTGTTTCAGCCCCTCTGTTTCAGCCCCTCTGTTTCTCGCCCTCTGTTTCTCGCCCTCTGTTTCTCGCCCTCTGTTTCTCGATCTCTGTTTCTCGCCCTCTGTTTCTCGCCCTCTGTTTCAGCCCCTCTGTTTCAGCCCATCTGTTTCAGCCCCTCTGTTTCAGCCCCTCTGTTTCAGCCCCTCTGTTTCTCGCCCTCTGTTTCTCGCCCTCTGTTTCAGACGCTCTGTTTCTCGCTCTCTGTTTCTCGCCCTCTGTTTCTCGCCCTCTGTTTCAGCCCCTCTGTTTCAGCGCCTCTGTTTCAGCCCCTCTGTTTCTCGCCCTTTGTTTCTCGCCCACTGTTTCTCGCCCTCTGTTTCAGCCCCTCTGTTTCAGCCCCTCTCTTTCAGCCCCTCTGTTTCAGCCCCTCTGTTTCTCGCCCTCTGTTTCTCGCCCTCTGTTTCTTGCCCTCTGTTTCTCGCTCTCTGTTTCTCGCCCTCTGTTTCTCGCCCTCTGTTTCAGCCCCTCTGTTTCAGCCCCTCAGTTTCAGCCCCTCTGTTTCTCGCCCTCTGTTTCAGATCCTCTGTTTCTCGCCCTCTGTTTCTCGCCCACTGTTTCTCGCCCTCTGTTTCAGCCCCTCTGTTTCAGCCCCTCTCTTTCAGCCACTCTGTTTCAGCCCCTCTGTTTCTCGCCCTCTGTTTCTCGCCCTCTGTTCCAGCCCCTCTGTTTCAGCCCCTCTGTTTCAGCCCCTCTGTTTCTCGCCCTCTGTTTCTCGCCCTCTGATTTTCGCCCTCTGTTTCTCGCTCTCTGTTTCTCGCCCTCTGTTTCTCGCCCTCTGTTTCAGCCCCTCTGTTTCAGCCCCTCTGTTTCAGCCCCTCTGTTTCAGCCCCTCTGTTTCTCGCCCTCTGTTTCAGACCCTCTGTTTCAGCCCCTCAGTATCAGCCCCTCTCTTTCAGCCCCTCTGTTTCTCGCCCTCTTTTTCTCGCCCTCTGTTTCTCGCCCTCTGTTTCTCGCCCACTGTTTCAGCCCCTCTGTTTCAGCCCCACTGTATCAGCCCATCTGTTTCAGCCCCTCTGTTTCAGCCCCCCTGTTTCAGCCCCTCTGTTTCAGCCCCTCTGTTTCTCGCCCTCTGTTTCTCGCCCACTGTTTCTCGCCCTCTGTTTCATCCCCTCTGTTTCTCGCCCACTGTTTCAGCCCCTCTGTTTCTCGCCATCTGTTTCAGCCCCTCTGTTTCTCGCCCTCTGTTTCAGCCCCTCTGTTTCAGTCCCTCTGTTTCAGCCCCTCTGTTTGTGCACCTCTGTTTCAGCCCCTCTGTTTCACGCCCTCTGTTTCAGCCCCTCTGTTTCAGCCCCTCTGTTTCTCGCCCTCTGTTTGTCGCCCTCTGTTTCAGCCCCTCTGTTTCAGCCCCTCTGTTTCAGCCCCTCTGTTTCAGCCCCACTGTTTCTCGCCCTCTGCTTCTCGCTCTCTGTTTCTCGCCCTCTGTTTCTCGCCCTCTGTTTCAGTCCCTCTGTTTCAGCCCCTCTGTTTCAGCCCCTCTGTTTCAGCCCCTCTGTTTCTGGCCCTCTGTTTCTTTCCCTCTGTTTCTCGCCCTCTGTTTCAGCCCCTCTGTTTCAGTCCCTCTGTTTCAGCCCCTCTGTTTCAGCCCCTCTGTGTCAGCCCCTCTGTTTCTCGCCCTCTGTTTCAGCCCCTCTGTTTCAGCCCCTCTGTTTCTCGCCCTCAGTTTCAGCCCCTCTGTTTCAGCCCCTCTGTTTCAGCCCCTCTGTTTCAGCCCCTCTGTTTCTCGCCCTCTGTTTCAGCCCCTCTGTTTCAGCCCCTCTGTTTCAGCCCCTCTGTTTCAGCCCCTCTGTTTCTCGCCATCTGTTTCAGCCCCTCTGTTTCAGCCCCTCTGTTTCAGCCCCACTGTTTCTCGCCCTCTGCTTCTCGCTCTCTGTTTCTCGCCCTCTGTTTCTCGCCCTCTGTTTCAGTCCCTCTGTTTCAGCCCCTCTGTTTCAGCCCCTCTGTTTCAGCCCCTCTGTTTCTCGCCATCTGTTTCTTTCCCTCTGTTTCTCGCCCTCTGTTTCAGCCCCTCTGTTTCAGTCCCTCTGTTTCAGCCCCTCTGTTTCAGCCCCTCTGTGTCAGCCCCTCTGTTTCACGCCCTCTGTTTCAGCCCCTCTGTTTCAGCCCCTCTGTTTCTCCCCCTCAGTTTCAGCCCCTCTGTTTCAGCCCCTCTGTTTCAGCCACTCTGTTTCAGCCCCTCTGTTTCTCGCCCTCTGTTTCTCGCCCTCTGTTTCAGCCCCTCTGTTTCAGCCCCTCTGTTTCAGCCCCTCTGTTTCTCGCCCTCTGTTTCTCGACCTCTGTTTCTCGCCCTCTGTTTCTCGCTCTCTGTTTCTCGCCCTCTGTTTCTCGCCCTCTGTTTCAGCCCCTCTGTTTCAGCCCCTCTGTTTCAGCCCCTCTGTTTCAGCCCCTCTGTTTCTCGCCCTTTGTTTCTCGCCCACTGTTTCTCGCCCTCTGTTTCAGCCCCTCTGTTTCAGCCCCTCTGTTTCAGCCCCTCTGTTTCAGCCCCTCTGTTTCTCGCCCTCAGTTTCTCGCCCTCTGTTTCTTGCCCTCTGTTTCTCGCTCTCTGTTTCTCGCCCTCTGTTTCTCGCACTCTGTTTCAGCCCCTCTGTTTCAGCCCCTCTGTTTCAGCCCCTCTGTTTCTCGCCCTCTGTTTCAGCTCCTCTGTTTCTCGCCCTCTGTTTCTCGCCCACTGTTTCTCGCCCTCTGTTTCAGCCCCTCTGTTTCAGCCCCTCTGTTTCAGCCACTCTGTTTCAGCCCCTCTGTTTCTCGCCCTCTGTTTCTCGCCCTCTGTTCCAGCCCCTCTGTTTCAGCGCCTCTGTTTCAGCCCCTCTGTTTCTCGCCCTCTGTTTCTCGCCCTCTGATTCTCGCCCTCTGTTTCTCGCTCTCTGTTTCTCGCCCTCTGTTTCTCGCCCTCTGTTTCAGCCCCTCTGTTTCAGCCCCTCTGTTTCAGCCCCTCTGTTTCAGCCCCTCTGTTTCTCGCCATCTGTTTCAGACCCTCTGTTTCAGCCCCTCAGTATCAGCCCCTCTCTTTCAGCCCCTCTGTTTCTCGCCCTCTGTTTCTCGCCCTCTGTTTCTCGCCCTCTGTTTCTCGCCCACTGTTTCAGCCCCTCTGTTTCAGCCCCACTGTATCAGCCCATCTGTTTCAGCCCCTCTGTTTCAGCCCCTCTGTTTCAGCCCCTCTGTTTCAGCCCCTCTGTTTCTCGCCCTCTGTTTCTCGCCCACTGTTTCTCGCCCTCTGTTTCATCCCCTCTGTTTCTCGCCCACTGTTTCAGCCCCTCTGTTTCTCGCCATCTGCTTCAGCCCCTCTGTTTCTCGCCCTCTGTTTCAGCCCCTCTGTTTCAGTCCCTCTGTTTCAGCCCCTCTGTTTGTGCACCTCTGTTTCAGCCCCTCTGTTTCACGCCCTCTGTTTCAGCCCCTCTGTTTCAGCCCCTCTGTTTCTCGCCCTCTGTTTCAGCCCCTCTGTTTCAGCCCCTCTGTTTCTCGCCCTCTGTTTGTCGCCCTCTGTTTCAGCCCCTCTGTTTCAGCCCCTCTGTTTCAGCCCCTCTGTTTCAGCCCCACTGTTTCTCGCCCTCTGCTTCTCGCTCTCTGTTTCTCGCCCTCTGTTTCTCGCCCTCTGTTTCAGTCCCTCTGTTTCAGCCCCTCTGTTTCAGCCCCTCTGTTTCAGCCCCTCTGTTTCTCGCCCTCTGTTTCTTTCCCTCTGTTTCTCGCCCTCTGTTTCAGCCCCTCTGTTTCAGTCCCTCTGTTTCAGCCCCTCTGTTTCAGCCCCTCTGTGTCAGCCCCTCTGTTTCTCGCCCTCTGTTTCAGCCCCTCTGTTTCAGCCCCTCTGTTTCTCGCCCTCAGTTTCAGCCCCTCTGTTTCAGCCCCTCTGTTTCAGCCCCTCTGTTTCAGCCCCTCTGTTTCTCGCCCTCTGTTTCAGCCCCTCTGTTTCAGCCCCTCTGTTTCTCGCCCTCTGTTTGTCGCCCTCTGTTTCAGCCCCTCTGTTTCAGCCCCTCTGTTTCTCGACCTCTGTTTCAGCCCCTCTGTTTCAGCCCCTCTGTTTCAGCCCCTCTGATTCAGCCCCTCTGTTTGTCGCCCTCTGTTTCTCGCCCTCTGTTTCAGCCCCTCTGTTTCAGCCCCTCTGTTTCAGCCCCACTGTTTCTCGCCCTCTGCTTCTCGCTCTCTGTTTCTCGCCCTCTGTTTCTCGCCCTCTGTTTCAGTCCCTCTGTTTCAGCCCCTCTGTTTCAGCCCCTCTGTTTCAGCCCCTCTGTTTCTCGCCCTCTGTTTCTTTCCCTCTGTTTCTCGCCCTCTGTTTCAGCCCCTCTGTTTCAGTCCCTCTGTTTCAGCCCCTCTGTTTCAGCCCCTCTGTGTCAGCCCCTCTGTTTCTCGCCCTCTGTTTCAGCCCCTCTGTTTCAGCCCCTCTGTTTCTCGCCCTCAGTTTCAGCCCCTCTGTTTCAGCCCCTCTGTTTCAGCCCCTCTGTTTCAGCCCCTCTGTTTCTCGCCCTCTGTTTCAGCCCCTCTGTTTCAGCCCCTCTGTTTCTCGCCCTCTGTTTGTCGCCCTCTGTTTCAGCCCCTCTGTTTCAGCCCCTCTGTTTCTCGACCTCTGTTTCAGCCCCTCTGTTTCAGCCCCTCTGTTTCAGCCCCTCTGATTCAGCCCCTCTGTTTGTCGCCCTCTGTTTCTCGCCCTCTGTTTCAGCCCCTCTGTTTCAGCCCCTCTGTTTCAGCCCCTCTGTTTCTCGCCCTCTGTTTCTCGCCCTCTGTTTCTCGCCCTCTGTTTCTCGATCTCTGTTTCTCGCCCTCTGTTTCTCGCCCTCTGTTTCAGCCCCTCTGTTTCAGCCCATCTGTTTCAGCCCCTCTGTTTCAGCCCCTCTGTTTCAGCCCCTCTGTTTCTCGCCCTCTGTTTCTCGCCCTCTGTTTCAGACGCTCTGTTTCTCGCTCTCTGTTTCTCGCCCTCTGTTTCTCGCCCTCTGTTTCAGCCCCTCTGTTTCAGCGCCTCTGTTTCAGCCCCTCTGTTTCTCGCCCTTTGTTTCTCGCCCACTGTTTCTCGCCCTCTGTTTCAGCCCCTCTGTTTCAGCCCCTCTGTTTCAGCCCCTCTGTTTCAGCCCCTCTGTTTCTCGCCCTCTGTTTCTCGCCCTCTGTTTCTTGCCCTCTGTTTCTCGCTCTCTGTTTCTCGCCCTCTGTTTCTCGCCCTCTGTTTCAGCCCCTCTGTTTCAGCCCCTCAGTTTCAGCCCCTCTGTTTCTCGCCCTCTGTTTCAGATCCTCTGTTTCTCGCCCTCTGTTTCTCGCCCACTGTTTCTCGCCCTCTGTTTCAGCCCCTCTGTTTCAGCCCCTCTCTTTCAGCCACTCTGTTTCAGCCCCTCTGTTTCTCGCCCTCTGTTTCTCGCCCTCTGTTCCAGCCCCTCTGTTTCAGCCCCTCTGTTTCAGCCCCTCTGTTTCTCGCCCTCTGTTTCTCGCCCTCTGATTCTCGCCCTCTGTTTCTCGCTCTCTGTTTCTCGCCCTCTGTTTCTCGCCCTCTGTTTCAGCCCCTCTGTTTCAGCCCCTCTGTTTCAGCCCCTCTGTTTCAGCCCCTCTGTTTCTCGCCCTCTGTTTCAGACCCTCTGTTTCAGCCCCTCAGTATCAGCCCCTCTCTTTCAGCCCCTCTGTTTCTCGCCCTCTTTTTCTCGCCCTCTGTTTCTCGCCCTCTGTTTCTCGCCCACTGTTTCAGCCCCTCTGTTTCAGCCCCACTGTATCAGCCCATCTGTTTCAGCCCCTCTGTTTCAGCCCCCCTGTTTCAGCCCCTCTGTTTCAGCCCCTCTGTTTCTCGCCCTCTGTTTCTCGCCCACTGTTTCTCGCCCTCTGTTTCATCCCCTCTGTTTCTCGCCCACTGTTTCAGCCCCTCTGTTTCTCGCCATCTGTTTCAGCCCCTCTGTTTCTCGCCCTCTGTTTCAGCCCCTCTGTTTCAGTCCCTCTGTTTCAGCCCCTCTGTTTGTGCACCTCTGTTTCAGCCCCTCTGTTTCACGCCCTCTGTTTCAGCCCCTCTGTTTCAGCCCCTCTGTTTCTCGCCCTCTGTTTGTCGCCCTCTGTTTCAGCCCCTCTGTTTCAGCCCCTCTGTTTCAGCCCCTCTGTTTCAGCCCCACTGTTTCTCGCCCTCTGCTTCTCGCTCTCTGTTTCTCGCCCTCTGTTTCTCGCCCTCTGTTTCAGTCCCTCTGTTTCAGCCCCTCTGTTTCAGCCCCTCTGTTTCAGCCCCTCTGTTTCTGGCCCTCTGTTTCTTTCCCTCTGTTTCTCGCCCTCTGTTTCAGCCCCTCTGTTTCAGTCCCTCTGTTTCAGCCCCTCTGTTTCAGCCCCTCTGTGTCAGCCCCTCTGTTTCTCGCCCTCTGTTTCAGCCCCTCTGTTTCAGCCCCTCTGTTTCTCGCCCTCAGTTTCAGCCCCTCTGTTTCAGCCCCTCTGTTTCAGCCCCTCTGTTTCAGCCCCTCTGTTTCTCGCCCTCTGTTTCAGCCCCTCTGTTTCAGCCCCTCTGTTTCAGCCCCTCTGTTTCAGCCCCTCTGTTTCTCGCCATCTGTTTCAGCCCCTCTGTTTCAGCCCCTCTGTTTCAGCCCCACTGTTTCTCGCCCTCTGCTTCTCGCTCTCTGTTTCTCGCCCTCTGTTTCTCGCCCTCTGTTTCAGTCCCTCTGTTTCAGCCCCTCTGTTTCAGCCCCTCTGTTTCAGCCCCTCTGTTTCTCGCCATCTGTTTCTTTCCCTCTGTTTCTCGCCCCCTGTTTCAGCCCCTCTGTTTCAGTCCCTCTGTTTCAGCCCCTCTGTTTCAGCCCCTCTGTGTCAGCCCCTCTGTTTCACGCCCTCTGTTTCAGCCCCTCTGTTTCAGCCCCTCTGTTTCTCCCCCTCAGTTTCAGCCCCTCTGTTTCAGCCCCTCTGTTTCAGCCACTCTGTTTCAGCCCCTCTGTTTCTCGCCCTCTGTTTCTCGCCCTCTGTTTCAGCCCCTCTGTTTCAGCCCCTCTGTTTCAGCCCCTCTGTTTCTCGCCCTCTGTTTCTCGACCTCTGTTTCTCGCCCTCTGTTTCTCGCTCTCTGTTTCTCGCCCTCTGTTTCTCGCCCTCTGTTTCAGCCCCTCTGTTTCAGCCCCTCTGTTTCAGCCCCTCTGTTTCAGCCCCTCTGTTTCTCGCCCTCTGTTTCAGACCCTCTGTTTCAGCCCCTCAGTATCAGCCCCTCTCTTTCAGCCCCTCTGTTTCTCGCCCTCTGTTTCTCGCCCTCTGTTTCTGGCCCTCTGTTTCTCGCCCACTGTTTCTCGCCCTCTGTTTCAGCCCCACTGTATCAGCCCAGCTATTTCAGCCCCTCTGTTTCAGCCCCTCTGTTTCAGCCCCTCTGTTTCAGCCCCTCTGTTTCTCGCCCTCTGTTTCTCGCCCTCTGTTTCTCGCCCTCTTTTTCATCCCCTCTGTTTCTCGCCCACTGTTTCAGCCCCTCTGTTTCTCGCCATCTGTTTCAGCCCCTCTGTTTCAGCCCCTCTGTTTCTCGACCTCTGTTTCAGCCCCTCTGTTTCAGCCCCTCTGTTTCAGCCCCTCTGTTTCAGCCCCTCTGTTTCTCGCCCTCTGTTTCTCGCCCTCTGTTTCATCCCCTCTGTTTCTCGCCCACTGTTTCAGCCCCTCTGTTTCTCGCCATCTGTTTCAGCCCCTCTGTTTCAGCCCCTCTGTTTCTCGACCTCTGTTTCAGCCCCTCTGTTTCAGCCCCTCTGTTTCAGCCCCTCTGTTTCAGCCCCTCTGTTTCTCGCCCTCTGTTTCTCGCCCTCTGTTTCAGCCCCTCTGCTTCAGCCCCTCTGTTTCTCGCCCTCTGTTTCAGACGCTCTGTTTCTCGCCCTCTGTTTCTCGCCCTCTGTTTCTCGCCCTCTGTTTCAGCCCCTCTGTTTCAGCCCCTCTGTTTCAGCCCCTCTGTTTCTCGCCCTCTGTTTGTCGTTCACTGTTTCTCGCCCTCTGTTTCAGCCCCTCTGTTTCAGCCCCTCTGTTTCAGCCCCTCTGTTTCAGCCCCTCTGTTTCTCGCCCTCTGTTTCTCGCCCTCTGTTTCTTGCCCTCTGTTTCTCGCTCTCTGTTTCTCGCCCTCTGTTTCTCCCCCTCTGTTTCAGCCCCTCTGTTTCAGCCCCTCTGTTTCAGCCCCTCTGTTTCTCGCCCTCTGTTTCAGCTCCTCTGTTTCTCGCCCTCTGTTTCTCGCCCACTGTTTCTCGCCCTCTGTTTCAGCCCCTCTGTTTCAGCCCCTCTGTTTCAGCCACTCTGTTTCAGCCCCTCTGTTTCTCGCCCTCTGTTTCTCGCCCTCTGTTTCAGCCACTCTGTTTCAGCCCCTCTGTTTCAGCCCCTCTGTTTCTCGCCCTCTGTTTCTCGCCCTCTGTTTCTCGCCCTCTGTTTCTCGCTCTCTGTTTCTCGCCCTCTGTTTCTCGCCCTCTGTTTCAGCCCCTCTGTTTCAGCCCCTCTGTTTCAGCCCCTCTGTTTCAGCCCCTCTGTTTGTCGCCCTCTGTTTCAGACCCTCTGTTTCAGCCCCTCAGTATCAGCCCCTCTCTTTCAGCCCCTCTGTTTCTCGCCCTCTGTTTCTCGCCCTCTGTTTCTCGCCCACTGTTTCAGCCCCTCTGTTTCAGCCCCACTGTATCAGCCCATCTGTTTCAGCCCCTCTGTTTCAGCCCCTCTGTTTCAGCCCCTCTGTTTCAGCCCCTCTGTTTCTCGCCCTCTGTTTCTCGCCCACTGTTTCAGCCCCTCTGTTTCAGCCCTCTGTTTCAGCCCCTCTGTTTCTCGCCCTCTGTTTCTCGCCCACTGTTTCTCGCCCTCTGCTTCAGCCCCTCTGTTTCAGCCCCTCTGTTTCTCGCCCTCTGTTTCTCGCCCTCTGTTTCTCGCCCTCTGTTTCTCGCCCTCTGTTTCTCGCTCTTTGTTTCTCGCCCTCTGTTACTCGCACTCTGTTTCAGCCCCTCTGTTTCAGCCCCTCTGTTTCAGCCCCTCTGTTTCATCCCCTCTGTTTCAGCCCCTCTGTTTCAGCCCCTCTGTTTCTCGCCCTCTGTTTCTCGCCCTCTGTTTCTCGCCCTCTGTTTCAGCCCCTCTGTTTCAGCCCCTCTGTTTCAGCCCCTCTGTTTCTCGCCCTCTGTTTCTCGCCCACTGTTTCTCGCCCTCTGTTTCAGCCCCTCTGTTTCAGCCCCTCTGTTTCAGCCTCTCAGTTTCAGCCCCTCTGTTTCTCCCCCTCTGTTTCAGCCCCTCTGTTTCAGCCACTCTGTTTCAGCCCCTCTGTTTCTCGCCCTCTGTTTCTCGCCCTCTGTTTCAGCCCCTCTGTTTCAGCCCCTCTGTTTCAGCCCCTCTGTTTCTCGCCCTCTGTTTCTCGACCTCTGTTTCTCGCCCTCTGTTTCTCGCTCTCTGTTTCTCGCCCTCTGTTTCTCGCCCTCTGTTTCAGCCCCTCTGTTTCAGCCCCTCTGTTTCAGCCCCTCTGTTTCAGCCCCTCTGTTTCTCGCCCTCTGTTTCAGACCCTCTGTTTCAGCCCCTCAGTATCAGCCCCTCTCTTTCAGCCCCTCTGTTTCTCGCCCTCTGTTTCTCGCCCTCTGTTTCTGGCCCTCTGTTTCTCGCCCACTGTTTCTCGCCCTCTGTTTCAGCCCCACTGTATCAGCCCAGCTATTTCAGCCCCTCTGTTTCAGCCCCTCTGTTTCAGCCCCTCTGTTTCAGCCCCTCTGTTTCTCGCCCTCTGTTTCTCGCCCTCTGTTTCTCGCCCTCTTTTTCATCCCCTCTGTTTCTCGCCCACTGTTTCAGCCCCTCTGTTTCTCGCCATCTGTTTCAGCCCCTCTGTTTCAGCCCCTCTGTTTCTCGACCTCTGTTTCAGCCCCTCTGTTTCAGCCCCTCTGTTTCAGCCCCTCTGTTTCAGCCCCTCTGTTTCTCGCCCTCTGTTTCTCGCCCTCTGTTTCATCCCCTCTGTTTCTCGCCCACTGTTTCAGCCCCTCTGTTTCTCGCCATCTGTTTCAGCCCCTCTGTTTCAGCCCCTCTGTTTCTCGACCTCTGTTTCAGCCCCTCTGTTTCAGCCCCTCTGTTTCAGCCCCTCTGTTTCAGCCCCTCTGTTTCTCGCCCTCTGTTTCTCGCCCTCTGTTTCAGCCCCTCTGCTTCAGCCCCTCTGTTTCAGCCGCTCTGTTTCTCGCCCTCTGTTTCTCGCCCTCTGTTTCTCGCCCTCTGTTTCTCGATCTCTGTTTCTCGCCCTCTGTTTCTCGCCCTCTGTTTCAGCGCCTCTGTTTCAGCCCCTCTGTTTCAGCCCCTCTGTTTCAGCCCCTCTGTTTCAGCCCCTCTGTTTCTCGCCCTCTGTTTCTCGCCCTCTGTTTCAGACGCTCTGTTTCTCGCTCTCTGTTTCTCGCCCTCTGTTTCTCGCCCTCTGTTTCAGCCCCTCTGTTTCAGCCCCTCTGTTTCAGCCCCTCTGTTTCTCGCCCTCTGTTTGTCAACCACTGTTTCTCGCCCTCTGTTTCAGCCCCTCTGTTTCAGCCCCTCTGTTTCAGCCCCTCTGTTTCAGCCCCTCTGTTTCTCGCCCTCTGTTTCTCGCCCTCTGTTTCTTGCCCTCTGTTTCTCGCTCTCTGTTTCTCGCCCTCTGTTTCTCCCCCTCTGTTTCAGCCCCTCTGTTTCAGCCCCTCTGTTTCAGCCCCTCTGTTTCTCGCCCTCTGTTTCAGCTCCTCTGTTTCTCGCCCTCTGTTTCTCGCCCACTGTTTCTCGCCCTCTGTTTCAGCCCCTCTGTTTCAGCCCCTCTGTTTCAGCCACTCTGTTTCAGCCCCTCTGTTTCTCGCCCTCTGTTTCTCGCCCTCTGTTTCAGCCACTCTGTTTCAGCCCCTCTGTTTCAGCCCCTCTGTTTCTCGCCCTCTGTTTCTCGCCCTCTGTTTCTCGCCCTCTGTTTCTCGCTCTCTGTTTCTCGCCCTCTGTTTCTCGCCCTCTGTTTCAGCCCCTCTGTTTCAGCCCCTCTGTTTCAGCCCCTCTGTTTCAGCCCCTCTGTTTGTCGCCCTCTGTTTCAGACCCTCTGTTTCAGCCCCTCAGTATCAGCCCCTCTCTTTCAGCCCCTCTGTTTCTCGCCCTCTGTTTCTCGCCCTCTGTTTCTCGCCCACTGTTTCAGCCCCTCTGTTTCAGCCCCACTGTATCAGCCCATCTGTTTCAGCCCCTCTGTTTCAGCCCCTCTGTTTCAGCCCCTCTG
The DNA here is from genome assembly GCF_030684315.1 of Stegostoma tigrinum. Taxonomy (NCBI): domain Eukaryota; kingdom Metazoa; phylum Chordata; class Chondrichthyes; order Orectolobiformes; family Stegostomatidae; genus Stegostoma; species Stegostoma tigrinum. The sequence continues at coordinate 350,920 of NW_026728408.1, forward strand.
TTTTAGCCCCTCTGTTTCTCGCCCTCTGTTTCTCGCCCACTGTTTCAGCCCCTCTGTTTCAGCCCTCTGTTTCAGCCCCTCTGTTTCTCGCCCTCTGTTTCTCGCCCACTGTTTCTCGCCCTCTGCTTCAGCCCCTCTGTTTCAGCCCCTCTGTTTCTCGCCCTCGGTTTCTCGCCCTCTGTTTCTCGCCCTCTGTTTCTCGCCCTCTGTTTCTCGCTCTTTGTTTCTCGCCCTCTGTTACTCGCACTCTGTTTCAGCCCCTCTGTTTCAGCCCCTCTGTTTCAGCCCCTCTGTTTCATCCCCTCTGTTTCAGCCCCTCTGTTTCAGCCCCTCTGTTTCTCGCCCTCTGTTTCTCGCCCTCTGTTTCTCGCCCTCTGTTTCAGCCCCTCTGTTTCAGCCCCTCTGTTTCAGCCCCTCTGTTTCTCGCCCTCTGTTTCTCGCCCACTGTTTCTCGCCCTCTGTTTCAGCCCCTCTGTTTCAGCCCCTCTGTTTCAGCCTCTCAGTTTCAGCCCCTCTGTTTCTCCCCCTCTGTTTCAGCACCTCTGTTTCTCGCCCTCTCTTTCAGCTCCTCTCTTTCTCGCCCACTGTTGCAGACCCTCTGTATCTCGCCCTCTGTTTCAGCCCCTCTGTTTCAGCCCCTCTGTTTCAGCCCCTCTGTTTCAGCCCCTCTGTTTCTCGCCCTCTGTTTCAGCCCCTCTGTTTCAGCCCCTCTGCTTCAGCCCCTCTGTTTCAGCACCTCTGTTTCTCGCCCTTTATTTCTCGCCCTCTGTTTCAGCCCCTCTGTTTCAGTCCCTCTGTTTCAGCCCCTCTGTTTCAGCACCTCTGTTTCTCGATCTCTGTTTCTCGCCCTCTGTTTCTCGCCCTCTGTTTCTCGCCCTCTGTTTCTCGCCCACTGTTTCAGCCCCTCTGTTTCAGCCCCACTGTATCAGCCCATCTGTTTCAGCCCCTCTGTTTCAGCCCCTCTGTTTCAGCCCCTCTGTTTCAGCCCCTCTGTTTCTCGCCCTCTGTTTCTCTTTCTCTGTTTCTCGCCCTCTGTTTCCTCCCCTCTGTTTCTCGCCCACTGTTTCAGCCCCTCTGTTTCTCGCCATCTGTTTCAGCCCCTCTGTTTCAGCCCCTCTGTTTCTCGCCCTCTGTTTCAGCCCCTCTGTTTCAGCCCCTCTGTTTCAGCCCCTCTGTTTCAGCCCCTCTGTTTCAGCCCCTCTGTTTCCGCCCTCAGGTTCTCGCCCTCTGTTTCAGCCCCTCTGTTTGAGCCCCTCTGTTTCAGCCCCTCTGTTTCTCGCCCTCTGTTTCTCGCCCTCTGTTTCTCGCCCTCTGTTTCTCGATCTCTGTTTCTCGCCCTCTGTTTCTCGCCCTCTGTTTCAGCCCCTCTATTTCAGCCCCTCTGTTTCAGCCCCTCTGTTTCAGCACCTCTGTTTCAGCCCCTCTGTTTCTCGCCCTCTGTTTCTCGCCCTCTGTTTCAGCCCCTCTGTTTCTCGCTCTCTGTTTCTCGCACTCTGTTTCTCGCCCTCTGTTTCAGCCCCTCTGTTTCAGCCCCTCTGTTTCAGCCCCTCTGTTTCTCGCCCTCTGTTTCTCGCCCACTGTTTCTCTCCCTCTGTTTCAGCCCCTCTGTTTCAGCCCCTCTGTTTCTCGCCCTCTGTTTCTCGCCCTCTGCTTCTCGCCCTCTGTTTCTCGCCCTCTGTTTCTCGCTCTTTGTTTCTCGCCCTCTGTTTCTCGCACTCTGTTTCAGCCCCTCTGTTTCAGCCCCTCTGTTTCAGCCCCTCTGTTTCATCCCCTCTGTTTCAGCCCCTCTGTTTCAGCCCCTCTGTTTCTCGCCCTCTGTTTCTCGCCCTCTGTTTCTCGCCCTCTGTTTCTCGCTCTCTGTTTCTCGCCCTCTGTTTCTCGCCCTCTGTTTCAGCCCCTCTGTTTCAGCCCCTCTGTTTCAGCCCCTCTGTTTCTCGCCCTCTGTTTCTCGCCCACTGTTTCTCGCCCTCTGTTTCAGCCCCTCTGTTTCAGCCCCTCTGTTTCAGTCCCTCTGTTTCAGCCCCTCTGTTTCAGCCCCTCTGTTTCAGCCCCTCTGTTTCTCGCCCTCTGTTTCAGCCCCTCTGTTTCAGCCCCTCTGTTTCTCGCCCTCAGTTTCAGCCCCTCTGTTTCAGCCCCTCTGTTTCAGCCCCTCTGTTTCAGCCCCTCTGTTTCTCGCCCTCTGTTTCTCGCCCACTGTTTCTCGCCCTCTGTTTCAGCCCCTCTGTTTCAGCCCCTCTGTTTCAGCCCCTCTGTTTCAGCCCCTCTGTTTCTCGCCCTCTGTTTCTCGCCCACTGTTTCTCGTCCGCTGTTTCAGCCCCTCTGTTTCAGCCCCTCTGTTTCTCGCCCTCTGTTTCTCGCCCACTGTTTCTCGCCCTCTGTTTCAGCCCCTCTGTTTCAGCCCCTCTGTTTCAGCCCCTTTGTTTCAGCCCCTCTGTTTCTGCCCCTCTGTTTCTCGCCCACTGTTTCTCGTCCTCTGTTTCAGCCCCTCTGTTTCAGCCCCTCTGTTTCAGCCCCTCTGTTTCAGCCCCTCTGTTTCAGCCCCTCTGTATCTCGCCCTCTGTTTCTCGCCCTCTGTTTGTCGCCCTCTGTTTCTCGCCCTCTGTTTCAGCCCCTCTGATTAAGCCGCTCTGTTTCTCGCCCTCTGTTTCTCGCCCTCTGTTTCAGCCCCTCTGTTTCAGCCTCTCAGTTTCAGCCCCTCTGTTTCTCCCCCTATGTTTCAGCACCTCTGTTTCTCGCCCTCTCTTTCAGCCCCTCTCTTTCTCGCCCACTGTTGCAGACCCTCTGTATCTCGCCCTCTGTTTCAGCCCCTCTGTTTCAGCCCCTCTGTTTCAGCCCCTCTGTTTCAGCCCCTCTGTTTCTCGCCATCTGTTTCAGCACCTCTGTTTCAGCCCCTCTGTTTCTCGCCCTCTGTTTCAGCCCCCTGTTCCAGCCCCTCTGTTTCAGCCCCTCTGTTTCAGCACCTCTGTTTCTCGCCCTTTGTTTCTCGCCCTCTGTTTAAGCCCCTCTGTTTCTCGCCCTCTGTTTCAGCCCCTCTGATCCTCGCCCTCTGTTTCAGCCCCTCTGTTTCAGTCCCTCTGTTTCAGCCCCTCTGTTTGTGCCCCTCTGTTTCAGCCCCTCTGTTTCACGCCCTCTGTTTCAGCCCCTCTGTTTCAGCCCCTCTGTTTCTCGCCCTCTGTTTCAGCCCCTCTGTTTCAGCCCCTCTGTATCAGCCCCTCTGTTTCAGCCCCTCTGTTTCTCGCCCTCTGTTTGTCGCCCTCTGTTTCAGCCCGTCTGTTTCAACCCCTCTGTTTCAGCCCCTCTGTTTCAGCCCCACTGTTTCTCGCCCTCTGCTTCTCGCTCTCTGTTTCTCGCCCTCTGTTTCTCGCCCTCTGTTTCAGTCCCTCTGTTTCAGCCCCTCTGTTTCAGCCCCACTGTTTCAGCCCCTCTGTTTCTCGCCCTCTGTTTCTTTCCCTCTGTTTCTCGCCCTCTGTTTCAGCCCCTCTGTTTCAGTCCCTCTGTTTCAGCCCCTCTGTTACAGCCCCTCTGTTTCAGCCCCTCTGTTTCTCGCCCTCTGTTTCAGCCCCTCTGTTTCAGCCCCTCTGTTTCAGCCACTCTGTTTCAGCCCCTCTATTTCTCGCCCTCTGTTTCTCGCCCTCTGTTTCTCGCCCTCTGTTTCTCGATCTCTGTTTCTCGCCCTCTGTTTCTCGCCCTCTGTTTCAGCCCCTCTGTTTCAGCCCCTCTGTTTCAGCCCCTCTGTTTCAGCCCCTCTGTTTCTCGCCCTCTGTTTCAGCCCCTCTGTTTCTCGCTCTCTGTTTCTCGCCCTCTGTTTCAAGCCCTCTGTTTCAGCCCCTCTGTTTCAGACCCTCTGTTTCAGCCCCTCTGTTTCTCGCCCTCTGTTTCTCGCAAACTGTTTCTCGCCCTCTGTTTCAGCCCCTCAGTTTCAGGCCCTCTGTTTCAGCCCCTCTGTTTCAGCCCCTCTGTTTCTCGCCCTCTGTTTCTCGCCCTCTGTTTCTTGCCCTCTGTTTCTCGCTCTCTGTTTCTCGCCCTCTATTTCTCGCCCTCTGTTTCAGCCCCTCTGTTTCAGCCCCTCTGTTTCAGCCCCTCTGTTTGTCGCCCTCTGTTTCAGCCCCTCTGTTTCTCGCCCTCTGTTTCTCGCCCACTGTTTCTCGCCCTCTGTTTCAGCCCCTCTGTTTCAGCCCCTCTGTTTCAGCCCCTCTGTTTCTCGCCCTCTGTTTCTCGCCCACTGTTTCTCGCCCTCTGTTTCAGCCCCTCTGTTTCTCGCCCTCTGTTTCAGCCCCTCTGTTTCAGCCCCTCTGTTTCTCGCCCTCTGTTTCTCGCCCTCTGTTTCTTGCCCTCTGAATCTCGCACTCTGTTTCTCGCCCTCTGTTTCAGCCCCTCTGTTTCAGCCCCTCTGTTTCAGCCCCTCTGTTTCTCGCCCTCTGTTTCTCGCCCTCTGTTTCTCGCCCTCAGTTTCAGCCCCTCTGTTTCAGCCCCTTTGTTTCAGCCCCTCTGTTTCTGCCCCTCTGTTTCTCGCCCACTGTTTCTCGTCCTCTGTTTCAGCCCCTCTGTTTCAGCCCCTCTGTTTCAGCCCCTCTGTTTCAGCCCCTCTGTTTCTCGCCCTCAGTTTCTCGCCCTCTGTTTCTCGCCCTCTGTTTCTCGCCCTCTGTTTCAGCCCCTCTGTTTAAGCCGCTCTGTTTCTCGCCCTCTGTTTCTCGCCCTCTGTTTCAGCCCCTCTGTTTCAGCCTCTCAGTTTCAGCCCCTCTGTTTCTCCCCCTCTGTTTCAGCACCTCTGTTTCTCGCCCTCTCTTTCAGCCCCTCTCTTTCTCGCCCACTGTTGCAGACCCTCTGTATCTCGCCCTCTGTTTCAGCCCCTCTGTTTCAGCCCCTCTGTTTCAGACCCTCTGTTTCAGCCCCTCTGTTTCTCGCCATCTGTTTCAGCCCCTCTGTTTCAGCCCCTCTGTTTCTCGCCCTCTGTTTCAGCCCCTCTGTTTCAGCCCCTCTGCTTCAGCCCCTCTGTTTCAGCACCTCTGTTTCTCGCCCTTTGTTTCTCGCCCTCTGTTTCAGCCCCTCTGTTTCAGCCCCTCTGTTTCAGCCCCTCTGTTTCAGCACCTCAGTTTCTCGATCTCTGTTTCTCGCCCTCTGTTTCTCGCCCTCTGTTTCTCGCCCTCTGTTTCTCGCCCACTGTTTCAGCCCCTCTGTTTCAGCCCCACTGTATCAGCCCATCTGTTTCAGCCCCTCTGTTTCAGCCCCTCTGTTTCAGCCCCTCTGTTTCAGCCCCTCTTTTTCTCGCCCTCTGTTTCTCTTTCTCTGTTTCTCGCCCTCTGTTTCATCCCCTCTGTTTCTCGCCCACTGTTTCAGCCCCTCTGTTTCTCGCAATCTGTTTCAGCCCCTCTGTTTCAGCCCCTCTGTTTCTCGCCCTCTGTTTCAGCCCCTCTGTTTCAGCCCCTCTGTTTCAGCCCCTCTGTTTCAGCCCCTCTGTTTCTCGCCCTCTGTTTCTCGCCCTCTGTTTCAGCCCCTCTGTTTCAGCCCCACTGTTTCAGCCCCTCTGTTTCTCGCCCTCTGTTTCTCGCCCTCTGTTTCTCGCCCTCTGTTTCTAGATCTCTGTTTCTCGCCCTCTGTTTCTTGCCCTCTGTTTCAGCCCCTCTGTTTCAGCCCCTCTGTTTCAGCCCCTCTGTTTCAGCACCTCTGTTTCAGCCCCTCGGTTTCTCGCCCTCTGTTTCTCGCCCTCTGTTTCAGCCCCTCTGTTTCTCGCTCTCTGTTTCTCGCCCTCTGTTTCAGCCCCTCTGTTTCAGCCCCTCTGATCCAGCCCCTCTGTTTCTCGCCCTCTGTTTCTCGCCCACTGTTTCTCGCCCTCTGTTTCTCGCCCTCTGTTTCTCGCCCTCTGTTTCTCGCTCTTTGTTTCTCGCCCTCTGTTTCTCGCACTCTGTTTCAGCCCCTCTGTTTCAGCCCCTCTGTTTCAGCCCCTCTGTTTCATCCCCTCTGTTTCAGCCCCTCTGTTTCAGCCCCTCTGTTTCTCGCCCTCTGTTTCTCGCCCTCTGTTTCTAGCCCTCTGTTTCTCGCCCTCTGTTTCAGCCCCTCTGTTTCAGCCCCTCTGTTTCAGCCCCTCTGTTTCTCGCCCTCAGTTTCAGCCCCTCTGTTTCAGCCCCTCTGTTTCTCGCTCTTTGTTTCTCGCCCTCTGTTTCTCGCACTCTGTTTCAGCCCCTCTGTTTCAGCCCCTCTGTTTCAACCCCTCTGTTTCATCCCCTCTGTTTCAGCCACTCTGTTTCAGCCCCTCTGTTTCTCGCCCTCTGTTTCTCGCCCTCTGTTTCTCGCCCTCTGTTTCTCGCTCTCTGTTTCTCGCCCTCTGTTTCTCGCCCTCTGTTTCTCGCCCTCTGTTTCTCGCCCACTGTTTCTCGCCCTCTGTTTCAGCCCCTCTGTTTCTCGCCCTCTGTTTCTCGCCCTCTGTTTCTCGCCCTCTGTTTCTCGATCTCTGTTTCTCGCCCTCTGTTTCTCGCCCTCTGTTTCAGCACCTCTGTTTCTCGCTCTCTGTTTCTCGCCCTCTGTTTCTCGCCCTCTGTTTCAGCCCCTCTGTTTCAGACCCTCTGTTTCAGCCCCTCTGTTTCTCGCCCTCTGTTTCTCGCCCACTGTTTCTCGCCCTCTGTTTCAGCCCCTCTGTTTCAGGCCCTCTGTTTCAGCCCCTCTGTTTCAGCCCCTCTGTTTCTCGCCCTCTGTTTCTCGCCCTCTGTTTCTTGCCCTCTGTTTCTCGCTCTCTGTTTCTCGCCCTCTATTTCTCGCCCTCTGTTTCAGCCCCTCTGTTTCAGCCCCTCTGTTTCAGCCCCTCTGTTTCTCGCCCTCTGTTTCAGCCCCTCTGTTTCTCGCCCTCTGTTTCTCGCCCACTGTTTCTCGCCCTCTGTTTCAGCCCCTCTGTTTCAGCCCCTCTGTTTCAGCCCCTCTGTTTCTCGCCCTCAGTTTCTCGCCCACTGTTTCTCGCCCTCTGTTTCAGCCCCTCTGTTTCAGCCCCTCTGTTTCAGCCCCTCTGTTTCAGCTCCTCTGTTTCTCGCCCTCTGTTTCTCGCCCTCTGTTTCTTGCCCTCTGTTTCTCGCTCTCTATTTCACGCCCTCTGTTTCAGCCCCTCTGTTTCAGCCCCTCTGTTTCAGCCCCTCTGTTTCTCGCCCTCTGTTTCTCGCCCTCTGTTTCTCGCCCTCAGTTTCAGCCCCTCTGTTTCAGCCTCTTTGTTTCAGCCCCTCTGTTTCTGCCCCTCTGTTTCTCGCCCACTGTTTCTCGTCCTCTATTTCAGCCCCTCTGTTTCAGCCCCTCTGTTTCAGCCCCTCTGTTTCAGCCCCTCTGTTTCAGCCCCTCTGTTTCTCGCCCTCAGTTTCTCGCCCTCTGTTTCTCGCCCTCTGTTTCTCGCCCTCTGTTTCAGCCCCTCTGTTTAAGCCGCTCTGTTTCTCGCCCTCTGTTTCTCGCCCTCTGTTTCAGCCCCTCTGTTTCAGCCTCTCAGTTTCAGCCTCTCTGTTTCTCCCCCTCTGTTTCAGCACCTCTGTTTCTTGCCCTCTCTTTCAGCCCCTCTCTTTCTCGCCCACTGTTGCAGACCCTCTGTATCTCGCCCTCTGTTTCAGCCCCTCTGTTTCAGCCCCTCTGTTTCAGCCCCTCTGTTTCAGCCCCTCTGTTTCTCGCCATCTGTTTCAGCCCCTCTGTTTCAGCCCCTCTGTTTCTCACCCTCTGTTTCAGCCCCTCTGTTTCAGCCCCTCTGCTTCAGCCCCTCTGTTTCAGCACCTCTGTTTCTCGCCCTTTGTTTCTCGCCCTCTGTTTCAACCCCTCTGTTTCAGCCCATCTGTTTCAGCCCCTCTGGTTCAGCACCTCTGTTTCTCGATCTCTGTTTCTCGCCCTCTGTTTCTCGCCCTCTGTTTCTCGCCCTTTGTTTCTCGCCCACTGTTTCAGCCCCTCTGTTTCAGCCCCACTGTATCAGCCCATCTGTTTCAGCCCCTCTGTTTCAGCCCCTCTGTTTCAGCCCCTCTGTTTCAGCCCCTCTGTTTCAGCCCCTCTGTTTCAGCCCCTCTGTTTCTCGCCCTCTGTTTCTCGCCCTCTGTTTCTCGCCCTCTGTTTCTCGATCTCTGTTTCTCGCCCTCCGTTTCTCGCCCTCTGTTTCAGCCCCTCTGTTTCAGCCCCTCTGTTTCAGCCCCTCTGTTTCAGCACCTCTGTTTCAGCCCCTCTGTTTCTCGCCATCTGTTTCAGCCCCTCTGTTTCAGCCCCTCTGTTTCTCGCCCTCTGTTTCAGCCCCTCTGTTTCAGCCCCTCTGCTTCAGCCCCTCTGTTTCAGCACCTCTGTTTCTCGCCCTTTGTTTCTCGCCCTCTGTTTCAGCCCCTCTGTTTCAGCCCCTCTGTTTCAGCCCCTCTGTTTCAGCACCTCTGTTTCTCGATCTCTGTTTCTCGCCCTCTGTTTCTCGCCCTCTGTTTCTCGCCCTTTGTTTCTCGCCCTCTGTTTCAGCCCCTCTGTTTCAGCCCCACTGTATCAGCCCATCTGTTTCAGCCCCTCTGTTTCAGCCCCTCTGTTTCAGCCCCTCTGTTTCAGCCCCTCTGTTTCAGCCCCTCTGTTTCAGCCCCTCTGTTTCTCGCCCTCTGTTTCTCGCCCTCTGTTTCTCGCCCTCTGTTTCTCGATCTCTGTTTCTCGCCCTCTGTTTCTCGCCCTCTGTTTCAGCCCCTCTGTTTCAGCCCCTCTGTTTCAGCCCCTCTGTTTCAGCACCTCTGTTTCAGCCCCTCTGTTTCTCGCCCTCTGTTTCTCGCCCTCTGTTTCAGCCCCTCTGTTTCTCGCTCTCTGTTTCTCGCCCTCTGTTTCTCGCCCTCTGTTTCAGCCCCTCTGTTTCAGCCCCTCTGTTTCAGCCCCTCTGTTTCTCGCCCTCTGTTTCTCGCCCACTGTTTCTCGCCCTCTGTTTCAGCCCCTCTGTTTCAGCCCCTCTGTTTCTCGCCCTCTGTTCCTCGCCCGCTGTTTCTCGCCCTCTGTTTCTCGCCCTCTGTTTCTCGCTCTTTGTTTCTCGCCCTCTGTTTCTCGCACTCTGTTTCAGCCCCTCTGTTTCAGCCCCTCTGTTTCAGCACCTCTGTTTCATCCCCTCTGTTTCAGCCCCTCTGTTTCAGCCCCTCTGTTTCTCGCCCTCTGTTTCTCGCCCTCAGTTTCTCGCCCTCTGTTTCTCGCTCTCTGTTTCTCGCCCTCTGTTTCTCGCCCTCTGTTTCAGCCCCTCTGTTTCAGCCCCTCTGTTTCAGCCCCTCTGTTTCTCGCCCTCTGTTTCTCGCCCACTGTTTCTCGCCCTCTGTTTCAGCCCCTATGTTTCAGCCCCTGTGTTTCAGCCCCTCTGTTTCAGCCTCTCTGTTTCAGCCCCTCTGTTTCTCGCCCTCTGTTTCATCCCCTCTGTTTCAGCCCCTCTGTTTCAGCTCCTCTGTTTCAGCCCCTCTGTTTCAGCCCCTCTGTTTCTCGCCCTCTGTTTCTCGCCCTCTGTTTCTCGCCCTCTGTTTCAGCCCCTCTGTTTCAGCCCCTCTGTTTCAGCCCCTCTGTTTCTCGCACTCTGTTTCTCGCCCTCTGTTTCTCGCCCACTGTTTCTCGCCCTCTGTTTCAGCCCCTCTGTTTCAGCCCCTCTGTTTCAGCCCCTCTGTTTCATCCCCTCTGTTTCTCGCCCTCTGTTTCATCCCCTCTGTTTCAGCCCCTCTGTTTCAGCTCCTCTGTTTCAGCCCCTCTGTTTCAGCCCCTCTGTTTCTCGCTCTCTGTTTCTCGCCCTCTGTTTCTCGCCCTCTGTTTCAGCCCCTCTGTTAAAGCCCCTCTGTTTCAGCCCCTCTGTTTCTCGCCCTCTGTTTCTCGCCCACTGTTTCTCGCCCTCTGTTTCAGCCCCTCTGTTTCAGCCCCTCTGTTTCAGCCCCTCTGTTTCAGCCCCTCTGTTTCTCGCCCTCTGTTTCTCGCCCTCTGTTTCTTGCCCTCTGTTTCTCGCTCTCTGTTTCTCGCCCTCTGTTTCTCGCCCTCTGTTTCAGCCCCTCTGTTTCAGCCCCTCTGTTTCAGCCCCTCTGTTTCTCGCCCTCTGTTTCAGCCCCTCTGTTTCTCGCCCTCTGTTTCTCGCCCACTGTTTCTCGCCCTCTGTTTCAGCCCCTCTGTTTCAGCCCCTCTGTTTCAGCCCCTCTGTTTCTCGCCCTCTTTTTCTCGCCCACTGTTTCTCGCCCTCTGTTTCAGCCCCTCTGTTTCAGCCCCTCTGTTTCAGCCCCTCTGTTTCAGCCCCTCTGTTTCTCGCCCTCTGTTTCTCGCCCTCTGTTTCTTGCCCTCTGTTTCTCGCTCTCTGTTTCTCGCCCTCTGTTTCAGCCCCTCTGTTTCAGCCCCTCTGTTTCAGCCCCTCTGTTTCTCGCTCTCTGTTTCTCGCCCTCTGTTTCTCGCCCTCAGTTTCAGCCCCTCTGTTTCAGCCCCTTTGTTTCAGCCCCTCTGTTTCTGCCCCTCTGTTTCTCGCCCACTGTTTCTCGTCCTCTGTTTCAGCCCCTCTGTTTCTCGCCCTCTGTTTCAGCCCCTCTGTTTCAGCCCCTCTGTTTCTCGCCCTCTGTTTCTCGCCCTCTGTTTCTCGCCCTCTGTTTCTCGCCCTCTGTTTCAGCCCCTCTGTTTAAGCCGCTCTGTTTCTCGCCCTCTGTTTCAGCTCCTCTGTTTCAGCCTCTCAGTTTCAGCCCCTCTGTTTCTCCCCCTCTGTTTCAGCACCTCTGTTTCTCGCCCTCTCTTTCAGCCCCTCTCTTTCTCGCGCACTGTTGCAGACCCTGTGTATCTCGCCCTCTGTTTCAGCCCCTCTGTTTCAGCCCCTCTGTTTCAGCCCCTCTGTTTCAGCCCCTCTGTTTCTCGCCATCTGTTTCAGCCCCTCTGTTTCAGCCCCTCTGTTTCTCGCCCTCTGTTTCAGCCCCTCTGTTTCAGCCCCTCTGTTTCAGCCCCTCCGTTTCAGCACCTCTGTTTCTCGCCCTTTGTTTCTCGCCCTCTGTTTCAGCCCCTCTGTTTCTCGCCCTCTGTTTCAGCCCCTCTGTTTCTCGCCCTCTGTTTCAGCCCCTCTGTTTCAGCCCCTCTGCTTCATCCCCTCTGTTTCAGCACCTCTGTTTCTCGCCCTTTGTTTCTCGCCCTCTTTTTCAGCCCCTCTGTTTCAGCCCCTCTGTTTCAGCCCTTCTGTTTCAGCACCTCTGTTTCTCGATCTCTGTTTCTCGCCCTCTGTTTCTCGCCCTCTGTTTCTCGCCCTTTGTTTCTCGCCCACTGTTTCAGCCCCTCTGTTTCAGCTCCACTGTATCAGCCCATCTGTTTCAGCCCCTCTGTTTCAGCCCCTCTGTTTCAGCCCCTCTGTTTCAGCCCCTCTGTTTCAGCCCCTCTGTTTCAGCCCCTCTGTTTCTCGCCCTCTGTTTCTCGCCCTCTGTTTCTCGCCCTCTGTTTCTCGATCTCTGTTTCTCGCCCTCTGTTTCTCGCCCTCTGTTTCAGCCCCTCTGTTTCAGCCCCTCTGTTTCAGCCCCTCTGTTTCAGCACCTCTGTTTCAGCCCCTCTGTTTCTCGCCATCTGTTTCAGCCCCTCTGTTTCAGCCCCTCTGTTTCTCGCCCTCTGTTTCAGCCCCTCTGTTTCAGCCCCTCTGCTTCAGCCCCTCTATTTCAGCACCTCTGTTTCTCGCCCTTTGTTTCTCGCCCTCTGTTTCAGCCCCTCTGTTTCAGCCCCTCTGTTTCAGCCCCTCTGTTTCAGCACCTCTGTTTCTCGATCTCTGTTTCTCGCCCTCTGTTTCTCGCCCTCTGTTTCTCGCCCTTTGTTTCTCGCCCACTGTTTCAGCCCCTCTGTTTCAGCCCCACTGTATCAGCCCATCTGTTTCAGCCCCTCTGTTTCAGCCCCTCTGTTTCAGCCCCTCTGTTTCAGCCCCTCTGTTTCAGCCCCTCTGTTTCTCGCCCTCTGTTTCTCGCCCTCTGTTTCTCGCCCTCTGTTTCTCGATCTCTGTTTCTCGCCCTCTGTTTCTCGCCCTCTGTTTCAGCCCCTCTGTTTCAGCCCCTCTGTTTCAGCCCCTCTGTTTCAGCACCTCTGTTTCAGCCCCTCTGTTTCTCGCCCTCTGTTTCTCGCCCTCTGTTTCAGCCCCTCTGTTTCTCGCTCTCTGTTTCTCGCCCTCTGTTTCTCGCCCTCTGTTTCAGCCCCTCTGTTTCAGCCCCTCTGTTTCAGCCCCTCTGTTTCTCGCCCTCTGTTTCTCGCCCACTGTTTCTCGCCCTCTGTTTCAGCCCCTCTGTTTCAGCCCCTCTGTTTCTCGCCCTCTGTTCCTCGCCCGCTGTTTCTCGCCCTCTGTTTCTCGCCCTCTGTTTCTCGCTCTTTGTTTCTCGCCCTCTGTTTCTCGCACTCTGTTTCAGCCCCTCTGTTTCAGCCCCTCTGTTTCAGCACCTCTGTTTCATCCCCTCTGTTTCAGCCCCTCTGTTTCAGCCCCTCTGTTTCACGCCCTCTGTTTCTCGCCCTCAGTTTCTCGCCCTCTGTTTCTCGCTCTCTGTTTCTCGCCCTCTGTTTCTCGCCCTCTGTTTCAGCCCCTCTGTTTCAGCCCCTCTGTTTCAGCCCCTCTGTTTCTCGCCCTCTGTTTCTCGCCCACTGTTTCTCGCCCTCTGTTTCAGCCCCTATGTTTCAGCCCCTCTGTTTCAGCCCCTCTGTTTCAGCCCCTCTGTTTCAGCCCCTCTGTTTCTCGCCCTCTGTTTCATCCCCTCTGTTTCAGCCCCTCTGTTTCAGCTCCTCTGTTTCAGCCCCTCTGTTTCAGCCCCTCTGTTTCTCGCCCTCTGTTTCTCGCACTCTGTTTCTCGCCCTCTGTTTCAGCCCCTCTGTTTCAGCCCCTCTGTTTCAGCCCCTCTGTTTCTCGCACTCTGTTTCTCGCCCTCAGTTTCTCGCCCACTGTTTCTCGCCCTCTGTTTCAGCCCCTCTGTTTCAGCCCCTCTGTTTCAGCCCCTCTGTTTCATCCCCTCTGTTTCTCGCCCTCTGTTTCAACCCCTCTGTTTCAGCCCCTCTGTTTCAGCTCCTCTGTTTCAGCCCCTCTGTTTCAGCCCCTCTGTTTCTCGCTCTCTGTTTCTCGCCCTCTGTTTCTCGCCCTCTGTTTCAGCCCCACTGTTAAAGCCCCTCTGTTTCAGCCCCTCTGTTTCTCGCCCTCTGTTTCTCGCCCACTGTTTCTCGCCCTCTGTTTCAGCCCCTCTGTTTCAGCCCCTCTGTTTCAGCCCCTCTGTTTCAGCCCCTCTGTTTCTCGCCCTCTGTTTCTCGCCCTCTGTTTCTTGCCCTCTGTTTCTCGCTCTCTGTTTCTCGCCCTCTGTTTCTCGCCCTCTGTTTCAGCCCCTCTGTTTCAGCCCCTCTGTTTCAGCCCCTCTGTTTCTCGCCCACTGTTTCAGCCCCTCTGTTTCTCGCCCTCTGTTTCTCGCCCACTGTTTCTCGCCCTCTGTTTCAGCCCCTCTGTTTCAGCCCCTCTGTTTCAGCCCCTCTGTTTCTCGCCCTCTGTTTCTCGCCCACTGTTTCTCGCCCTCTGTTTCAGCCCCTCTGTTTCAGCCCCTCTGTTTCAGCCCCTCTGTTTCAGCCCCTCTGTTTCTCGCCCTCTGTTTCTCGCCCTCTGTTTCTTGCCCTCTGTTTCTCGCTCTCTGTTTCTCGCCCTCTGTTTCAGCCCCTCTGTTTCAGCCCCTCTGTTTCAGCCCCTCTGTTTCTCGCCCTCTGTTTCTCGCCCTCTGTTTCTCGCCCTCAGTTTCAGCCCCTCTGTTTCAGCCCCTTTGTTTCAGCCCCTCTGTTTCTGCCCCTCTGTTTCTCGCCCACTGTTTCTCGTCCTCTGTTTCAGCCCCTCTGTTTCTCGCCCTCTGTTTCAGCCCCTCTGTTTCAGCCCCTCTGTTTCTCGCCCTCTGTTTCTCGCCCTCTGTTTCTCGCCCTCTGTTTCTCGCCCTCTGTTTCAGCCCCACTGTTTAAGCCGCTCTGTTTCTCGCCCTCTGTTTCAGCTCCTCTGTTTCAGCCTCTCAGTTTCAGCCCCTCTGTTTCTCCCCCTCTGTTTCAGCACCTCTGTTTCTCGCCCTCTCTTTCAGCCCCTCTCTTTCTCGCCCACTGTTGCAGACACTGTGTATCTCGCCCTCTGTTTCAGCCCCTCTGTTTCAGCCCCTCTGTTTCAGCCCCTCTGTTTCAGCCCCTCTGTTTCTTGCCATCTGTTTCAGCCCCTCTGTTTCAGCCCCTCTGTTTCTCGCCCTCTGTTTCAGCCCCTCTGTTTCAGCCCCTCTGTTTCAGCCCCTCCGTTTCAGCACCTCTGTTTCTCGCCCTTTGTTTCTCGCCCTCTGTTTCAGCCCCTCTGTTTCTCGCCCTCTGTTTCAGCCCCTCTGTTTCTCGCCCTCTGTTTCAGCCCCTCTGTTTCTGTCCCTCTGTTTCAGCCCCTCTGTTTGTGCCCCTCTGTTTCAGCCCCTCTGTTTCACGACCTCTGTTTCAGCCCCTCTGTTTCAGCCCCTCTGTTTCTCGCCCTCTGTTTCAGCCCCTCTGTTTCAGCCCCTCTGTATCAGCCCCTCTGTTTCAGCCCCTCTGTTTCTCGCCCTCTTTTTGTCGCCCTCTGTTTCAGCCCCTCTGTTTCAGCCCCTCTGTTTCAGCCCCTCTGTTTCAGCCCCACTGTTTCTCGCCCTCTGCTTCTCGCTCTCTGTTTCTCGCCCTCTGTTTCTCGCCCTCTGTTTCAGTCCCTCTGTTTCAGCCTCTCTGTTTCAGCCCCTCTGTTTCAGCCCCTCTGTTTCTCGCCCTCTGTTTCTTTCCCTCTGTTTCTCGCCCTCTGTTTCAGCCCCTCTGTTTCAGTCCCTCTGTTTCAGCCCCTCTGTTTCAGCCCCTCTGTTTCAGCCCCTCTGTTTCTCGCCCTCTGTTTCTCGCCCTCTGTTTCTCGCCCTCTGTTTCTCGAACTCTGTTTCTCGCCCTCTGTTTCTCGCCCTCTGTTTCAGCCCCTCTGTTTCAGCCCCTCTGTTTCAGCCCCTCTGTTTCAGCACCTCTGTTTCAGCCCCTCTGTTTCTCGCCATCTGTTTCAGCCCCTCTGTTTCAGCCCCTCTGTTTCTCGCCCTCTGTTTCAGCCCCTCTGTTTCTGCCCCTCTGCTTCAGCCCCTCTGTTTCAGCACCTCTGTTTCTCGCCCTTTGTTTCTCGCCCTCTGTTTCAGCCCCTCTGTTTCAGCCCCTCTGTTTCAGCCCCTCTGTTTCAGCACCTCTGTTTCTCGATCTCTGTTTCTCGCCCTCTGTTTCTCGCCCTCTGTTTCTCGCCCTTTGTTTCTCGCCCACTGTTTCAGCCCCTCTGTTTCAGCCCCACTGTATCAGCCCATCTGTTTCAGCCCCTCTGTTTCAGCCCCTCTGTTTCAGCCCCTCTGTTTCAGCCCCTCTGTTTCAGCCCCTCTGTTTCAGCCCCTCTGTTTCTCGCCCTCTGTTTCTCGCCCTCTGTTTCTCGCCCTCTGTTTCTCGATCTCTGTTTCTCGCCCTCTGTTTCTCGCCCTCTGTTTCAGCCCCTCTGTTTCAGCCCCTCTGTTTCAGCCCCTCTGTTTCAGCACCTCTGTTTCAGCCCCTCTGTTTCTCGCCCTCTGTTTCTCGCCCTCTGTTTCAGCCCCTCTGTTTCTCGCTC
The DNA here is from genome assembly GCF_030684315.1 of Stegostoma tigrinum. Lineage (NCBI taxonomy): Eukaryota > Metazoa > Chordata > Chondrichthyes > Orectolobiformes > Stegostomatidae > Stegostoma > Stegostoma tigrinum. Next base: position 366,467 of record NW_026728408.1, read on the forward strand.
TCTGTTTCTCGCCCTCTGTTTCTCGCCCTCTGTTTCTCGCCCTCTGTTTCTCGCCCTCTGTTTGAGCCCCTCTGTTTCAGCCCCTCTGTTTCAGCCCCTCTGTTTCATCCCCTCTGTTTCTCGCCCTCTGTTTCATCCCCTCTGTTTCAGCCCCTCTGTTTCAGCTCCTCTGTTTCAGCCCCTCTGTTTCAGCCCCTCTGTTTCTCGGTCTCTGTTTCTCGCCCTCTGTTTCTCGCCCTCTGTTTCAGCCCCTCTGTTAAAGCCCCTCTGTTTCAGCCCCTCTGTTTCTCGCCCTCTGTTTCTCGCCCACTGTTTCTCGCCCTCTGTTTCAGCCCCTCTGTATCAGCCCCTCTGTTTCAGCCCCTCTGTTTCAGCCCCTCTGTTTCTCGCCCTCTGTTTCTCGCCCTCTGTTTCTTGCCCTCTGTTTCTCGCTCTCTGTTTCTCGCCCTCTGTTTCTCGCCCTCTGTTTCAGCCCCTCTGTTTCAGCCCCTCTGTTTCAGCCCCTCTGTTTCTCGCCCTCTGTTTCAGCCCCTCTGTTTCTCGCCCTCTGTTTCTCGCCCACTGTTTCTCGCCCTCTGTTTCAGCCCCTCTGTTTCAGCCCCTCTGTTTCAGCCCCTCTGTTTCTCGCCCTCTGTTTCTCGCCCACTGTTTCTCGCCCTCTGTTTCAGCCCCTCTGTTTCAGCCCCTCTGTTTCAGCCCCTCTGTTTCAGCCCCTCTGTTTCTCGCCCTCTGTTTCTCGCCCTCTGTTTCTTGCCCTCTGTTTCTCGCTCTCAGTTTCTCGCCCTCTGTTTCAGCCCCTCTATTTCAGCCCCTCTGTTTCAGCCCCTCTGTTTCTCGCCCTATGTTTCTCGCCCTCTGTTTCTCGCCCTCAATTTCAGCCCCTCTGTTTCAGCCCCTTTGTTTCAGCCCCTCTGTTTCTGCCCCTCTGTTTCTCGCCCACTGTTTCTCGTCCTCTGTTTCAGCCCCTCTGTTTCTCGCCCTCTGTTTCAGCCCCTCTGTTTCAGCCCCTCTGTTTCTCGCCCTCTGTTTCTCGCCCTCTGTTTCTCGCCTTCTGTTTCTCGCCCTCTGTTTCAGCCCCTCTGTTTAAGCCGCTCTGTTTCTCGCCCTCTGTTCCAGCTCCTCTGTTTCAGCATCTCAGTTTCAGCCCCTCTGTTTCTCCCCCTCTGTTTCAGCACCTCTGTTTCTCGCCCTCTCTTTCAGCCCCTCTCTTTCTCGCCCACTGTTGCAGACCCTGTGTATCTCGCCCTCTGTTTCAGCCCCTCTGTTTCAGCCCCTCTGTTTCAGCCCCTCTGTTTCAGCCCCTCTGTTTCTCGCCATCTGTTTCAGCCCCTCTGTTTCAGCCCCTCTGTTTCTCGCCCTCTGTTTCAGCCCCTCTGTTTCAGCCCCTCTGTTTCAGCCCCTCCGTTTCAGCACCTCTGTTTCTCGCCCTTTGTTTCTCGCCCTCTGTTTCAGCCCCTCTGTTTCTCGCCATTTGTTTCAGCCCCTCTGTTTCTCGCCCTCTGTTTCAGCCCCTCTGTTTCTGTCCCTCTGTTTCAGGCCCTCTGTTTGTGCCCCTCTGTTTCAGCCCCTCTGTTTCACGACCTCTGTTTCAGCCCCTCTGTTTCAGCCCCTCTGTTTCTCGCCCTCTGTTTCAGCCCCTCTGTTTCAGCCCCTCTGTATCAGCCCCTCTGTTTCAGCCCCTCTGTTTCTCGCCCTCTTTTTGTCGCCCTCTGTTTCAGCCCCTCTGTTTCAGCCCCTCTGTTTCAGCCCCTCTGTTTCAGCCCCACTGTTTCTCGCCCTCTGCTTCTCGCTCTCTGTTTCTCGCCCTCTGTTTCTCGCCCTCTGTTTCAGTCCCTCTGTTTCAGCCTCTCTGTTTCAGCCCCTCTGTTTCATCCCCTCTGTTTCTCGCCCTCTGTTTCTTTCCCTCTGTTTCTCGCCCTCTGTTTCAGCCCCTCTGTTTCAGTCCCTCTGTTTCAGCCCCTCTGTTTCAGCCCCTCTGTTTCAGCCCCTCTGTTTCTCGCCCTCTGTTTCAGCCCCTCTGTTTCAGCCCCTCTGTTTCTCGCCCTCAGTTTCAGCCCCTCTGTTTCAGCCCCTCTGTTTCAGCCACTCTGTTTCAGCCCCTCTGTTTCTCGCCCTCTGTTTCTCGCCCTCTGTTCCAGCCCCTCTGTTTCAGCCCCTCTGTTTCAGCCCCTCTGTTTCTCGCCCTCTGTTTCTCGCCCTCTGTTTCTCGCCCTCTGTTTCTCGCTCTCTGTTTCTCGCCCTCTGTTTCTCGCCCTCTGTTTCAGCCCCTCTGTTTCAGCCCCTCTGTTTCAGCCCCTCTGTTTCAGCCCCTCTGTTTCTCGCCCTCTGTTTCAGACCCTCTGTTTCAGCCCCTCAGTATCAGCCCCTCTCTTTCAGCCCCTCTGTTTCTCGCCCTCTGTTTCTCGCCCTCTGTTTCTGGCCCTCTGTTTCTCGCCCACTGTTTCAGCCCCTCTGTTTCAGTCCCACTGTATCAGCCCATCTATTTCAGCCCCTCTGTTTCAGCCCCTCTGTTTCAGCCCCTCTGTTTCAGACCCTACGTTTCTCGCCCTCTGTTTCTCGCCCTCTGTTTCTCGCCCTCTGTTTCATCCCCTCTGTTTCTCGCCCACTGTTTCAGCCCCTCTGTTTCTCGCCATCTGTTTCAGCCCCTCTGTTTCAGCCCCTCTGTTTCTCGACCTCTGTTTCAGCCCCTCTGTTTCAGCCCCTCTGTTTCAGCCCCTCTGATTCAGCCCCTCTGTTTCTCGCCCTCTGTTTCTCGCCCTCTGTTTCAGCCCCTCTGTTTCAGCCCCTCTGTTTCAGCCCCTCTGTTTCTCGCCCTCTGTTTCTCGCCCTCTGTTTCTCGCCCTCTGTTTCTCGCCCTCTGTTTCTCGCCCTCTGTTTCAGACGCTCTGTTTCTCGCTCTCTGTTTCTCGCCCTCTGTTTCTCGCCCTCTGTTTCAGCCCCTCTGTTTCAGCGCCTCTGTTTCAGCCGCTCTGTTTCTCGCCCTTTGTTTCTCGCCCACTGTTTCTCGCCCTCTGTTTCAGCCCCTCTGTTTCAGCCCCTCTGTTTCAGCCCCTCTGTTTCAGCCCCTCTGTTTCTCGCCCTCTGTTTCTCGCCCTCTGTTTCTTGCCCTCTGTTTCTCGCTCTCTGTTTCTCGCCCTCTGTTTCTCGCCCTCTGTTTCAGCCCCTCTGTTTCAGCCCCTCTGTTTCAGCCCCTCTGTTTCTCGCCCACTGTTTCAGCTCCTCTGTTTCTCGCCCTCTGTTTCTCGCCCACTGTTTCTCGCCCTCTGTTTCAGCCCATCTGTTTCAGCCCCACTGTTTCAGCAACTCTGTTTCAGCCCCTCTGTTTCTCGCCCTCTGTTTCTCGCTCTCTGTTCCAGCCCCTCTGTTTCAGCCCCTCTGTTTCAGCCCCTCTGTTTCTCGCCCTCTGTTTCTCGCCCTCTGATTCTCGCCCTCTGTTTCTCGCTCTCTGTTTCTCGCCCTCTGTTTCTCGCCCTCTGTTTCAGCCCCTCTGTTTCAGCCCCTCTGTTTCAGCCCCTCTGTTTCAGCCCCTCTGTTTCAGCCCCTCTGTTTCTCGCCCTCTGTTTCAGACCCTCTGTTTCAGCCCCTCAGTATCAGCCCCTCTCTTTCAGCCCCTCTGTTTCTCGCCCTCTGTTTCTCGCCCTCTGTTTCTCGCCCTCTGTTTCTCGCCCACTGTTTCAGCCCCTCTGTTTCAGCCCCACTGTATCAGCCCATCTGTTTCAGCCCCTCTGTTTCAGCCCCTCTGATTCAGCCCCTCTGTTTCAGCCCCTCTGTTTCTCGCCCTCTGTTTCTCGCCCACTGTTTCTCGCCCTCTGTTTCATCCCCTCTGTTTCTCGCCCACTGTTTCAGCCCCTCTGTTTCTCGCCATCTGTTTCAGCCCCTCTGTTTCTCGCCCTCTGTTTCAGCCCCTCTGTTTCAGTCCCTCTGTTTCAGCCCCTCTGTTTGTGCCCCTCTGTTTCAGCCCCTCTGTTTCACGCCCTCTGTTTCAGCCCCTCTGTTTCAGCCCCTCTGTTTCTCGCCCTCTGTTTCAGCCCCTCTGTTTCAGCCCCTCTGTTTCTCGCCCTCTGTTTCTCGCCCTCTGTTTCTCGCCCTCTGTTTGAGCCCCTCTGTTTCAGCCCCTCTGTTTCAGCCCCTCTGTTTCTCGCACTCTGTTTCTCGCCCTCTGTTTCTCGCCCACTGTTTCTCGCCCTCTGTTTCAGCCCCTCTGTTTCAGCCCCTCTGTTTCAGCCCCTCTGTTTCATCCCCTCTGTTTCTCGCCCTCTGTTTCATCCCCTCTGTTTCAGCCCCTCTGTTTCAGCTCCTCTGTTTCAGCCCCTCTGTTTCAGCCCCTCTGTTTCTCGGTCTCTGTTTCTCGCCCTCTGTTTCTCGCCCTCTGTTTCAGCCCCTCTGTTAAAGCCCCTCTGTTTCAGCCCCTCTGTTTCTCGCCCTCTGTTTCTCGCCCACTGTTTCTCGCCCTCTGTTTCAGCCCCTCTGTATCAGCCCCTCTGTTTCAGCCCCTCTGTTTCAGCCCCTCTGTTTCTCGCCCTCTGTTTCTCGCCCTCTGTTTCTTGCCCTCTGTTTCTCGCTCTCTGTTTCTCGCCCTCTGTTTCTCGCCCTCTGTTTCAGCCCCTCTGTTTCAGCCCCTCTGTTTCAGCCCCTCTGTTTCTCGCCCTCTGTTTCAGCCCCTCTGTTTCTCGCCCTCTGTTTCTCGCCCACTGTTTCTCGCCCTCTGTTTCAGCCCCTCTGTTTCAGCCCCTCTGTTTCAGCCCCTCTGTTTCTCGCCCTCTGTTTCTCGCCCACTGTTTCTCGCCCTCTGTTTCAGCCCCTCTGTTTCAGCCCCTCTGTTTCAGCCCCTCTGTTTCAGCCCCTCTGTTTCTCGCCCTCTGTTTCTCGCCCTCTGTTTCTTGCCCTCTGTTTCTCGCTCTCAGTTTCTCGCCCTCTGTTTCAGCCCCTCTATTTCAGCCCCTCTGTTTCAGCCCCTCTGTTTCTCGCCCTCTGTTTCTCGCCCTCTGTTTCTCGCCCTCAGTTTCAGCCCCTCTGTTTCAGACCCTTTGTTTCAGCCCCTCTGTTTCTGCCCCTCTGTTTCTCGCCCACTGTTTCTCGTCCTCTGTTTCAGCCCCTCTGTTTCTCGCCCTCTGTTTCAGCCCCTCTGTTTCTCGCCCTCTGTTTCTCGCCCTCTGTTTCTCGCCCTCTGTTTCTCGCCCTCTGTTTCAGCCCCTCTGTTTAAGCCGCTCTGTTTCTCGCCCTCTGTTCCAGCTCCTCTGTTTCAGCCTCTCAGTTTCAGCCCCTCTGTTTCTCCCCCTCTGTTTCAGCACCTCTGTTTCTCGCCCTCTCTTTCAGCCCCTCTCTTTCTCGCCCACTGTTGCAGACCCTGTGTATCTCGCCCTCTGTTTCAGCCCCTCTGTTTCAGCCCCTCTGTTTCAGCCCCTCTGTTTCAGCCCCTCTGTTTCTCGCCATCTGTTTCAGCCCCTCTGTTTCAGCCCCTCTGTTTCTCGCCCTCTGTTTCAGCCCCTCTGTTTCAGCCCCTCTGTTTCAGCCCCTCCGTTTCAGCACCTCTGTTTCTCGCCCTTTGTTTCTCGCCCTCTGTTTCAGCCCCTCTGTTTCTCGCCCTCTGTTTCAGCCCCTCTGTTTCTCGCCCTCTGTTTCAGCCCCTCTGTTTCTGTCCCTCTGTTTCAGCCCCTCTGTTTGTGCCCCTCTGTTTCAGCCCCTCTGTTTCACGACCTCTGTTTCAGCCCCTCTGTTTCAGCCCCTCTGTTTCTCGCCCTCTGTTTCAGCCCCTCTGTTTCAGCCCCTCTGTATCAGCCCCTCTGTTTCAGCCCCTCTGTTTCTCGCCCTCTTTTTGTCGCCCTCTGTTTCAGCCCCTCTGTTTCAGCCCCTCTGTTTCAGCCCCTCTGTTTCAGCCCCACTGTTTCTCGCCCTCTGCTTCTCGCTCTCTGTTTCTCGCCCTCTGTTTCTCGCCCTCTGTTTCAGTCCCTCTGTTTCAGCCTCTCTGTTTCAGCCCCTCTGTTTCATCCCCTCTGTTTCTCGCCCTCTGTTTCTTTCCCTCTGTTTCTCGCCCTCTGTTTCAGCCCCTCTGTTTCAGTCCCTCTGTTTCAGCCCCTCTGTTTCAGCCCCTCTGTTTCAGCCCCTCTGTTTCTCGCCCTCTGTTTCAGCCCCTCTGTTTCAGCCCCTCTGTTTCTCGCCCTCAGTTTCAGCCCCTCTGTTTCAGCCCCTCTGTTTCAGCCACTCTGTTTCAGCCCCTCTGTTTCTCGCCCTCTGTTTCTCGCCCTCTGTTCCAGCCCCTCTGTTTCAGCCCCTCTGTTTCAGCCCCTCTGTTTCTCGCCCTCTGTTTCTCGCCCTCTGTTTCTCGCCCTCTGTTTCTCGCTCTCTGTTTCTCGCCCTCTGTTTCTCGCGCTCTGTTTCAGCCCCTCTGTTTCAGCCCCTCTGTTTCAGCCCCTCTGTTTCAGCCCCTCTGTTTCTCGCCCTCTGTTTCAGATCCTCTGTTTCAGCCCCTCAGTATCAGCCCCTCTCTTTCAGCCCCTCTGTTTCTCGCCCTCTGTTTCTCGCCCTCTGTTTCTGGCCCTCTGTTTCTCGCCCACTGTTTCAGCCCCTCTGTTTCAGTCCCACTGTATCAGCCCATCTATTTCAGCCCCTCTGTTTCAGCCCCTCTGTTTCAGCCCCTCTGTTTCAGACCCTACGTTTCTCGCCCTCTGTTTCTCGCCCTCTGTTTCTCGCCCTCTGTTTCATCCCCTCTGTTTCTCGCCCACTGTTTCAGCCCCTCTGTTTCTCGCCATCTGTTTCAGCCCCTCTGTTTCAGCCCCTCTGTTTCTCGACCTCTGTTTCTGCCCCTCTGTTTCAGCCCCTCTGTTTCAGCCCCTCTGATTCAGCCCCTCTGTTTCTCGCCCTCTGTTTCTCGCCCTCTGTTAGAGCCCCTCTGTTTCAGCCCCTCTGTTTCAGCCCCTCTGTTTCTCGCCCTCTGTTTCTCGCCCTCTGTTTCTCGCCCTCTGTTTCCCGCCCTCTGTTTCTCGCCCTCTGTTTCAGACGCTCTGTTTCTCGCTCTCTGTTTCTCGCCCTCTGTTTCTCGCCCTCTGTTTCAGCCCCTCTGTTTCAGCGCCTCTGTTTCAGCCGCTCTGTTTCTCGCCCTTTGTTTCTCGCCCACTGTTTCTCGCCCTCTGTTTCAGCCCCTCTGTTTCAGCCCCTCTGTTTCAGCCCCTCTGTTTCTCGCCCTCTGTTTCTCGCCCTCTGTTTCTTGCCCTCTGTTTCTCGCTCTCTGTTTCTCGCCCTCTGTTTCTCGCCCTCTGTTTCAGCCCCTCTGTTTCAGCCCCTCTGTTTCAGCCCCTCTGTTTCTTGCCCACTGTTTCAGCTCCTCTGTTTCTCGCCCTCTGTTTCTCGCCCACTGTTTCTCGCCCTCTGTTTCAGCCCATCTGTTTCAGCCCCTCTGTTTCAGCAACTCTGTTTCAGCCCCTCTGTTTCTCGCCCTCTGTTTCTCGCTCTCTGTTCCAGCCCCTCTGTTTCAGCCCCTCTGTTTCAGCCCCTCTGTTTCTCGCCCTCTGTTTCTCGCCCTCTGATTCTCGCCCTCTGTTTCTCGCTCTCTGTTTCTCGCCCTCTGTTTCTCGCCCTCTGTTTCAGCCCCTCTGTTTCAGCCCCTCTGTTTCAGCCCCTCTGTTTCAGCCCCTCTGTTTCAGCCCCTCTGTTTCTCGCCCTCTGTTTCAGACCCTCTGTTTCAGCCCCTCAGTATCAGCCCCTCTCTTTCAGCCCCTCTGTTTCTCGCCCTCTGTTTCTCGCCCTCTGTTTCTCGCCCTCTGTTTCTCGCCCACTGTTTCAGCCCCTCTGTTTCAGCCCCACTGTATCAGCCCATCTGTTTCAGCCCCTCTGTTTCAGCCCCTCTGTTTCAGCCCCTCTGTTTCAGCCCCTCTGTTTCTCGCCCTCTGTTTCTCGCCCACTGTTTCTCGCCCTCTGTTTCATCCCCTCTGTTTCTCGCCCACTGTTTCAGCCCCTCTGTTTCTCGCCATCTGTTTCAGCCCCTCTGTTTCAGCCCCTCTGTTTCTCGACCTCTGTTTCAGCCCCTCTGTTTCAGCCCCTCTGTTTCAGCCCCTCTGATTCAGCCCCTCTGTTTCTCGCCCTCTGTTTCTCGCCCTCTGTTTCAGCCCCTCTGTTTCAGCCCCTCTGTTTCAGCCCCTCTGTTTCTCGCCCTCTGTTTCTCGCCCTCTGTTTCTCGCCCTCTGTTTCTCGCCCTCTGTTTCTCGCCCTCTGTTTCAGACGCTCTGTTTCTCGCTCTCTGTTTCTCGCCCTCTGTTTCTCGCCCTCTGTTTCAGCCCCTCTGTTTCAGCGCCTCTGTTTCAGCCGCTCTGTTTCTCGCCCTTTGTTTCTCGCCCACTGTTTCTCGCCCTCTGTTTCAGCCCCTCTGTTTCAGCCCCTCTGTTTCAGCCCCTCTGTTTCAGCCCCTCTGTTTCTCGCCCACTGTTTCAGCCCCTCTGTTTCAGTCCCACTGTATCAGCCCATCTATTTCAGCCCCTCTGTTTCAGCCCCTCTGTTTCAGCCCCTCTGTTTCAGACCCTACGTTTCTCGCCCTCTGTTTCTCGCCCTCTGTTTCTCGCCCTCTGTTTCATCCCCTCTGTTTCTCGCCCACTGTTTCAGCCCCTCTGTTTCTCGCCATCTGTTTCAGCCCCTCTGTTTCAGCCCCTCTGTTTCTCGACCTCTGTTTCAGCCCCTCTGTTTCAGCCCCTCTGTTTCAGCCCCTCTGATTCAGCCCCTCTGTTTCTCGCCCTCTGTTTCTCGCCCTCTGTTTCAGCCCCTCTGTTTCAGCCCCTCTGTTTCAGCCCCTCTGTTTCTCGCCCTCTGTTTCTCGCCCTCTGTTTCTCGCCCTCTGTTTCTCGCCCTCTGTTTCTCGCCCTCTGTTTCAGACGCTCTGTTTCTCGCTCTCTGTTTCTCGCCCTCTGTTTCTCGCCCTCTGTTTCAGCCCCTCTGTTTCAGCGCCTCTGTTTCAGCCGCTCTGTTTCTCGCCCTTTGTTTCTCGCCCACTGTTTCTCGCCCTCTGTTTCAGCCCCTCTGTTTCAGCCCCTCTGTTTCAGCCCCTCTGTTTCAGCCCCTCTGTTTCTCGCCCTCTGTTTCTCGCCCTCTGTTTCTTGCCCTCTGTTTCTCGCTCTCTGTTTCTCGCCCTCTGTTTCTCGCCCTCTGTTTCAGCCCCTCTGTTTCAGCCCCTCTGTTTCAGCCCCTCTGTTTCTCGCCCACTGTTTCAGCTCCTCTGTTTCTCGCCCTCTGTTTCTCGCCCACTGTTTCTCGCCCTCTGTTTCAGCCCATCTGTTTCAGCCCCACTGTTTCAGCAACTCTGTTTCAGCCCCTCTGTTTCTCGCCCTCTGTTTCTCGCCCTCTGTTTCTCGCCCTCTGTTTCTTGCCCTCTGTTTCTCGCTCTCTGTTTCTCGCCCTCTGTTTCTCGCCCTCTGTTTCAGCCCCTCTGTTTCAGCCCCTCTGTTTCAGCCCCTCTGTTTCTCGCCCTCTGTTTCAGCCCCTCTGTTTCTCGCCCTCTGTTTCTCGCCCACTGTTTCTCGCCCTCTGTTTCAGCCCCTCTGTTTCAGCCCCTCTGTTTCAGCCCCTCTGTTTCTCGCCCTCTGTTTCTCGCCCACTGTTTCTCGCCCTCTGTTTCAGCCCCTCTGTTTCAGCCCCTCTGTTTCAGCCCCTCTGTTTCAGCCCCTCTGTTTCTCGCCCTCTGTTTCTCGCCCTCTGTTTCTTGCCCTCTGTTTCTCGCTCTCAGTTTCTCGCCCTCTGTTTCAGCCCCTCTATTTCAGCCCCTCTGTTTCAGCCCCTCTGTTTCTCGCCCTCTGTTTCTCGCCCTCTGTTTCTCGCCCTCAGTTTCAGCCCCTCTGTTTCAGACCCTTTGTTTCAGCCCCTCTGTTTCTGCCCCTCTGTTTCTCGCCCACTGTTTCTCGTCCTCTGTTTCAGCCCCTCTGTTTCTCGCCCTCTGTTTCAGCCCCTCTGTTTCAGCCCCTCTGTTTCTCGCCCTCTGTTTCTCGCCCTCTGTTTCTCGCCCTCTGTTTCTCGCCCTCTGTTTCAGCCCCTCTGTTTAAGCCGCTCTGTTTCTCGCCCTCTGTTCCAGCTCCTCTGTTTCAGCCTCTCAGTTTCAGCCCCTCTGTTTCTCCCCCTCTGTTTCAGCACCTCTGTTTCTCGCCCTCTCTTTCAGCCCCTCTCTTTCTCGCCCACTGTTGCAGACCCTGTGTATCTCGCCCTCTGTTTCAGCCCCTCTGTTTCAGCCCCTCTGTTTCAGCCCCTCTGTTTCAGCCCCTCTGTTTCTCGCCATCTGTTTCAGCCCCTCTGTTTCAGCCCCTCTGTTTCTCGCCCTCTGTTTCAGCCCCTCTGTTTCAGCCCCTCTGTTTCAGCCCCTCCGTTTCAGCACCTCTGTTTCTCGCCCTTTGTTTCTCGCCCTCTGTTTCAGCCCCTCTGTTTCTCGCCCTCTGTTTCAGCCCCTCTGTTTCTCGCCCTCTGTTTCAGCCCCTCTGTTTCTGTCCCTCTGTTTCAGCCCCTCTGTTTGTGCCCCTCTGTTTCAGCCCCTCTGTTTCACGACCTCTGTTTCAGCCCCTCTGTTTCAGCCCCTCTGTTTCTCGCCCTCTGTTTCAGCCCCTCTGTTTCAGCCCCTCTGTATCAGCCCCTCTGTTTCAGCCCCTCTGTTTCTCGCCCTCTTTTTGTCGCCCTCTGTTTCAGCCCCTCTGTTTCAGCCCCTCTGTTTCAGCCCCTCTGTTTCAGCCCCACTGTTTCTCGCCCTCTGCTTCTCGCTCTCTGTTTCTCGCCCTCTGTTTCTCGCCCTCTGTTTCAGTCCCTCTGTTTCAGCCTCTCTGTTTCAGCCCCTCTGTTTCATCCCCTCTGTTTCTCGCCCTCTGTTTCTTTCCCTCTGTTTCTCGCCCTCTGTTTCAGCCCCTCTGTTTCAGTCCCTCTGTTTCAGCCCCTCTGTTTCAGCCCCTCTGTTTCAGCCCCTCTGTTTCTCGCCCTCTGTTTCAGCCCCTCTGTTTCAGCCCCTCTGTTTCTCGCCCTCAGTTTCAGCCCCTCTGTTTCAGCCCCTCTGTTTCAGCCACTCTGTTTCAGCCCCTCTGTTTCTCGCCCTCTGTTTCTCGCCCTCTGTTCCAGCCCCTCTGTTTCAGCCCCTCTGTTTCAGCCCCTCTGTTTCTCGCCCTCTGTTTCTCGCCCTCTGTTTCTCGCCCTCTGTTTCTCGCTCTCTGTTTCTCGCCCTCTGTTTCTCGCCCTCTGTTTCAGCCCCTCTGTTTCAGCCCCTCTGTTTCTCGCACTCTGTTTCAGCCCCTCTGTTTCTCGCCCTCTGTTTCAGACCCTCTGTTTCAGCCCCTCAGTATCAGCCCCTCTCTTTCAGCCCCTCTGTTTCTCGCCCTCTGTTTCTCGCCCTCTGTTTCTGGCCCTCTGTTTCTCGCCCACTGTTTCAGCCCCTCTGTTTCAGTCCCACTGTATCAGCCCATCTATTTCAGCCCCTCTGTTTCAGCCCCTCTGTTTCAGCCCCTCTGTTTCAGACCCTACGTTTCTCGCCCTCTGTTTCTCGCCCTCTGTTTCTCGCCCTCTGTTTCATCCCCTCTGTTTCTCGCCCACTGTTTCAGCCCCTCTGTTTCTCGCCATCTGTTTCAGCCCCTCTGTTTCAGCCCCTCTGTTTCTCGACCTCTGTTTCTGCCCCTCTGTTTCAGCCCCTCTGTTTCAGCCCCTCTGATTCAGCCCCTCTGTTTCTCGCCCTCTGTTTCTCGCCCTCTGTTTCAGCCCCTCTGTTTCAGCCCCTCTGTTTCAGCCCCTCTGTTTCTCGCCCTCTGTTTCTCGCCCTCTGTTTCTCGCCCTCTGTTTCTCGCCCTCTGTTTCTCGCCCTCTGTTTCAGACGCTCTGTTTCTCGCTCTCTGTTTCTCGCCCTCTGTTTCTCGCCCTCTGTTTCAGCCCCTCTGTTTCAGCGCCTCTGTTTCAGCCGCTCTGTTTCTCACCCTTTGTTTCTCGCCCACTGTTTCTCGCCCTCTGTTTCAGCCCCTCTGTTTCAGCCCCTCTGTTTCAGCCCCTCTGTTTCTCGCCCTCTGTTTCTCGCCCTCTGTTTCTTGCCCTCTGTTTCTCGCTCTCTGTTTCTCGCCCTCTGTTTCTCGCCCTCTGTTTCAGCCCCTCTGTTTCTCGCCCACTGTTTCAGCTCCTCTGTTTCTCGCCCTCTGTTTCTCGCCCACTGTTTCTCGCCCTCTGTTTCAGCCCATCTGTTTCAGCACCTCTGTTTCAGCAACTCTGTTTCAGCCCCTCTGTTTCTCGCCCTCTGTTTCTCGCTCTCTGTTCCAGCCCCTCTGTTTCAGCCCCTCTGTTTCAGCCCCTCTGTTTCTCGCCCTCTGTTTCTCGCCCTCTGATTCTCGCCCTCTGTTTCTCGCTCTCTGTTTCTCGCCCTCTGTTTCTCGCCCTCTGTTTCAGCCCCTCTGTTTCAGCCCCTCTGTTTCAGCCCCTCTGTTTCAGCCCCTCTGTTTCAGCCCCTCTGTTTCTCGCCCTCTGTTTCAGACCCTCTGTTTCAGCCCCTCAGTATCAGCCCCTCTCTTTCAGCCCCTCTGTTTCTCGCCCTCTGTTTCTCGCCCTCTGTTTCTCGCCCTCTGTTTCTCGCCCACTGTTTCAGCCCCTCTGTTTCAGCCCCACTGTATCAGCCCATCTGTTTCAGCCCCTCTGTTTCAGCCCCTCTGTTTCAGCCCCTCTGTTTCAGCCCCTCTGTTTCTCGCCCTCTGTTTCTCGCCCACTGTTTCTCGCCCTCTGTTTCATCCCCTCTGTTTCTCGCCCACTGTTTCAGCACCTCTGTTTCTCGCCATCTGTTTCAGCCCCTCTGTTTCAGCCCCTCTGTTTCTCGACCTCTGTTTCAGCCCCTCTGTTTCAGCCCCTCTGTTTCAGCCCCTCTGATTCAGCCCCTCTGTTTCTCGCCCTCTGTTTCTCGCCCTCTGTTTCAGCCCCTCTGTTTCAGCCCCTCTGTTTCAGCCCCTCTGTTTCTCGCCCTCTGTTTCTCGCCCTCTGTTTCTCGCCCTCTGTTTCTCGCCCTCTGTTTCTCGCCCTCTGTTTCAGACGCTCTGTTTCTCGCTCTCTGTTTCTCGCCCTCTGTTTCTCGCCCTCTGTTTCAGCCCCTCTGTTTCAGCGCCTCTGTTTCAGCCGCTCTGTTTCTCGCCCTTTGTTTCTCGCCCACTGTTTCTCGCCCTCTGTTTCAGCCCCTCTGTTTCAGCCCCTCTGTTTCAGCCCCTCTGTTTCAGCCCCTCTGTTTCTCGCCCTCTGTTTCTCGCCCTCTGTTTCTTGCCCTCTGTTTCTCGCTCTCTGTTTCTCGCCCTCTGTTTCTCGCCCTCTGTTTCAGCCCCTCTGTTTCAGCCCCTCTGTTTCAGCCCCTCTGTTTCTCGCCCACTGTTTCAGCTCCTCTGTTTCTCGCCCTCTGTTTCTCGCCCACTGTTTCTCGCCCTCTGTTTCAGCCCATCTGTTTCAGCCCCTCTGTTTCAGCAACTCTCTTCAGCCCCTCTGTTTCTCGCCCTCTGTTTCTCGCTCTCTGTTCCAGCCCCTCTGTTTCAGCCCCTCTGTTTCAGCCCCTCTGTTTCTCGCCCTCTGTTTCTCGCCCTCTGATTCTCGCCCTCTGTTTCTCGCTCTCTGTTTCTCGCCCTCTGTTTCTCGCCCTCTGTTTCAGCCCCTCTGTTTCAGCCCCTCTGTTTCAGCCCCTCTGTTTCAGCCCCTCTGTTTCAGCCCCTCTGTTTCTCGCCCTCTGTTTCAGACCCTCTGTTTCAGCCCCTCAGTATCAGCCCCTCTCTTTCAGCCCCTCTGTTTCTCGCCCTCTGTTTCTCGCCCTCTGTTTCTCGCCCTCTGTTTCTCGCCCACTGTTTCAGCCCCTCTGTTTCAGCCCCACTGTATCAGCCCATCTGTTTCAGCCCCTCTGTTTCAGCCCCTCTGTTTCAGCCCCTCTGTTTCAGCCCCTCTGTTTCTCGCCCTCTGTTTCTCGCCCACTGTTTCTCGCCCTCTGTTTCATCCCCTCTGTTTCTCGCCCACTGTTTCAGCCCCTCTGTTTCTCGCCATCTGTTTCAGCCCCTCTGTTTCTCGCCCTCTGTTTCAGCCCCTCTGTTTCAGTCCCTCTGTTTCAGCCCCTCTGTTTGTGCCCCTCTGTTTCAGCCCCTCTGTTTCACGCCCTCTGTTTCAGCCCCTCTGTTTCAGCCCCTCTGTGTCTCGCCCTCTGTTTCAGCCCCTCTGTTTCAGCCCCTCTGTTTCTCGCCCTCTGTTTCTCGCCCTCTGTTTCTCGCCCTCTGTTTGAGCCCCTCTGTTTCAGCCCCTCTGTTTCAGCCCCTCTGTTTCTCGCACTCTGTTTCTCGCCCTCTGTTTCTCGCCCACTGTTTCTCGCCCTCTGTTTCAGCCCCTCTGTTTCAGCCCCTCTGTTTCAGCCCCTCTGTTTCATCCCCTCTGTTTCTCGCCCTCTGTTTCATCCCCTCTGTTTCAGCCCCTCTGTTTCAGCTCCTCTGTTTCAGCCCCTCTGTTTCAGCCCCTCTGTTTCTCGGTCTCTGTTTCTCGCCCTCTGTTTCTCGCCCTCTGTTTCAGCCCCTCTGTTAAAGCCCCTCTGTTTCAGCCCCTCTGTTTCTCGCCCTCTGTTTCTCGCCCACTGTTTCTCGCCCTCTGTTTCAGCCCCTCTGTATCAGCCCCTCTGTTTCAGCCCCTCTGTTTCAGCCCCTCTGTTTCTCGCCCTCTGTTTCTCGCCCTCTGTTTCTTGCCCTCTGTTTCTCGCTCTCTGTTTCTCGCCCTCTGTTTCTCGCCCTCTGTTTCAGCCCCTCTGTTTCAGCCCCTCTGTTTCAGCCCCTCTGTTTCTCGCCCTCTGTTTCAGCCCCTCTGTTTCTCGCCCTCTGTTTCTCGCCCACTGTTTCTCGCCCTCTGTTTCAGCCCCTCTGTTTCAGCCCCTCTGTTTCAGCCCCTCTGTTTCTCGCCCTCTGTTTCTCGCCCACTGTTTCTCGCCCTCTGTTTCAGCCCCTCTGTTTCAGCCCCTCTGTTTCAGCCCCTCTGTTTCAGCCCCTCTGTTTCTCGCCCTCTGTTTCTCGCCCTCTGTTTCTTGCCCTCTGTTTCTCGCTCTCAGTTTCTCGCCCTCTGTTTCAGCCCCTCTATTTCAGCCCCTCTGTTTCAGCCCCTCTGTTTCTCGCCCTCTGTTTCTCGCCCTCTGTTTCTCGCCCTCAGTTTCAGCCCCTCTGTTTCAGCCCCTTTGTTTCAGCCCCTCTGTTTCTGCCCCTCTGTTTCTCGCCCACTGTTTCTCGTCCTCTGTTTCAGCCCCTCTGTTTCTCGCCCTCTGTTTCAGCCCCTCTGTTTCAGCCCCTCTGTTTCTCGCCCTCTGTTTCTCGCCCTCTGTTTCTCGCCCTCTGTTTCTCGCCCTCTGTTTCAGCCCCTCTGTTTAAGCCGCTCTGTTTCTCGCCCTCTGTTCCAGCTCCTCTGTTTCAGCCTCTCAGTTTCAGCCCCTCTGTTTCTCCCCCTCTGTTTCAGCACCTCTGTTTCTCGCCCTCTCTTTCAGCCCCTCTCTTTCTCGCCCACTGTTGCAGACCCTGTGTATCTCGCCCTCTGTTTCAGCCCCTCTGTTTCAGCCCCTCTGTTTCAGCCCCTCTGTTTCAGCCCCTCTGTTTCTCGCCATCTGTTTCAGCCCCTCTGTTTCAGCCCCTCTGTTTCTCGCCCTCTGTTTCAGCCCCTCTGTTTCAGCCCCTCTGTTTCAGCCCCTCCGTTTCAGCACCTCTGTTTCTCGCCCTTTGTTTCTCGCCCTCTGTTTCAGCCCCTCTGTTTCTCGCCCTCTGTTTCAGCCCCTCTGTTTCTCGCCCTCTGTTTCAGCCCCTCTGTTTCTGTCCCTCTGTTTCAGCCCCTCTGTTTGTGCCCCTCTGTTTCAGCCCCTCTGTTTCACGACCTCTGTTTCAGCCCCTCTGTTTCAGCCCCTCTGTTTCTCGCCCTCTGTTTCAGCCCCTCTGTTTCAGCCCCTCTGTATCAGCCCCTCTGTTTCAGCCCCTCTGTTTCTCGCCCTCTTTTTGTCGCCCTCTGTTTCAGCCCCTCTGTTTCAGCCCCTCTGTTTCAGCCCCTCTGTTTCAGCCCCACTGTTTCTCGCCCTCTGCTTCTCGCTCTCTGTTTCTCGCCCTCTGTTTCTCGCCCTCTGTTTCAGTCCCTCTGTTTCAGCCTCTCTGTTTCAGCCCCTCTGTTTCATCCCCTCTGTTTCTCGCCCTCTGTTTCTTTCCCTCTGTTTCTCGCCCTCTGTTTCAGCCCCTCTGTTTCAGTCCCTCTGTTTCAGCCCCTCTGTTTCAGCCCCTCTGTTTCAGCCCCTCTGTTTCTCGCCCTCTGTTTCAGCCCCTCTGTTTCAGCCCCTCTGTTTCTCGCCCTCAGTTTCAGCCCCTCTGTTTCAGCCCCTCTGTTTCAGCCACTCTGTTTCAGCCCCTCTGTTTCTCGCCCTCTGTTTCTCGCCCTCTGTTCCAGCCCCTCTGTTTCAGCCCCTCTGTTTCAGACCCTCTGTTTCTCGCCCTCTGTTTCTCGCCCTCTGTTTCTCGCCCTCTGTTTCTCGCTCTCTGTTTCTCGCCCTCTGTTTCTCGCCCTCTGTTTCAGCCCCTCTGTTTCAGCCCCTCTGTTTCAGCCCCTCTGTTTCAGCCCCTCTGTTTCTCGCCCTCTGTTTCAGACCCTCTGTTTCAGCCCCTCAGTATCAGCCCCTCTCTTTCAGCCCCTCTGTTTCTCGCCCTCTGTTTCTCGCCCTCTGTTTCTGGCCCTCTCTTTCTCGCCCACTGTTTCAGCCCCTCTGTTTCAGTCCCACTGTATCAGCCCATCTATTTCAGCCCCTCTGTTTCAGACCCTCTGTTTCAGCCCCTCTGTTTCAGACCCTACGTTTCTCGCCCTCTGTTTCTCGCCCTCTGTTTCTCGCCCTCTGTTTCATCCCCTCTGTTTCTCGCCCACAGTTTCAGCCCCTCTGTTTCTCGCCATCTGTTTCAGCCCCTCTGTTTCAGCCCCTCTGTTTCTCGACCTCTGTTTCAGCCCCTCTGTTTCAGCCCCTCTGTTTCTCGCCCTCTGTTTCTCGCCCTCTGTTTCTTGCCCTCTGTTTCTCGCTCTCTGTTTCTCGCCCTCTGTTTCTCGCCCTCTGTTTCAGCCCCTCTGTTTCAGCCCCTCTGTTTCAGCCCCTCTGTTTCTCGCCCACTGTTTCAGCTCCTCTGTTTCTCGCCCTCTGTTTCTCGCCCACTGTTTCTCGCCCTCTGTTTCAGCCCATCTGTTTCAGCCCCTCTGTTTCAGCAACTCTGTTTCAGCCCCTCTGTTTCTCGCCCTCTGTTTCTCGCTCTCTGTTCCAGCCCCTCTGTTTCAGCCCCTCTGTTTCAGCCCCTCTGTTTCTCGCCCTCTGTTTCTCGCCCTCTGATTCTCGCCCTCTGTTTCTCGCTCTCTGTTTCTCGCCCTCTGTTTCTCGCCCTCTGTTTCAGCCCCTCTGTTTCAGCCCCTCTGTTTCAGCCCCTCTGTTTCAGCCCCTCTGTTTCAGCCCCTCTGTTTCTCGCCCTCTGTTTCAGACCCTCTGTTTCAGCCCCTCAGTATCAGCCCCTCTCTTTCAGCCCCTCTGTTTCTCGCCCTCTGTTTCTCGCCCTCTGTTTCTCGCCCTCTGTTTCTCGCCCACTGTTTCAGCCCCTCTGTTTCAGCCCCACTGTATCAGCCCATCTGTTTCAGCCCCTCTGTTTCAGCCCCTCTGTTTCAGCCCCTCTGTTTCAGCCCCTCTGTTTCTCGCCCTCTGTTTCTCGCCCACTGTTTCTCGCCCTCTGTTTCATCCCCTCTGTTTCTCGCCCACTGTTTCAGCCCCTCTGTTTCTCGCCATCTGTTTCAGCCCCTCTGTTTCTCGCCCTCTGTTTCAGCCCCTCTGTTTCAGTCCCTCTGTTTCAGCCCCTCTGTTTGTGCCCCTCTGTTTCAGCCCCTCTGTTTCACGCCCTCTGTTTCAGCCCCTCTGTTTCAGCCCCTCTGTGTCTCGCCCTCTGTTTCAGCCCCTCTGTTTCAGCCCCTCTGTTTCTCGCCCTCTGTTTCTCGCCCTCTGTTTCTCGCCCTCTGTTTGAGCCCCTCTGTTTCAGCCCCTCTGTTTCAGCCCCTCTGTTTCTCGCACTCTGTTTCTCGCCCTCTGTTTCTCGCCCACTGTTTCTCGCCCTCTGTTTCAGCCCCTCTGTTTCAGCCCCTCTGTTTCAGCCCCTCTGTTTCATCCCCTCTGTTTCTCGCCCTCTGTTTCATCCCCTCTGTTTCAGCCCCTCTGTTTCAGCTCCTCTGTTTCAGCCCCTCTGTTTCAGCCCCTCTGTTTCTCGGTCTCTGTTTCTCGCCCTCTGTTTCTCGCCCTCTGTTTCAGCCCCTCTGTTAAAGCCCCTCTGTTTCAGCCCCTCTGTTTCTCGCCCTCTGTTTCTCGCCCACTGTTTCTCGCCCTCTGTTTCAGCCCCTCTGTATCAGCCCCTCTGTTTCAGCCCCTCTGTTTCAGCCCCTCTGTTTCTCGCCCTCTGTTTCTCGCCCTCTGTTTCTTGCCCTCTGTTTCTCGCTCTCTGTTTCTCGCCCTCTGTTTCTCGCCCTCTGTTTCAGCCCCTCTGTTTCAGCCCCTCTGTTTCAGCCCCTCTGTTTCTCGCCCTCTGTTTCAGCCCCTCTGTTTCTCGCCCTCTGTTTCTCGCCCACTGTTTCTCGCCCTCTGTTTCAGCCCCTCTGTTTCAGCCCCTCTGTTTCAGCCCCTCTGTTTCTCGCCCTCTGTTTCTCGCCCACTGTTTCTCGCCCTCTGTTTCAGCCCCTCTGTTTCAGCCCCTCTGTTTCAGCCCCTCTGTTTCAGCCCCTCTGTTTCTCGCCCTCTGTTTCTCGCCCTCTGTTTCTTGCCCTCTGTTTCTCGCTCTCAGTTTCTCGCCCTCTGTTTCAGCCCCTCTATTTCAGCCCCTCTGTTTCAGCCCCTCTGTTTCTCGCCCTCTGTTTCTCGCCCTCTGTTTCTCGCCCTCAGTTTCAGCCCCTCTGTTTCAGCCCCTTTATTTCAGCCCCTCTGTTTCTGCCCCTCTGTTTCTCGCCCACTGTTTCTCGTCCTCTGTTTCAGCCCCTCTGTTTCTCGCCCTCTGTTTCAGCCCCTCTGTTTCAGCCCCTCTGTTTCTCGCCCTCTGTTTCTCGCCCTCTGTTTCTCGCCCTCTGTTTCTCGCCCTCTGTTTCAGCCCCTCTGTTTAAGCCGCTCTGTTTCTCGCCCTCTGTTCCAGCTCCTCTGTTTCAGCCTCTCAGTTTCAGCCCCTCTGTTTCTCCCCCTCTGTTTCAGCACCTCTGTTTCTCGCCCTCTCTTTCAGCCCCTCTCTTTCTCGCCCACTGTTGCAGACCCTGTGTATCTCGCCCTCTGTTTCAGCCCCTCTGTTTCAGCCCCTCTGTTTCAGCCCCTCTGTTTCAGCCCCTCTGTTTCTCGCCATCTGTTTCAGCCCCTCTGTTTCAGCCCCTCTGTTTCTCGCCCTCTGTTTCAGCCCCTCTGTTTCAGCCCCTCTGTTTCAGCCCCTCCGTTTCAGCACCTCTGTTTCTCGCCCTTTGTTTCTCGCCCTCTGTTTCAGCCCCTCTGTTTCTCGCCCTCTGTTTCAGCCCCTCTGTTTCTCGCCCTCTGTTTCAGCCCCTCTGTTTCTGTCCCTCTGTTTCAGCCCCTCTGTTTGTGCCCCTCTGTTTCAGCCCCTCTGTTTCACGACCTCTGTTTCAGCCCCTCTGTTTCAGCCCCTCTGTTTCTCGCCCTCTGTTTCAGCCCCTCTGTTTCAGCCCCTCTGTATCAGCCCCTCTGTTTCAGCCCCTCTGTTTCTCGCCCTCTTTTTGTCGCCCTCTGTTTCAGCCCCTCTGTTTCAGCCCCTCTGTTTCAGCCCCTCTGTTTCAGCCCACTGTTTCTCGCCCTCTGCTTCTCGCTCTCTGTTTCTCGCCCTCTGTTTCTCGCCCTCTGTTTCAGTCCCTCTGTTTCAGCCTCTCTGTTTCAGCCCCTCTGTTTCATCCCCTCTGTTTCTCGCCCTCTGTTTCTTTCCCTCTGTTTCTCGCCCTCTGTTTCAGCCCCTCTGTTTCAGTCCCTCTGTTTCAGCCCCTCTGTTTCAGCCCCTCTGTTTCAGCCCCTCTGTTTCTCGCCCTCTGTTTCAGCCCCTCTGTTTCAGCCCCTCTGTTTCTCGCCCTCAGTTTCAGCCCCTCTGTTTCAGCCCCTCTGTTTCAGCCACTCTGTTTCAGCCCCTCTGTTTCTCGCCCTCTGTTTCTCGCCCTCTGTTCCAGCCCCTCTGTTTCAGCCCCTCTGTTTCAGCCCCTCTGTTTCTCGCCCTCTGTTTCTCGCCCTCTGTTTCTCGCCCTCTGTTTCTCGCTCTCTGTTTCTCGCCCTCTGTTTCTCGCCCTCTGTTTCAGCCCCTCTGTTTCAGCCCCTCTGTTTCAGCCCCTCTGTTTCAGCCCCTCTGTTTCTCGCCCTCTGTTTCAGACCCTCTGTTTCAGCCCCTCAGTATCAGCCCCTCTCTTTCAGCCCCTCTGTTTCTCGCCCTCTGTTTCTCGCCCTCTGTTTCTGGCCCTCTGTTTCTCGCCCACTGTTTCAGCCCCTCTGTTTCAGTCCCACTGTATCAGCCCATCTATTTCAGCCCCTCTGTTTCAGCCCCTCTGTTTCAGCCCCTCTGTTTCAGACCCTACGTTTCTCGCCCTCTGTTTCTCGCCCTCTGTTTCTCGCCCTCTGTTTCATCCCCTCTGTTTCTCGCCCACAGTTTCAGCCCCTCTGTTTCTCGCCATCTGTTTCAGCCCCTCTGTTTCAGCCCCTCTGTTTCTCGACCTCTGTTTCAGCCCCTCTGTTTCAGCCCCTCTGTTTCAGCCCCTCTGATTCAGCCCCTCTGTTTCTCGCCCTCTGTTTCTCGCCCTCTGTTTCAGCCCCTCTGTTTCAGCCCCTCTGTTTCAGCCCCTCTGTTTCTCGCCCTCTGTTTCTCGCCCTCTGTTTCTCGCCCTCTGTTTCTCGCCCTCTGTTTCTCGCCCTCTGTTTCAGACGCTCTGTTTCTCGCTCTCTGTTTCTCGCCCTCTGTTTCTCGCCCTCTGTTTCAGCCCCTCTGTTTCAGCGCCTCTGTTTCAGCCGCTCTGTTTCTCGCCCTTTGTTTCTCGCCCACTGTTTCTCGCCCTCTGTTTCAGCCCCTCTGTTTCAGCCCCTCTGTTTCAGCCCCTCTGTTTCTCGCCCTCTGTTTCTCGCCCTCTGTTTCTTGCCCTCTGTTTCTCGCTCTCTGTTTCTCGCCCTCTGTTTCTCGCCCTCTGTTTCAGCCCCTCTGTTTCAGCCCCTCTGTTTCAGCCCCTCTGTTTCTCGCCCACTGTTTCAGCTCCTCTGTTTCTCGCCCTCTGTTTCTCGCCCACTGTTTCTCGCCCTCTGTTTCAGCCCATCTGTTTCAGCCCCTCTGTTTCAGCAACTCTGTTTCAGCCCCTCTGTTTCTCGCCCTCTGTTTCTCGCTCTCTGTTCCAGCCCCTCTGTTTCAGCCCCTCTGTTTCAGCCCCTCTGTTTCTCGCCCTCTGTTTCTCGCCCTCTGATTCTCGCCCTCTGTTTCTCGCTCTCTGTTTCTCGCCCTCTGTTTCTCGCCCTCTGTTTCAGCCCCTCTGTTTCAGCCCCTCTGTTTCAGCCCCTCTGTTTCAGCCCCTCTGTTTCAGCCCCTCTGTTTCTCGCCCTCTGTTTCAGACCCTCTGTTTCAGCCCCTCAGTATCAGCCCCTCTCTTTCAGCCCCTCTGTTTCTCGCCTTCTGTTTCTCGCCCTCTGTTTCTCGCCCTCTGTTTCTCGCCCACTGTTTCAGCCCCTCTGTTTCAGCCCCACTGTATCAGCCCATCTGTTTCAGCCCCTCTGTTTCAGCCCCTCTGTTTCAGCCCCTCTGTTTCAGCCCCTCTGTTTCTCGCCCTCTGTTTCTCGCCCACTGTTTCTCGCCCTCTGTTTCATCCCCTCTGTTTCTCGCCCTCTGTTTCAGCCCCTCTGTTTCTCGCCATCTGTTTCAGCCCCTCTGTTTCTCGCCCTCTGTTTCAGCCCCTCTGTTTCAGTCCCTCTGTTTCAGCCCCTCTGTTTGTGCCCCTCTGTTTCAGCCCCTCTGTTTCACGCCCTCTGTTTCAGCCCCTCTGTTTCAGCCCCTCTGTTTCTCGCCCTCTGTTTCAGCCCCTCTGTTTCAGCCCCTCTGTTTCTCGCCCTCTGTTTGTCGCCCTCTGTTTCAGCCCCTCTGTTTCAGCCCCTCTGTTTCAGCCCCTCTGTTTCAGCCCCACGGTTTCTCGCCCTCTGCTTCTCGCTCTCTGTTTCTCGCCCTCTGTTTCTCGCCCTCTGTTTCAGTCCCTCTGTTTCAGCCCCTCTGTTTCAGCCCCTCTGTTTCAGCCCCTCTGTTTCTCGCCCTCTGTTTCTTTCCCTCTGTTTCTCGCCCTCTGTTTCAGCCCCTCTGTTTCAGTCCCTCTGTTTCAGCCCCTCTGTTTCTCGCCCTCTGTTTCAGCCCCTCTGTTTCTCGCCCTCTGTTTCAGCCCCTCTGTTTCAGCCCCTCTGTTTCTCGCCCTCAGTTTCAGCCCCTCTGTTTCAGCCCCTCTGTTTCAGCCCCTCTGTTTCAGCCCCTCTGTTTCTCGCCCTCTGTTTCAGCCCCTCTGTTTCAGCCCCTCTGTTTCTCGCCCTCTGTTTGTCGCCCTCTGTTTCAGCCCCTCTGTTTCAGCCCCTCTGTTTCAGCCCCTCTGTTTCAGCCCCACTGTTTCTCGCACTCTGCTTCTCGCTCTCTGTTTCTCGCCCTCTGTTTCTCGCCCTCTGTTTCAGTCCCTCTGTTTCAGCCCCTCTGTTTCAGCCCCTCTGGTTCAGCCCCTCTGTTTCTCGCCCTCTGTTTCTTTCCCTCTGTTTCTCGCCCTCTGTTTCAGCCCCTCTGTTTCAGTCCCTCTGTTTCAGCCCCTCTGTTTCAGCCCCTCTGTGTCAGCCCCTCTGTTTCTCGCCCTCTGTTTCATACCCTCTGTTTCAGCCCCTCTGTTTCAGCCCCTCTGTTTCAGCCCCTCTGTTTCTCGCCCTCTGTTTCTCGCCCTCTGTTTCTTGCCCTCTGTTTCTCGCCCTCTGTTTCAGCCCCTCTGTTTCAGTCCCTCTGTTTCAGCCCCTCTGTTTCAGCCCCTCTGTGTCAGCCCCTCTGTTTCTCGCCCTCAGTTTCAGCCCCTCTGTTTCAGCCCCTCTGTTTCAGCCACTCTGTTTCAGCCCCTCTGTTTCTCGCCCTCTGTTTCTCGCCCTCTGTTCCAGCCCCTCTGTTTCAGCCCCTCTGTTTCAGCCCCTCTGTTTCTCGCCCTCTGTTTCTCGCCCTCTGTTTCTCGCCCTCTGTTTCTCGCTCTCTGTTTCTCGCCCTCTGTTTCTCGCCCTCTGTTTCAGCCCCTCTGTTTCAGCCCCTCTGTTTCAGCCCCTCTGTTTCTCGCCCTCTGATTCAGACCCTCTGTTTCAGCCCCTCAGTATCAGCCCCTCTCTTTCAGCCCCTCTGTTTCTCGCCCTCTGTTTCTCGCCCTCTGTTTCTGGCCCTCTGTTTCTCGCCCACTGTTTCAGCCCCTCTGTTTCAGCCCCACTGTATCAGCCCATCTATTTCAGCCCCTCTGTTTCAGCCCCTCTGTTTCAGCCCCTCTGTTTCAGACCCTACGTTTCTCGCCCTCTGTTTCTCGCCCTCTGTTTCTCGCCCTCTGTTTCATCCCCTCTGTTTCTCGCCCACTGTTTCAGCCCCTCTGTTTCTCGCCATCTGTTTCAGCCCCTCTGTTTCAGCCCCTCTGTTTCTCGACCTCTGTTTCAGCCCCTCTGTTTCAGCCCCTCTGTTTCAGCCCCTCTGATTCAGCCCCTCTGTTTCTCGCCCTCTGTTTCTCGCCCTCTGTTTCAGCCCCTCTGTTTCAGCCCCTCTGTTTCAGCCCCTCTGTTTCTCGCCCTCTGTTTCTCGCCCTCTGTTTCTCGCCCTCTGTTTCTCGATCTCTGTTTCTCGCCCTCTGTTTCTCGCCCTCTGTTTCAGCCCCTCTGTTTCTGCCCATCTGTTTCAGCCCCTCTGTTTCAGCCCCTCTGTTTCAGCCCCTCTGTTTCTCGCCCTCTGTTTCTCGCCCTCTGTTTCAGACGCTCTGTTTCTCGCTCTCTGTTTCTCGCCCTCTGTTTCTCGCCCTCTGTTTCAGCCCCTCTGTTTCAGCGCCTCTGTTTCAGCCGCTCTGTTTCTCGCCCTTTGTTTCTCGCCCACTGTTTCTCGCCCTCTGTTTCAGCCCCTCTGTTTCAGCCCCTCTGTTTCAGCCCCTCTGTTTCAGCCCCTCTGTTTCTCGCCCTCTGTTTCTCGCCCTCTGTTTCTTGCCCTCTGTTTCTCGCTCTCTGTTTCTCGCCCTCTGTTTCTCGCCCTCTGTTTCAGCCCCTCTGTTTCAGCCCCTCTGTTTCAGCCCCTCTGTTTCTCGCCCACTGTTTCAGCTCCTCTGTTTCTCGCCCTCTGTTTCTCGCCCACTGTTTCTCGCCCTCTGTTTCAGCCCCTCTGTTTCAGCCCCTCTGTTTCAGCCACTCTGTTTCAGCCCCTCTGTTTCTCGCCCTCTGTTTCTCGCCCTCTGTTCCAGCCCCTCTGTTTCAGCCCCTCTGTTTCAGCCCCTCTGTTTCTCGCCCTCTGTTTCTCGCCCTCTGATTCTCGCCCTCTGTTTCTCGCTCTCTGTTTCTCGCCCTCTGTTTCTCGCCCTCTGTTTCAGCCCCTCTGTTTCAGCCCCTCTGTTTCAGCCCCTCTGTTTCAGCCCCTCTGTTTCTCGCCCTCTGTTTCAGACCCTCTGTTTCAGCCCCTCAGTATCAGCCCCTCTCTTTCAGCCCCTCTGTTTCTCGCCCTCTGTTTCTCGCCCTCTGTTTCTCGCCCTCTGTTTCTCGCCCACTGTTTCAGCCCCTCTGTTTCAGCCCCAATGTATCAGCCCATCTGTTTCAGCCCCTCTGTTTCAGCCCCTCTGTTTCAGCCGCTCTGTTTCAGCCCCTCTGTTTCTCGCCCTCTGTTTCTCGCCCACTGTTTCTCGCCCTCTGTTTCATCCCCTCTGTTTCTCGCCCACTGTTTCAGCCCCTCTGTTTCTCGCCATCTGTTTCAGCCCCTCTGTTTCTCGCCCTCTGTTTCAGCCCCTCTGTTTCAGCCCCTCTGTTTCAGCCACTCTGTTTCAGCCCCTCTGTTTCTCGCCCTCTGTTTCTCGCCCTCTGTTCCAGCCCCTCTGTTTCAGCCCCTCTGTTTCAGCCCCTCTGTTTCTCGCCCTCTGTTTCTTGCCCTCTGTTTCTCGCCCTCTGTTTCTCGCTCTCTGTTTCTCGCCCTCTGTTTCTCGCCCTCTGTTTCAGCCCCTCTGTTTCAGCCCCTCTGTTTCAGCCCCTCTGTTTCTCGCCCTCTGTTTCAGACCCTCTGTTTCAGCCCCTCAGTATCAGCCCCTCTCTTTCAGCCCCTCTGTTTCTCGCCCTCTGTTTCTCGCCCTCTGTTTCTGGCCCTCTGTTTCTCGCCCACTGTTTCAGCCCCTCTGTTTCAGCCCCACTGTATCAGCCCATCTATTTCAGCCCCTCTGTTTCAGCCCCTCTGTTTCATCCCCTCTGTTTCAGACCCTACGTTTCTCGCCCTCTGTTTCTCGCCCTCTGTTTCTCGCCCTCTGTTTCATCCCCTCTGTTTCTCGCCCACTGTTTCAGCCCCTCTGTTTCTCGCCATCTGTTTCAGCCCCTCTGTTTCAGCCCCTCTGTTTCTCGACCTCTGTTTCAGCCCCTCTGTTTCAGCCCCTCTGTTTCAGCCCCTCTGATTCAGCCCCTCTGTTTCTCGCCCTCTGTTTCTCGCCCTCTGTTTCAGCCCCTCTGTTTCAGCCCCTCTGTTTCAGCCCCTCTGTTTCTCGCCCTCTGTTTCTCGCCCTCTGTTTCTCGCCCTCTGTTTCTCGATCTCTGTTTCTCGCCCTCTGTTTCTCGCCCTCTGTTTCAGCCCCTCTGTTTCAGCCCATCTGTTTCAGCCCCTCTGTTTCAGCCCCTCTGTTTCAGCCCCTCTGTTTCTCGCCCTCTGTTTCTCGCCCTCTGTTTCAGACGCTCTGTTTCTCGCTCTCTGTTTCTCGCCCTCTGTTTCTCGCCCTCTGTTTCAGCCCCTCTGTTTCAGCGCCTCTGTTTCAGCCGCTCTGTTTCTCGCCCTTTGTTTCTCGCCCACTGTTTCTCGCCCTCTGTTTCAGCCCCTCTGTTTCAGCCCCTCTGTTTCAGCCCCTCTGTTTCAGCCCCTCTGTTTCTCGCCCTCTGTTTCTCGCCCTCTGTTTCTTGCCCTCTGTTTCTCGCTCTCTGTTTCTCGCCCTCTGTTTCTCGCCCTCTGTTTCAGCCCCTCTGTTTCAGCCCCTCTGTTTCAGCCCCTCTGTTTCTCGCCCACTGTTTCAGCTCCTCTGTTTCTCGCCCTCTGTTTCTCGCCCACTGTTTCTCGCCCTCTGTTTCAGCCCCTCTGTTTCAGCCCCTCTGTTTCAGCCACTCTGTTTCAGCCCCTCTGTTTCTCGCCCTCTGTTTCTCGCCCTCTGTTCCAGCCCCTCTGTTTCAGCCCCTCTGTTTCAGCCCCTCTGTTTCTCGCCCTCTGTTTCTCGCCCTCTGATTCTCGCCCTCTGTTTCTCGCTCTCTGTTTCTCGCCCTCTGTTTCTCGCCCTCTGTTTCAGCACCTCTGTTTCAGCCCCTCTGTTTCAGCCCCTCTGTTTCAGCACCTCTGTTTCTCGCCCTCTGTTTCAGACCCTCTGTTTCAGCCCCTCAGTATCAGCCCCTCTCTTTCAGCCCCTCTGTTTCTCGCCCTCTGTTTCTCGCCCTCTGTTTCTCGCCCTCTGTTTCTCGCCCACTGTTTCAGCCCCTCTGTTTCAGCCCCAATGTATCAGCCCATCTGTTTCAGCCCCTCTGTTTCAGCCCCTCTGTTTCAGCCGCTCTGTTTCAGCCCCTCTGTTTCTCGCCCTCTGTTTCTCGCCCACTGTTTCTCGCCCTCTGTTTCATCCCCTCTGTTTCTCGCCCACTGTTTCAGCCCCTCTGTTTCTCGCCATCTGTTTCAGCCCCTCTGTTTCTCGCCCTCTGTTTCAGCCCCTCTGTTTCAGTCCCTCTGTTTCAGCCCCTCTGTTTGTGCCCCTCTGTTTCAGCCCCTCTGTTTCACGCCCTCTGTTTCAGCCCCTCTGTTTCAGCCCCTCTGTTTCTCGCCCTCTGTTTCAGCCCCTCTGTTTCAGCCCCTCTGTTTCTCGCCCTCTGTTTGTCGCCCTCTGTTTCAGCCCCTCTGTTTCAGCCCCTCTGTTTCAGCCCCTCTGTTTCAGCCCCACGGTTTCTCGCCCTCTGCTTCTCGCTCTCTGTTTCACGCCCTCTGTTTCTCGCCCTCTGTTTCAGTCCCTCTGTTTCAGCCCCTCTGTTTCAGCCCCTCTGTTTCAGCCCCTCTGTTTCTCGCCCTCTGTTTCTTTCCCTCTGTTTCTCGCCCTCTGTTTCAGCCCCTCTGTTTCAGTCCCTCTGTTTCAGCCCCTCTGTTTCTCGCCCTCTGTTTCAGCCCCTCTGTTTCTCGCCCTCTGTTTCAGCCCCTCTGTTTCAGCCCCTCTGTTTCTCGCCCTCAGTTTCAGCCCCTCTGTTTCAGCCCCTCTGTTTCAGCCCCTCTGTTTCAGCCCCTCTGTTTCTCGCCCTCTGTTTCAGCCCCTCTGTTTCAGCCCCTCTGTTTCTCGCCCTCTGTTTGTCGCCCTCTGTTTCAGCCCCTCTGTTTCAGCCCCTCTGTTTCAGCCCCTCTGTTTCAGCCCCACTGTTTCTCGCTCTCTGCTTCTCGCTCTCTGTTTCTCGCCCTCTGTTTCTCGCCCTCTGTTTCAGTCCCTCTGTTTCAGCCCCTCTGTTTCAGCCCCTCTGTTTCAGCCCCTCTGTTTCTCGCCCTCTGTTTCTTTCCCTCTGTTTCTCGCCCTCTGTTTCAGCCCCTCTGTTTCAGTCCCTCTGTTTCAGCCCCTCTGTTTCAGCCCCTCTGTGTCAGCCCCTCTGTTTCTCGCCCTCTGTTTCATCCCCTCTGTTTCAGCCCCTCTGTTTCTCCCCCTCAGTTTCAGCCCCTCTGTTTCAGCCCCTCTGTTTCAGCCACTCTGTTTCAGCCCCTCTGTTTCTCGCCCTCTGTTTCTCGCCCTCTGTTTCAGCCCCTCTGTTTCAGCCCCTCTGTTTCAGCCCCTCTGTTTCTCGCCCTCTGTTTCTCGCCCTCTGTTTCTCGCCCTCTGTTTCTCGCTCTCTGTTTCTCGCCCTCTGTTTCTCGCCCTCTGTTTCAGCCCCTCTGTTTCAGCCCCTCTGTTTCAGCCCCTCTGTTTCAGCCCCTCTGTTTCTCGCCCTCTGTTTCAGACCCTCTGTTTCAGCCCCTCAGTATCAGCCCCTCTCTTTCAGCCCCTCTGTTTCTCGCCCTCTGTTTCTCGCCCTCTGTTTCTGGCCCTCTGTTTCTCGCCCACTGTTTCAGCCCCTCTGTTTCAGCCCCACTGTATCAGCCCAGCTATTTCAGCCCCTCTGTTTCAGCCCCTCTGTTTCAGCCCCTCTGTTTCAGCCCCTCTGTTTCTCCCCTCTGTTTCTCGCCCTCTGTTTCTCGCCCTCTGTTTCATCCCCTCTGTTTCTCGCCCACTGTTTCAGCCCCTCTGTTTCTCGCCATCTGTTTCAGCCCCTCTGTTTCAGCCCCTCTGTTTCTCGACCTCTGTTTCAGCCCCTCTGTTTCAGCCCCTCTGTTTCAGCCCCTCTGTTTCTCGCCCTCTGTTTCTCGCCCTCTGTTTCATCCCCTCTGTTTCTCGCCCACTGTTTCAGCCCCTCTGTTTCTCGCCATCTGTTTCAGCCCCTCTGTTTCAGCCCCTCTGTTTCTCGACCTCTGTTTCAGCCCCTCTGTTTCAGCCCCTCTGTTTCAGCCCCTCTGTTTCAGCCCCTCTGTTTCTCGCCCTCTGTTTCTCGCCCTCTGTTTCAGCCCCTCTGCTTCAGCCCCTCTGTTTCAGCCCCTCTGTTTCTCGCCCTCTGTTTCTCGCCCTCTGTTTCTCGCCCTCTGTTTCTCGATCTCTGTTTCTCGCCCTCTGTTTCTCGCCCTCTGTTTCAGCCCCTCTGTTTCAGCCCCTCTGTTTCAGCCCCTCTGTTTCAGCCCCTCTGTTTCTCGCCCTCTGTTTCTCGCCCTCTGTTTCAGACGCTCTGTTTCTCGCTCTCTGTTTCTCGCCCTCTGTTTCTCGCCCTCTGTTTCAGCCCCTCTGTTTCAGCCCCTCTGTTTCAGCCCCTCTGTTTCTCGCCCTCTGTTTGTCGCCCACTGTTTCTCGCCCTCTGTTTCAGCCCCTCTGTTTCAGCCCCTCTGTTTCAGCCACTCTGTTTCAGCCCCTCTGTTTCTCGCCCTCTGTTTCTCGCCCTCTGTTTCTTGCCCTCTGTTTCTCGCTCTCTGTTTCTCGCCCTCTGTTTCTCGCCCTCTGTTTCAGCCCCTCTGTTTCAGCCCCTCTGTTTCAGCCCCTCTGTTTCTCGCCCTCTGTTTCAGCTCCTCTGTTTCTCGCCCTCTGTTTCTCGCCCACTGTTTCTCGCCCTCTGTTTCAGCCCCTCTGTTTCAGCCCCTCTGTTTCAGCCACTCTGTTTCAGCCCCTCTGTTTCTCGCCCTCTGTTTCTCGCCCTCTGTTTCAGCCCCTCTGTTTCAGCCCCTCTGTTTCAGCCCCTCTGTTTCTCGCCCTCTGTTTCTCGCCCTCTGTTTCTCGCTCTCTGTTTCTCGCCCTCTGTTTCTCGCCCTCTGTTTCAGCCCCTCTGTTTCAGCCCCTCTGTTTCAGCCCCTCTGTTTCAGCCCCTCTGTTTCTCGCCCTCTGTTTCAGACCCTCTGTTTCAGCCCCTCAGTATCAGCCCCTCTCTTTCAGCCCCTCTGTTTCTCGCCCTCTGTTTCTCGCCCTCTGTTTCTCGCCCTCTGTTTCTCGCCCACTGTTTCAGCCCCTCTGTTTCAGCCCCACTGTATCAGCCCATCTGTTTCAGCCCCTCTGTTTCAGCCCCTCTGTTTCAGCCCCTCTGTTTCAGCCTCTCTGTTTCTCGCCCTCTGTTTCTCGCCCTCTGTTTCTCGCCATCTGTTTCATCCCCTCTGTTTCTCGCCCACTGTTTCAGCCCCTCTGTTTCTCGCCATCTGTTTCAGCCCCTCTGTTTCAGCCCCTCTGTTTCTCGACCTCTGTTTCAGCCCCTCTGTTTCAGCCCCTCTGTTTCTCGCCCTCTGTTTCAGCCCCTCTGTTTCAGCCCCTCTGTATCAGCCCCTCTGTTTCAGCCCCTCTGTTTCTCTCCCTCTTTTTGTCGCCCTCTGTTTCAGCCCCTCTCTTTCAGCCCCTCTGTTTCAGCCCCTCTGTTTCAGCCCCACTGTTTCTCGCCCTCTGCTTCTCGCTCTCTGTTTCTCGCCCTCTGTTTCTCGCCCTCTGTTTCAGTCCCTCTGTTTCAGCCCCTCTGTTTCAGCCCCTCTGTTTCAGCCCCTCTGTTTCTCGCCCTCTGTTTCGTTCCCTCTGTTTCTCGCCCTCTGTTTCAGCCCCTCTGTTTCAGTCCCTCTGTTTCAGCACCTCTGTTTCAGTCCCTCTGTTTCAGCCCCTCTGTTTCAGCCCCTCTGTGTCAGCCCCTCTGTTTCTCGCCCTCTGTTTCAGCCCCTCTGTTTCAGCCCCTCTGTTTCTCGCCCTCAGTTTCAGCCCCTCTGTTTCAGCCCCTCTGTTTCAGCCCCTCTGTTTCAGCCCCTCTGTTTCTCGCCCTCTGTTTCAGCCCCTCTGTTTCACCCCTCTGTTTCTCGCCCTCTGTTTGTCGCCCTCTGTTTCAGCCCCTCTGTTTCAGCCCCTCTGTTTCAGCCCCTCTGTTTCAGCCCCACTGTTTCTCGCCCTCTGCTTCTCGCTCTCTGTTTCTCGCCCTCTGTTTCTCGCCCTCTGTTTCAGTCCCTCTGTTTCAGCCCATCTGTTTCAGCCCCTCTGTTTCAGCCCCTCTGTTTCTCGCCCTCTGTTTCTTTCCCTCTGTTTCTCGCCCTCTGTTTCAGCCCCTCTGTTTCAGTCCCTCTGTTTCAGCCCCTCTGTTTCAGCCCCTCTGTGTCAGCCCCTCTGTTTCTCGCCCTCTGTTTCAGCCCCTCTGTTTCAGCCCCTCAGTTTCTCCCCCTCAGTTTCAGCCCCTCTGTTTCAGCCCCTCTGTTTCAGCCACTCTGTTTCAGCCCCTCTGTTTCTCGCCCTCTGTTTCTCGCCCTCTGTTTCAGCCCCTCTGTTTCAGCCCCTCTGTTTCAGCCCCTCTGTTTCTCGCCCTCTGTTTCTCGCCCTCTGTTTCTCGCCCTCTGTTTCTCGCTCTCTGTTTCTCGCCCTCTGTTTCTCGCCCTCTGTTTCAGCCCCTCTGTTTCAGCCCCTCTGTTTCAGCCCCTCTGTTTCAGCCCCTCTGTTTCAGCCCCTCTGTTTCGCGCCCTCTGTTTCAGACCCTCTGTTTCAGCCCCTCAGTATCAGCCCCTCTCTTTCAGCCCCTCTGTTTCTCGCCCTCTGTTTCTCGCCCTCTGTTTCTGGCCCTCTGTTTCTCGCCCACTGTTTCAGCCCCTCTGTTTCAGCCCCACTGTATCAGCCCAGCTATTTCAGCCCCTCTGTTTCAGCCCCTCTGTTTCAGCCCCTCTGTTTCAGCCCCTCTGTTTCTCGCCCTCTGTTTCTCGCCCTCTGTTTCTCGCCCTCTGTTTCATCCCCTCTGTTTCTCGCCCACTGTTTCAGCCCATCTGTTTCTCGCCATCTGTTTCAGCCCCTCTGGTTCAGCCCCTCTGTTTCTCGACCTCTGTTTCAGCCCCTCTGTTTCAGCCCCTCTGTTTCAGCCCCTCTGTTTCAGCCCCTCTGTTTCTCGCCCTCTGTTTCTCGCCCTCTGTTTCATCCCCTCTGTTTCTCGCCCACTGTTTCAGCCCCTCTGTTTCTCGCCATCTGTTTCAGCCCCTCTGTTTCAGCCCCTCTGTTTCTCGACCTCTGTTTCAGCCCCTCTGTTTCAGCCCCTCTGTTTCAGCCCCTCTGTTTCAGCCCCTCTGTTTCTCGCCCTCTGTTTCTCGCCCTCTGTTTCAGGCCCTCTGCTTCAGCCCCTCTGTTTCAGCCCCTCTGTTTCTCGCCCTCTGTTTCTCGCCCTCTGTTTCTCGCCCTCTGTTTCTCGATCTCTGTTTCTCGCCCTCTGTTTCTCGCCCTCTGTTTCAGCCCCTCTGTTTCAGCCCCTCTGTTTCAGCCCCTCTGTTTCAGCCCCTCTGTTTCTCGCCCTCTGTTTCTCGCCCTCTGTTTCAGACGCTCTGTTTCTCGCTCTCTGTTTCTCGCCCTCTGTTTCTCGCCCTCTGTTTCAGCCCCTCTGTTTCAGCCCCTCTGTTTCAGCCCCTCTGTTTCTCGCCCTCTGTTTGTCGCCCACTGTTTCTCGCCCTCTGTTTCAGCCCCTCTGTTTCAGCCCCTCTGTTTCAGCCCCTCTGTTTCAGCCCCTCTGTTTCTCGCCCTCTGTTTCTCGCCCTCTGTTTCTTGCCCTCTGTTTCTCGCTCTCTGTTTCTCGCCCTCTGTTTCTCGCCCTCTGTTTCAGCCCCTCTGTTTCAGCCCCTCTGTTTCAGCCCCTCTGTTTCACGCCCTTTGTTTCAGCTCCTCTGTTTCTCGCCCTCTGTTTCTCGCCCACTGTTTCTCGCCCTCTGTTTCAGCCCCTCTGTTTCAGCCCCTCTGTTTCAGCCACTCTGTTTCAGCCCCTCTGTTTCTCGCCCTCTGTTTCTCGCCCTCTGTTTCAGCCCCTCTGTTTCAGCCCCTCTGTTTCAGCCCCTCTGTTTCTCGCCCTCTGTTTCTCGCCCTCTGTTTCTCGCCCTCTGTTTCTCGCTCTCTGTTTCTCGCCCTCTGTTTCTCGCCCTCTGTTTCAGCCCCTCTGTTTCAGCCCCTCTGTTTCAGCCCCTCTGTTTCAGCCCCTCTGTTTCTCGCCTTCTGTTTCAGACCCTCTGTTTCAGCCCCTCAGTATCAGCCCCTCTCTTTCAGCCCCTCTGTTTCTCGCCCTCTGTTTCTCGCCCTCTGTTTCTCGCCCTCTGTTTCTCGCCCACTGTTTCAGCCCCTCTGTTTCAGCCCCACTGTATCAGCCCATCTGTTTCAGCCCCTCTGTTTCAGCCCCTCTGTTTCAGCCCCTCTGTTTCAGCCCCTCTGTTTCTCGCCCTCTGTTTCTCGCCCTCTGTTTCTCGCCCTCTGTTTCATCCCCTCTGTTTCTCGCCCACTGTTTCAGCCCCTCTGTTTCTCGCCATCTGTTTCAGCCCCTCTGTTTCAGCCCCTCTGTTTCTCGACCTCTGTTTCAGCCCCTCAGTTTCAGCCCCTCTGTTTCTCGCCCTCTGTTTCTGCCCCTCTGTTTCAGCCCCTCTGTATCAGCCCCACTGTTTCAGCCCCTCTGTTTCAGCCCCTCTGTTTCAGCCCCTCTGTTTCAGCCCCACTGTTTCTCGCCCTCTGCTTCTCGCTCTCTGTTTCTCGCCCTCTGTTTCGCGCCCTCTGTTTCAGTCCCTCTGTTTCAGCCCCTCTGTTTCAGCTCCTCTGTTACAGCCCCTCTGTTTCTCGCCCTCTGTTTCTTTCCCTCTGTTTCTCGCCCTCTGTTTCAGCCCCTCTGTTTCAGTCCTTCTGTTTCAGCCCCTCTGTTTCAGTCCCTCTGTTTCAGCCCCTCTGTTTCAGCCCCTCTGTGTCAGTCCCTCTGTTTCTCGCCCTCTGTTTCAGCCCCTCTGTGTCAGCCCCTCTGTTTCTCGCCCTCAGTTTCAGCCCCTCTGTTTCAGACCCTCTGTTTCAGCCCCTCTGTTTCAGCCCCTCTGTTTCTCGCCCTCTGTTTCAGCCCCTCTGTTTCAGCCCCTCTGTTTCTCGCCCTCTGTTTGTCGCCCTCTGTTTCAGCCCCTCTGTTTCAGCCCCTCTGTTTCAGCCCCTCTGTTTCAGCCCCACTGTTTCTCGCCCTCTGCTTCTCGCTCTCTGTTTCTCGCCCTCTGTTTCTCGCCCTCTGTTTCAGTCCCTCTGTTTCAGCCCCTCTGTTTCAGCCCCTCTGTTTCTCGCCCTCTGTTTCTTTCCCTCTGTTTCTCGCCCTCTGTTTCAGCCCCTCTGTTTCAGTCCCTCTGTTTCAGCCCCTCTGTTTCAGCCCCTCTGTGTCAGCCCCTCTGTTTCTCGCCCTCTGTTTCAGCCCCTCTGTTTCAGCCCCTCTGTTTCTCCCCCTCAGTTTCAGCCCCTCTGTTTCAGCCCCTCTGTTTCAGCCACTCTGTTTCAGCCCCTCTGTTTCTCGCCCTCTGTTTCTCGCCCTCTGTTTCAGCCCCTCTGTTTCAGCCCCTCTGTTTCAGCCCCTCTGTGTCTCGCCCTCTGTTTCTCGCCCTCTGTTTCTCGCCCTCTGTTTCTCGCTCTCTGTTTCTCGCCCTCTGTTTCTCGCCCTCTGTTTCAGCCCCTCTGTTTCAGACCCTCTGTTTCAGCCCCTCTGTTTCAGCCCCTCTGTTTCAGCCCCTCTGTTTCTCGCCCTCTGTTTCAGACCCTCTGTTTCAGCCCCTCAGTATCAGCCCCTCTCTTTCAGCCCCTCTGTTTCTCGCCCTCTGTTTCTCGCCCTCTGTTTCTGGCCCTCTGTTTCTCGCCCACTGTTTCAGCCCCTCTGTTTCAGCCCCACTGTATCAGCCCAGCTATTTCAGCCCCTCTGTTTCAGCCCCTCTGTTTCAGCCCCTCTGTTTCAGCCCCTCTGTTTCTCGCCCTCTGTTTCTCGCCCTCTGTTTCTCGCCCTCTGTTTCATCCCCTCTGTTTCTCGCCCACTGTTTCAGCCCCTCTGTTTCTCGCCATCTGTTTCAGCCCCTCTGTTTCAGCCCCTCTGTTTCTCGACCTCTGTTTCAGCCCCTCTGTTTCAGCCCCTCTGTTTCAGCCCCTCTGTTTCAGCCCCTCTGTTTCTCGCCCTCTGTTTCTCGCCCTCTGTTTCATCCCCTCTGTTTCTCGCCCACTGTTTCAGCCCCTCTGTTTCTCGCCATCTGTTTCAGCCCCTCTGTTTCAGCCCCTCTGTTTCTCGACCTCTGTTTCAGCCCCTCTGTTTCAGCCCCTCTGTTTCAGCCCCTCTGTTTCAGCCCCTCTGTTTCTCGCCCTCTGTTTCTCGCCCTCTGTTTCAGCCCCTCTGCTTCAGCCCCTCTGTTTCAGCCCCTCTGTTTCTCGCCCTCTGTTTCTCGCCCTCTGTTTCTCGCCCTCTGTTTCTCGATCTCTGTTTCTCGCCCTCTGTTTCTCGCCCTCTGTTTCAGCCCCTCTGTTTCAGCCCCTCTGTTTCAGCCCCTCTGTTTCAGCCCCACTGTTTCTCGCCCTCTGTTTCTCGCCCTCTGTTTCAGACGCTCTGTTTCTCGCTCTCTGTTTCTCGCCCTCTGTTTCTCGCCCTCTGTTTCAGCCCCTCTGTTTCAGCCCCTCTGTTTCAGCCCCTCTGTTTCTCGCCCTCTGTTTGTCGCCCACTGTTTCTCGCCCTCTGTTTCAGCCCCTCTGTTTCAGCCCCTCTGTTTCAGCCCCTCTGTTTCAGCCCCTCTGTTTCTCGCCCTCTGTTTCTCGCCCTCTGTTTCTTGCCCTCTGTTTCTCGCTCTCTGTTTCTCGCCCTCTGTTTCTCGCCCTCTGTTTCAGCCCCTCTGTTTCAGCCCCTCTGTTTCAGCCCCTCTGTTTCTCGCCCTCTGTTTCAGCTCCTCTGTTTCTCGCCCTCTGTTTCTCGCCCACTGTTTCTCGCCCTCTGTTTCAGCCCCTCTGTTTCAGCCCCTCTGTTTCAGCCACTCTGTTTCAGCCCCTCTGTTTCTCGCCCTCTGTTTCTCGCCCTCTGTTTCAGCCCCTCTGTTTCAGCCCCTCTGTTTCAGCCCCTCTGTTTCTCGCCCTCTGTTTCTCGTCCTCTGTTTCTCGCCCTCTGTTTCTCGCTCTCTGTTTCTCGCCCTCTGTTTCTCGCCCTCTGTTTCAGCCCCTCTGTTTCAGCCCCTCTGTTTCAGCCCCTCTGTTTCAGCCCCTCTGTTTCTCGCCTTCTGTTTCAGACCCTCTGTTTCAGCCCCTCAGTATCAGCCCCTCTCTTTCAGCCCCTCTGTTTCTCGCCCTCTGTTTCTCGCCCTCTGTTTCTCGCCCTCTGTTTCTCGCCCACTGTTTCAGCCCCTCTGTTTCAGCCCCACTGTATCAGCCCATCTGTTTCAGCCCCTCTGTTTCAGCCCCTCTGTTTCAGCCCCTCTGTTTCAGCCCCTCTGTTTCTCGCCCTCTGTTTCTCGCCCTCTGTTTCTCGCCCTCTGTTTCATCCCCTCTGTTTCTCGCCCACTGTTTCAGCCCCTCTGTTTCTCGCCATCTGTTTCAGCCCCTCTGTTTCAGCCCCTCTGTTTCTCGACCTCTGTTTCAGCCCCTCTGTTTCAGCCCCTCTGTTTCTCGCCCTCTGTTTCAGCCCCTCTGTTTCAGCCCCTCTGTATCAGCCCCTCTGTTTCAGCCCCTCTGTTTCTCTCCCTCTTTTTGTCGCCCTCTGTTTCAGCCCCTCTGTTTCAGCCCCTCTGTTTCAGCCCCTCTGTTTCAGCCCCACTGTTTCTCGCCCTCTGCTTCTCGCTCTCTGTTTCTCGCCCTCTGTTTCTCGCCCTCTGTTTCAGTCCCTCTGTTTCAGCCCCTCTGTTTCAGCCCCTCTGTTTCAGCCCCTCTGTTTCTCGCCCTCTGTTTCTTTCCCTCTGTTTCTCGCCCTCTGTTTCAGCCCCTCTGTTTCAAT
This sequence comes from Stegostoma tigrinum, assembly GCF_030684315.1. Classification (NCBI taxonomy): domain Eukaryota; kingdom Metazoa; phylum Chordata; class Chondrichthyes; order Orectolobiformes; family Stegostomatidae; genus Stegostoma; species Stegostoma tigrinum. The sequence continues at coordinate 402,930 of NW_026728408.1, forward strand.
CCCTCTGTTTCAGCCCCTCTGTTTCAGTCCCTCTGTTTCAGCCTCTCTGTTTCAGCCCCTCTGTGTCAGCCCCTCTGTTTCTCGCCCTCTGTTTCAGCCCCTCTGTTTCAGCCCCTCTGTTTCTCGCCCTCAGTTTCAGCCCCTCTGTTTCAGCCCCTCTGTTTCAGCCCCTCTGTTTCAGCCCCTCTGTTTCTCGCCCTCTGTTTCAGCCCCTCTGTTTCAGCCCCTCTGTTTCTCGCCCTCTGTTTGTCGCCCTCTGTTTCAGCCCCTCTGTTTCAGCCCCTCTGTTTCAGCCCCTCTGTTTCAGCCCCACTGTTTCTCGCCCTCTGCTTCTCGCTCTCTGTTTCTCGCCCTCTGTTTCTCGCCCTCTGTTTCAGTCCCTCTGTTTCAGCCCCTCTGTTTCAGCCCCTCTGTTTCAGCCCCTCTGTTTCTCGCCCTCTGTTTCTTTCCCTCTGTTTCTCGCCCTCTGTTTCAGCCCCTCTGTTTCAGTCCCTCTGTTTCAGCCCCTCTGTTTCAGCCCCTCTGTGTCAGCCCCTCTGTTTCTCGCCCTCTGTTTCAGCCCCTCTGTTTCAGCCCCTCTGTTTCTCCCCCTCAGTTTCAGCCCCTCTGTTTCAGCCCCTCTGTTTCAGCCACTCTGTTTCAGCCCCTCTGTTTCTCGCCCTCTGTTTCTCGCCCTCTGTTTCAGCCCCTCTGTTTCAGCCCCTCTGTTTCAGCCCCTCTGTTTCTCGCCCTCTGTTTCTCGCCCTCTGTTTCTCGCTCTCTGTTTCTCGCCCTCTGTTTCTCGCCCTCTGTTTCAGCCCCTCTGTTTCAGCCCCTCTGTTTCAGCCCCTCTGTTTCAGCCCCTCTGTTTCAGCCCCTCTGTTTCTCGCCCTCTGTTTCAGACCCTCTGTTTCAGCCCCTCAGTATCAGCCCCTCTCTTTCAGCCCCTCTGTTTCTCGCCCTCTGTTTCTCGCCCTCTGTTTCAGCCCCACTGTTTCAGCCCCTCTGTTTCAGCCCCTCTGTTTCAGCCCCTCTGTTTCAGCCCCTCTGTTTCTCGCCCTCTGTTTCAGACCCTCTGTTTCAGCCCCTCAGTATCAGCCCCTCTCTTTCAGCCCCTCTGTTTCTCGCCCTCTGTTTCTCGCCCTCTGTTTCTGGCCCTCTGTTTCTCGCCCACTGTTTCAGCCCCTCTGTTTCAGCCCCACTGTATCAGCCCAGCTATTTCAGCCCCTCTGTTTCAGCCCCTCTGTTTCAGCCCCTCTGTTTCTCGCCCTCTGTTTCTCGCCCTCTGTTTCTCGCCCTCTGTTTCATCCCCTCTGTTTCTCGCCCACTGTTTCAGCCCCTCTGTTTCTCGCCATCTGTTTCAGCCCCTCTGTTTCAGCCCCTCTGTTCCTCGACCTCTGTTTCAGCCCCTCTGTTTCAGCCCCTCTGTTTCAGCCCCTCTGTTTCAGCCCCTCTGTTTCTCGCCCTCTGTTTCTCGCCCTCTGTTTCATCCCCTCTGTTTCTCGCCCACTGTTTCAGCCCCTCTGTTTCTCGCCATCTGTTTCAGCCCCTCTGTTTCAGCCCCTCTGTTTCTCGACCTCTGTTTCAGCCCCTCTGTTTCAGCCCCTCTGTTTCAGCCCCTCTGTTTCAGCCCCTCTGTTTCTCGCCCTCTGTTTCTCGCCCTCTGTTTCAGCCCCTCTGCTTCAGCCCCTCTGTTTCAGCCCCTCTGTTTCTCGCCCTCTGTTTCTCGCCCTCTGTTTCTCGCCCTCTGTTTCTCGATCTCTGTTTCTCGCCCTCTGATTCTCGCCCTCTGTTTCAGCCCCTCTGTTTCAGCCCCTCTGTTTCAGCCCCTCTGTTTCAGCCCCTCTGTTTCTCGCCCTCTGTTTCTCGCCCTCTGTTTCAGACGCTCTGTTTCTCGCTCTCTGTTTCTCGCCCTCTGTTTCTCGCCCTCTGTTTCAGCCCCTCTGTTTCAGCCCCTCTGTTTCAGCCCCTCTGTTTCTCGCCCTCTGTTTGTCGCCCACTGTTTCTCGCCCTCTGTTTCAGCCCCTCTGTTTCAGCCCCTCTGTTTCAGCCCCTCTGTTTCAGCCCCTCTGTTTCTCGCCCTCTGTTTCTCGCCCTCTGTTTCTTGCCCTCTGTTTCTCGCTCTCTGTTTCTCGCCCTCTGTTTCTCGCCCTCTGTTTCAGCCGCTCTGTTTCAGCCCCTCTGTTTCAGCCCCTCTGTTTCTCGCCCTCTGTTTCAGCTCCTCTGTTTCTCGCCCTCTGTTTCTCGCCCACTGTTTCTCGCCCTCTGTTTCAGCCCCTCTGTTTCAGCCCCTCTGTTTCAGCCCCTCTGTTTCAGCCCCACTGTTTCTCGCCCTCTGCTTCTCGCTCTCTGTTTCTCGCCCTCTGTTTCTCGCCCTCTGTTTCAGTCCCTCTGTTTCAGCCCCTTTGTTTCAGCCCCTCTGTTTCAGCCCCTCTGTTTCTCGCCCTCTGTTTCTTTCCCTCTGTTTCTCGCCCTCTGTTTCAGCCCCTCTGTTTCAGTCCCTCTGTTTCAGCCCCTCTGTTTCAGCCCCTCTGTGTCAGCCCCTCTGTTTCTCGCCCTCTGTTTCAGCCCCTCTGTTTCAGCCCCTCTGTTTCTCCCCCTCAGTTTCAGCCCCTCTGTTTCAGCCCCTCTGTTTCAGCCACTCTGTTTCAGCCCCTCTGTTTCTCGCCCTCTGTTTCTCGCCCTCTGTTTCAGCCCCTCTGTTTCAGCCCCTCTGTTTCAGCCCCTCTGTTTCTCGCCCTCTGTTTCACGCCCTCTGTTTCTCGCTCTCTGTTTCTCGCCCTCTGTTTCTCGCCCTCTGTTTCAGCCCCTCTGTTTCAGCCCCTCTGTTTCAGCCCCTCTGTTTCAGCCCCTCTGTTTCAGCCCCTCTGTTTCTCGCCCTCTGTTTCAGACCCTCTGTTTCAGCCCCTCAGTATCAGCCCCTCTCTTTCAGCCCCTCTGTTTCTCGCCCTCTGTTTCTCGCCCTCTGTTTCAGCCCCTCTGTTTCAGCCCCTCTGTTTCAGCCCCTCTGTTTCAGCCCCTCTGTTTCTCGCCCTCTGTTTCAGACCCTCTGTTTCAGCCCCTCAGTATCAGCCCCTCTCTTTCAGCCCCTCTGTTTCTCGCCCTCTGTTTCTCGCCCTCTCTTTCTGGCCCTCTGTTTCTCGCCCACTGTTTCAGCCCCTCTGTTTCAGTCCCACTGTATCAGCCCAGCTATTTCAGCCCCTCTGTTTCAGCCCCTCTGTTTCAGCCCCTCTGTTTCAGCCCCTCTGTTTCTCGCCCTCTGTTTCTCGCCCTCTGTTTCTCGCCCTCTGTTTCATCCCCTCTGTTTCTCGCCCACTGTTTCAGCCCATCTGTTTCTCGCCATCTGTTTCAGCCCCTCTGTTTCAGCCCCTCTGTTTCTCGACCTCTGTTTCAGCCCCTCTGTTTCAGCCCCTCTGTTTCAGCCCCTCTGTTTCAGCCCCTCTGTTTCTCGCCCTCTGTTTCTCGCCCTCTGTTTCATCCCCTCTGTTTCTCGCCCACTGTTTCAGCCCCTCTGTTTCTCGCCATCTGTTTCAGCCCCTCTGTTTCAGCCCCTCTGTTTCTCGAACTCTGTTTCAGCCCCTCTGTTTCAGCCCCTCTGTTTCAGCCCCTCTGTTTCAGCCCCTCTGTTTCTCGCCCTCTGTTTCTCGCCCTCTGTTTCAGCCCCTCTGCTTCAGCCCCTCTGTTTCAGCCCCTCTGTTTCTCGCCCTCTGTTTCTCGCCCTCTGTTTCTCGCCCTCTGTTTCTCGATCTCTGTTTCTCGCCCTCTGATTCTCGCCCTCTGTTTCAGCCCCTCTGTTTCAGCCCCTCTGTTTCAGCCCCTCTGTTTCACCCCCTCTGTTTCTCGCCCTCTGTTTCTCGCCCTCTGTTTCAGACGCTCTGTTTCTCGCTCTCTGTTTCTCGCCCTCTGTTTCTCGCCCTCTGTTTCAGCCCCTCTGTTTCAGCCCCTCTGTTTCAGCCCCTCTGTTTCTCGCCCTCTGTTTGTCGCCCACTGTTTCTCGCCCTCTGTTTCAGCCCCTCTGTTTCAGCCCCTCTGTTTCAGCCCCTCTGTTTCAGCCCCTCTGTTTCTCGCCCTCTGTTTCTCGCCCTCTGTTTCTTGCCCTCTGTTTCTCGCTCTCTGTTTCTCGCCCTCTGTTTCTCGCCCTCTGTTTCAGCCGCTCTGTTTCAGCCCCTCTGTTTCAGCCCCTCTGTTTCTCGCCCTCTGTTTCAGCTCCTCTGTTTCTCGCCCTCTGTTTCTCGCCCACTGTTTCTCGCCCTCTGTTTCAGCCCCTCTGTTTCAGCCCCTCTGTTTCAGCCACTCTGTTTCAGCCCCTCTGTTTCTCGCCCTCTGTTTCTCGCCCTCTGTTTCAGCCCCTCTGTTTCAGCCCCTCTGTTTCAGCCCCTCTGTTTCTCGCCCTCTGTTTCTCGCCCTCTGTTTCTCGCCCTCTGTTTCTCGCTCTCTGTTTCTCGCCCTCTGTTTCTCGCCCTCTGTTTCAGCCCCTCTGTTTCAGCCCCTCTGTTTCAGCCCCTCTGTTTCAGCCCCTCTGTTTCTCGCCCTCTGTTTCAGACCCTCTGTTTCAGCCCCTCAGTATCAGACCCTCTCTTTCAGCCCCTCTGTTTCTCGCCCTCTGTTTCTCGCCCTCTGTGTCTCGCCCTCTGTTTCTCGCCCACTGTTTCAGCCCCTCTGTTTCAGCCCCACTGTATCAGCCCATCTGTTTCAGCCCCTCTGTTTCAGCCCCACTGTTTCAGCCCCTCTGTTTCAGCCCCTCTGTTTCTCGCCCTCTGTTTCTCGCCCTCTGTTTCTCGCCCTCTGTTTCATCCCCTCTGTTTCTCGCCCACTGTTTCAGCCCCTCTGTTTCTCGCCATCTGTTTCAGCCCCTCTGTTTCAGCCCCTCTGTTTCTCGACCTCTGTTTCAGCCCCTCTGTTTCAGACCCTCTGTTTCTCGCCCTCTGTTTCAGCCCCTCTGTTTCAGCCCCTCTGTATCAGCCCCTCTGTTTCAGCCCCTCTGTTTCTCTCCCTCTTTTTGTCGCCCTCTGTTTCAGCCCCTCTGTTTCAGCCCCTCTGTTTCAGCCCCTCTGTTTCAGCCCCACTGTTTCTCGCCCTCTGCTTCTCGCTCTCTGTTTCTCGCCCTCTGTTTCTCGCCCTCTGTTTCAGTCCCTCTGTTTCAGCCACTCTGTTTCAGCCCCTCTGTTTCAGCCCCTCTGTTTCTCGCCCTCTGTTTCTTTCCCTCTGTTTCTCGCCCTCTGTTTCAGCCCCTCTGTTTCAGTCCCTCTGTTTCAGCCCCTCTGTTTCACCCCCTCTGTGTCAGCCCCTCTGTTTCTCGCCCTCTGTTTCAGCCCCTCTGTTTCAGCCCCTCTGTTTCTCGCCCTCAGTTTCAGCCCCTCTGTTTCAGCCCCTCTGTTTCAGCCCCTCTGTTTCAGCCCCTCTGTTTCTCGCCCTCTGTTTCTTTCCCTCTGTTTCAGCCCCTCTGTTTCTCGCCCTCTGTTTGTCGCCCTCTGTTTCAGCCCCTCTGTTACAGCCCCTCTGTTTCAGCCCCTCTGTTTCAGCCCCACTGTTTCTCGCCCTCTGCTTCTCGCTCTCTGTTTCTCGCCCTCTGTTTCTCGCCCTCTGTTTCAGTCCCTCTGTTTCAGCCCCTCTGTTTCAGCCCCTCTATTTCAGCCCCTCTGTTTCTCGCCCTCTGTTTCTTTCCCTCTGTTTCTCGCCCTCTGTTTCAGCCCCACTGTTTCAGTCCCTCTGTTTCAGCCCCTCTGTTTCAGCCCCTCTGTGTCAGCCCCTCTGTTTCTCGCCCTCTGTTTCAGCCCCTCTGTTTCAGCCCCTCTGTTTCTCCCCCTCAGTTTCAGCCCCTCTGTTTCAGCCCCTCTGTTTCAGCCACTCTGTTTCAGCCCCTCTGTTTCTCGCCCTCTGTTTCTCGCCCTCTGTTTCAGCCCCTCTGTTTCAGCCCCTCTGTTTCAGCCCCTCTGTTTCTCGCCCTCTGTTTCTCGCCCTCTGTTTCTCGCCCTCTGTTTCTCGCTCTCTGTTTCTCGCCCTCTGTTTCTCGCCCTCTGTTTCAGCCCCTCTGTTTCAGCCCCTCTGTTTCAGCCCCTCTGTTTCAGCCCCTCTGTTTCAGCCCCTCTGTTTCTCGCCCTCTGTTTCAGACCCTCTGTTTCACCCCCTCAGTATCAGCCCCTCTCTTTCAGCCCCTCTGTTTCTCGCCCTCTGTTTCTCGCCCTCTCTTTCTGGCCCTCTGTTTCTCGCCCACTGTTTCAGCCCCTCTGTTTCAGCCCCACTGTATCAGCCCAGCTATTTCAGCCCCTCTGTTTCAGCCCCTCTGTTTCAGCCCCTCTGTTTCAGCCCCTCTGTTTCTCGCCCTCTGTTTCTCGCCCTCTGTTTCTCGCCCTCTGTTTCTTCCCCTCTGTTTCTCGCCCACTGTTTCAGCCCCTCTGTTTCTCGCCATCTGTTTCAGCCCCTCTGTTTCAGCCCCTCTGTTTCTCGACCTCTGTTTCAGCCCCTCTGTTTCAGCCCCTCTGTTTCAGCCCCTCTGTTTCAGCCCCTCTGTTTCTCGCCCTCTGTTTCTCGCCCTCTGTTTCATCCCCTCTGTTTCTCGCCCACTGTTTCAGCCCCTCTGTTTCTCGCCATCTGTTTCATCCCCTCTGTTTCAGCCCCTCTGTTTCTCGACCTCTGTTTCAGCCCCTCTGTTTCAGCCCCTCTGTTTCAGCCCCTCTGTTTCAGCCCCTCTGTTTTTCGCCCTCTGTTTCTCGCCCTCTGTTTCAGCCCCTCTGCTTCAGCCCCTCTGTTTCAGCCCCTCTGTTTCTCGCCCTCTGTTTCTCGCCCTCTGTTTCTCGCCCTCTGTTTCTCGATCTCTGTTTCTCGCCCTCTGTTTCTCGCCCTCTGTTTCAGCCCCTCTGTTTCAGCCCCTCTGTTTCAGCCCCTCTGTTTCAGCCCCTCTGTTTCTCGCCCTCTGTTTCTCGCCCTCTGTTTCAGACGCTCTGTTTCTCGCTCTCTGTTTCTCGCCCTCTGTTTCTCGCCCTCTGTTTCAGCCCCTCTGTTTCAGCCCCTCTGTTTCAGCCCCTCTGTTTCTCGCCCTATGTTTGTCGCCCACTGTTTCTCGCCCTCTGTTTCAGCCCCTCTGTTTCAGCCCCTCTGTTTCAGCCCCTCTGTTTCAGCCCCTCTGTTTCTCGCCCTCTGTTTCTCGCCCTCTGTTTCTTGCCCTCTGTTTCTCGCTCTCTGTTTCTCGCCCTCTGTTTCTCTCCCTCTGTTTCAGCCCCTCTGTTTCAGCCCCTCTGTTTCAGCCCCTCTGTTTCACGCCCTCTGTTTCAGCTCCTCTGTTTCTCGCCCTCTGTTTCTCGCCCACTGTTTCTCGCCCTCTGTTTCAGCCCCTCTGTTTCAGCCCCTCTGTTTCAGCCACTCTGTTTCAGCCCCTCTGTTTCTCGCCCTCTGTTTCTCGCCCTCTGTTTCACCCCCTCTGTTTCAGCCCCTCTGTTTCAGCCCCTCTGTTTCTCGCCCTCTGTTTCTCGCCCTCTGTTTCTCGCTCTCTGTTTCTCGCCCTCTGTTTCTCGCCCTCTGTTTCAGCCCCTCTGTTTCAGCCCCTATGTTTCAGCCCCTCTGTTTCAGCCCCTCTGTTTCTCGCCCTCTGTTTCAGACCCTCTGTTTCAGCCCCTCAGTATCAGCCCCTCTCTTTCAGCCCCTCTGTTTCTCGCCCTCTGTTTCTCGCCCTCTGTTTCTCGCCCTCTGCTTCTCGCCCACTGTTTCAGCCCCTCTGTTTCAGCCCCTCTGTTTGTGCCCCTCTGTTTCAGCCCCTCTGTTTCAGCCCCTCTGTTTCAGCCCCTCTGTTTCAGCCCCTCTGTTTCTCGCCCTCTGTTTCTCGCCCTCTGTTTCTCGCCCTCTGTTTCATCCCCTCTGTTTCTCGCCCACTGTTTCAGCCCCTCTGTTTCTCGCCATCTGTTTCAGCCCCTCTGTTTCAGCCCCTCTGTTTCTCGACCTCTGTTTCAGCCCCTCTGTTTCAGCCCCTCTGTTTCTCGCCCTCTGTTTCAGCCCCTCTGTTTCAGCCCCTCTGTTTCAGCCCCTCTGTATCAGCCCCTCTGTTTCAGCCCCTCTGTTTCTCTCCCTCTTTTTGTCGCCCTCTGTTTCAGCCCCTCTGTTTCAGCCCCTCTGTTTCAGCCCCTCTGTTTCAGCCCCACTGTTTCTCGCCCTCTGCTTCTCGCTCTCTGTTTCTCGCCCTCTGTTTCTCGCCCTCTGTTTCAGTCCCTCTGTTTCAGCCCCTCTGTTTCAGCCCCTCTGTTTCAGCCCCTCTGTTTCTCGCCTACTGTTTCTTTCCCTCTGTTTCTCGCCCTCTGTTTCAGCCCCTCTGTTTCAGTCCCTCTGTTTCAGCCCCTCTGTTTCAGCCCCTCTGTTTCAGCCCCTCTGTTTCTCGCCCTCTGTTTCAGCCCCTCTGTTTCAGCCCCTCTGTTTCTCGCCCTCAGTTTCAGCCCCTCTGTTTCAGCCCCTTTGTTTCAGCCACTCTGTTTCAGCCCCTCTGTTTCTCGCCCTCTGTTTCTCGCCCTCTGTTTCAGCCCCTCTGTTTCAGCCCCTCTGTTTCAGCCCCTCTGTTTCTCGCCCTCTGTTTCTCGCCCTCTGTTTCTCGCCCTCTGTTTCTCGCTCTCTGTTTCTCGCCCTCTGTTTCTCGCCCTCTGTTTCAGCCCCTCTGTTTCAGCCCCTCTGTTTCAGCCCCTCTGTTTCAGGCCCTCTGTTTCAGCCCCTCTGTTTCTCGCCCTCTGTTTCAGACCCTCTGTTTCAGCCCCTCAGTATCAGCCCCTCTCTTTCAGCCCCTCTGTTTCTCGCCCTCTGTTTCTCGCCCTCTGTTTCTGGCCCTCTGTTTCTCGCCCACTGTTTCAGCCCCTCTGTTTCAGCCCCACTGTATCAGCCCATCTATTTCAGCCCCTCTGTTTCAGCCCCTCTGTTTCAGCCCCTCTGTTTCAGACCCTATGTTTCTCGCCCTCTGTTTCTCGCCCTCTGCTTCTCGCCCTCTGTTTCATCCCCTCTGTTTCTCGCCCACTGTTTCAGCCCCTCTGTTTCTCGCCATCTGTTTCAGCCCCTCTGTTTCAGCCCCTCTGTTTCTCGACCTCTGTTTCAGCCCCTCTGTTTCAGCCCCTCTGTTTCAGCCCCTCTGTTTCAGCCCCTCTGTTTCTCGCCCTCTGTTTCTCGCCCACTGTTTCAGCCCCTCTGTTTCAGCCCCTCTGTTTCAGCCCCTCTGTTTCTCGCCCTCTGTTTCTCGCCCTCTGTTTCTCGCCCTCTGTTTCTCGATCTCTGTTTCTCGCCCTCTGATCCTCGCCCTCTGTTTCAGCCCCTCTGTTTCAGCCCCTCTGTTTCAGCCCCTCTGTTTCAGCCCCTCTGTTTCTCGCCCTCTGTTTCTCGCCCTCTGTTTCAGACGCTCTGTTTCTCGCTCTCTGTTTCTCGCCCTCTGTTTCTCGCCCTCTGTTTCAGCCCCTCTGTTTCAGCGCCTCTGTTTCAGCCCCTCTGTTTCTCGCCCTCTGTTTCTCGCCCACTGTTTCTCGCCCTCTGTTTCAGCCCCTCTGTTTCAGCCCCTCTGTTTCAGCCCCTCTGTTTCAGCCCCTCTGTTTCTCGCCCTCTGTTTCTCGCCCTCTGATTCTTGCCCTCTGTTTCTCGCTCTCTGTTTCTCGCCCTCTGTTTCTCGCCCTCTTTTTCAGCCCCTCTGTTTCAGCCCCTCTGTTTCAGCCCCTCTGTTTCTCGCCCTCTGTTTCAACTCCTCTGTTTCTCGCCCTCTGTATCTCGCCCACAGTTTCTCGCCCTCTGTTTCAGCCCCTCTGTTTCAGCCCCTCTGTTTCAGCCATTCTGTTTCAGCCCCTCTGTTTCTCGCCCTCTGTTTCTCGCCCTCTGTTCCAGCCCCTCTGTTTCAGCCCCTCTGTTTCAGCCCCTCTGTTTCTCGCCCTCTGTTTCTCGCCCTCTGTTTCTCGCCCTCTGTTTCTCGCTCTCTGTTTCTCGCCCTCTGTTTCTCGCCCTCTGTTTCAGCCCCTCTGTTTCAGCCCCTCTGTTTCAGCCCCTCTGTTTCAGCCCCTCTGTTTCTCGCCCTCTGTTTCAGACCCTCTGTTTCAGGCCCTCAGTATCAGCCCCTCTCTTTCAGCCCCTCTGTTTCTCGCCCTCTGTTTCTCGCCCTCTGTTTCTCGCCCTCTGTTTCTCGCCCACTGTTTCAGCCCCTCTGTTTCAGCCCCACTGTATCAGCCCATCTGTTTCTCGCCCTCTGTTTCAGCCCCTCTGTTTCAGCCCCTCTGTTTCAGCCCCTCTGTTTCTCGCCCTCTGTTTCTCGCCCTCTGTTTCATCCCCTCTGTTTCTCGCCCACTGTTTCAGCCCCTCTGTTTCTCGCCATCTGTTTCAGCCCCTCTGTTTCTCGCCCTCTGTTTCAGCCCCTCTGTTTCAGTCCCTCTGTTTCAGCCCCTCTGTTTGTGCCCCTCTGTTTCAGCCCCTCTGTTTCACGCCCTCTGTTTCAGCCCCTCTGTTTCAGCCCCTCTGTTTCTCGCCCTCTGTTTCAGCCCCTCTGTTTCAGCCCCTCTGTTTCAGCCCCTCTGTTTCAGCCCCACTGTTTCAGCCCCACTGTTTCTCGCCCTCTGCTTCTCGCTCTCTGTTTCTCGCCCTCTGTTTCTCGCCCTCTGTTTCAGTCCCTCTGTGTCAGCCCCTCTGTTTCAGCCCCTCTGTTTCAGCCCCTCTGTTTCTCGCCCTCTGTTTCTTTCCCTCTGTTTCTCGCCCTCTGTTTCAGCCCCTCTGTTTCAGTCCCTCTGTTTCAGCCCCTCTGTTTCAGCCCCTCTGTGTCAGCCCCTCTGTTTCTCGCCCTCTGTTTCAGCCCCTCTGTTTCAGCCCCTCTGTTTCTCGCCCTCAGTTTCAGCCACTCTGTTTCAGCCCCTCTGTTTCAGCCCCTCTGTTTCAGCCCCTCTGTTTCTCGCCCTCTGTTTCAGCCCCTCTGTTTCAGCCCCTCTGTTTCTCGCCCTCTGTTTGTCGCCCTCTGTTTCAACCCCTCTGTTTCAGCCCCTCTGTTTCAGCCCCTCTGTTTCAGCCCCACTGTTTCTCGCCCTCTGCTTCTCGCTCTCTGTTTCTCGCCCTCTGTTTCTCGCCCTCTGTTTCAGTCCCTCTGTTTCAGCCCCTCTGTTTCAGCCTCTCAGTTTCAGCCCCTCTGTTTCTCGCCCTCTGTTTCTTTCCCTCTGTTTCTCGCCCTCTGTTTCAGCCCCTCTGTTTCAGTCCCTCTGTTTCAGCCCCTCTGTTTCAGCCCCTCTGTTTCAGCCCCTCTGTTTCTCGCCCTCTGTTTCAGCCCCTCTGTTTCAGCCCCTCTGTTTCTCGCCCTCAGTTTCAGCCCCTCTGTTTCAGCCCCTCTGTTTCAGCCACTCTGTTTCAGCCCCTCTGTTTCTCGCCCTCTGTTTCTCGCCCTCTGTTTCAGCCCCTCTGTTTCAGCCCCTCTGTTTCAGCCCCTCTGTTTCTCGCCCTCTGTTTCTCGCCCTCTGTTTCTCGCCCTCTGTTTCTCGCCCACTGTTTCAGCCCCTCTGTTTCTCGCCATCTGTTTCAGCCCCTCTGTTTCTCGCCCTCTGTTTCAGCCCCTCTGTTTCAGCCCCTCTGTTTCAGCCCCTCTGTTTCAGCCCCTCTGTTTCTCGCCCTCTGTTTCTCGCCCTCTGTTTCAGCCCCTCTGCTTCAGCCCCTCTGTTTCAGCCCCTCTGTTTCTCGCCCTCTGTTTCTCGCCCTCTGTTTCTCGCCCTCTGTTTCTCGATCTCTGTTTCTCGCCCTCTGTTTCTCGCCCTCTGTTTCAGCCCGTCTGTTTCAGCCCCTCTGTTTCAGCCCCTCTGTTTCTCGCCCTCTGTTTCTCGCCCTCTGTTTCAGACGCTCTGTTTCTCGCTCTCTGTTTCTCGCCCTCTGTTTCTCGCCCTCTGTTTCAGCCCCTCTGTTTCAGCCCCTCTGTTTCAGCCCCTCTGTTTCTCGCCCTCCGTTTGTCGCCCACTGTTTCTCGCCCTCTGTTTCAGCCCCTCTGTTTCAGCCCCTCTGTTTCATCCCCTCTGTTTCAGCACCTCTGTTTCTCGCCCTCTGTTTCTCGCCCTCTGTTTCTTGCCCTCTGTTTCTCGCTCTCTGTTTCTCGCCCTCTGTTTCTCGCCCTCTGTTTCAGCCCCTCTGTTTCAGCCCCTCTGTTTCAGCCCCTCTGTTTCTCGCCCTCTGTTTCAGCTCCTCTGTTTCTCGCCCTCTGTTTCTCGCCCACTGTTTCTCGCCCTCTGTTTCAGCCCCTCTGTTTCAGCCCCTCTGTATCAGCCCCTCTGTTTCTCGCCCTCTGTTTCTCGCCCTCTGTTTCTCCCCCTCTGTTTCTCGCTCTCTGTTTCTCGCCCTCTGTTTCTCGCCCTCTGTTTCAGCCCCTCTGTTTCAGCCCCTCTGTTTCAGCCCCTCTGTTTCAGCCCCTCTGTTTCTCGCCCTCTGTTTCAGACCCTCTGTTTCAGCCCCTCAGTATCAGCCCCTCTCTTTCAGCCCCTCTGTTTCTCGCCCTCTGTTTCTCGCCCTCTGTTTCTCGCCCTCTGTTTCTCGCCCACTGTTTCAGCCCCTCTGTTTCAGCCCCACTGTATCAGCCCATCTGTTTCAGCCCCTCTGTTTCAGCCCCTCTGTTTCAGCCCCTCTGTTTCAGCCCCTCTGTTTCTCACCCTCTGTTTCTCGCCCTCTGTTTCATCCCCTCTGTTTCTCGCCCACTGTTTCAGCCCCTCTGTTTCTCGCCATCTGTTTCAGCCCCTCTGTTTCAGCCCCTCTGTTTCTCGACCTCTGTTTCAGCCCCTCTGTTTCAGCCCCTCTGTTTCTCGCCCTCTGTTTCAGCCCCTCTGTTTCAGCCCCTCTGTATCAGCCCCTCTGTTTTAGCCCCTCTGTTTCTCTCCCTCTTTTTGTCGCCCTCTGTTTCAGCCCCTCTGTTTCAGTCCCTCTGTTTCAGCCCCTCTGTTTCAGCCCCACTGTTTCTCGCCCTCTGCTTCTCGCTCTCTGTTTCTCGCCCTCTGTTTCTCGCCCTCTGTTTCAGTCCCTCTGTTTCAGCCCCTCTGTTTCAGCCCCTCTGTTTCAGCCCCTCTGTTTCTGGCCTACTGTTTCTTTCCCTCTGTTTCTCGCCCTCTGTTTCAGCCCCTCTGTTTCAGTCCCTCTGTTTCAGCCCCTCTGTTTCAGCCCCTCTGTTTCAGCCCCTCTGTTTCTCGCCCTCTGTTTCAGCCCCTCTGTTTCAGCCCCTCTGTTTCTCGCCCTCAGTTTCAGCCCCTCTGTTTCAGCCCCTTTGTTTCAGCCACTCTGTTTCAGCACCTCTGTTTCTCGCCCTCTGTTTCTCGCCCTCTGTTTCAGCCCCTCTGTTTCTCGCCCTCTGTTTCAGCCCCTCTGTTTCAGCCCCTCTGTTTCTCGCCCTCTGTTTCTCGCCCTCTGTTTCTCGCTCTCTGTTTCTCGCCCTCTGTTTCTCGCCCTCTGTTTCAGCCCCTCTGTTTCAGCCCCTCTGTTTCAGCCCCTCTGTTTCAGCCCCTCTGTTTCAGCCCCTCTGTTTCTCGCCCTCTGTTTCAGACCCTCTGTTTCAGCCCCTCAGTATCAGCCCCTCTCTTTCAGCCCCTCTGTTTCTCGCCCTCTGTTTCTCGCCCTCTGTTTCTGGCCCTCTGTTTCTCGCCCACTGTTTCAGCCCCTCTGTTTCAGCCCCACTGTATCAGCCCATCTATTTCAGCCCCTCTGTTTCAGCCCCTCTGTTTCAGCCCCTCTGTTTCAGACCCTATGTTTCTCGCCCTCTGTTTCTCGCCCTCTGTTTCTCGCCCTCTGTTTCATCCCCTCTGTTTCTCGCCCACTGTTTCAGCCCCTCTGTTTCTCGCCATCTGTTTCAGCCCCTCTGTTTCAGCCCCTCTGTTTCTCGACCTCTGTTTCAGCCCCTCTGTTTCAGCCCCTCTGTTTCAGCCCCTCTGTTTCAGCCCCTCTGTTTCTCGCCCTCTGTTTCTCGCCCTCTGTTTCAGCCCCTCTGTTTCAGCCCCTCTGTTTCTCGCTCTCTGTTTCTCGCCCTCTGTTTCTCGCCCTCTGTTTCTCGCCCTCTGTTTCTCGATCTCTGTTTCTCGCCCTCTGTTTCTCGCCCTCTGTTTCAGCCCCTCTGTTTCAGCCCCTCTGTTTCAGCCCCTCTGTTTCAGCCCCTCTGTTTCTCGCCCTCTGTTTCTCGCCCTCTGTTTCAGACGCTCTGTTTCTCGCTCTCTGTTTCTCGCCCTCTGTTTCTCGCCCTCTGTTTCAGCCCCTCTGTTTCATCGCCTCTGTTTCAGCCCCTCTGTTTCTCGCCCTCTGTTTCTCGCCCACTGTTTCTCGCCCTCTGTTTCAGCCCCTCTGTTTCAGCCCCTCTGTTTCAGCCCCTCTGTTTCAGCCCCTCTGTTTCTCGCCCTCTGTTTCTCGCCCTCTGTTTCTTGCCCTCTGTTTCTCGCTCTCTGTTTCTCGCCCTCTGTTTCTCGCCCTCTGTTTCAGCCCCTCTGTTTCAGCCCCTCTGTTTCACCCCCTCTGTTTCTCGCCCTCTGTTTCAGCTCCTCTGTTTCTCGCCCTCTGTTTCTCGCCCACTGTTTCTCGCCCTCTGTTTCAGCCACTCTGTTTCAGCCCCTCTGTTTCAGCCATTCTGTTTCAGCCCCTCTGTTTCTCGCCCTCTGTTTCTCGCCCTCTGTTCCAGCCCCTCTGTTTCAGCCCCTCTGTTTCAGCCCCTCTGTTTCTCGCCCTCTGTTTCTCGCCCTCTGTTTCTCGCCCTCTGTTTCTCGCTCTCTGTTTCTCGCCCTCTGTTTCTCGCCCTCTGTTTCAGCCCCTCTGTTTCAGCCCCTCTGTTTCAGCCCCTCTGTTTCAGCCCCTCTGTTTCAGCCCCTCTGTTTCTCGCCCTCTGTTTCAGACCCTCTGTTTCAGCCCCTCAGTATCAGCCCCTCTCTTTCAGCCCCTCTGTTTCTCGCCCTCTGTTTCTCGCCCTCTGTTTCTCGCCCTCTGTTTCTCGCCCACTGTTTCAGCCCCTCTGTTTCAGCCCCACTGTATCAGCCCATCTGTTTCTCGCCCTCTGTTTCAGCCCCTCTGTTTCAGCCCCTCTGTTTCAACCCCTCTGTTTCTCGCCCTCTGTTTCTCGCCCTCTGTTTCTCGCCCTCTGTTTCATCCCCTCTGTTTCTCGCCCACTGTTTCAGCCCCTCTGTTTCTCGCCATCTGTTTCAGCCCCTCTGTTTCTCGCCTTCTGTTTCAGCCCCTCTGTTTCAGTCCCTCTGTTTCAGCCCCTCTGTTTGTGCCCCTCTGTTTCAGCCCCTCTGTTTCACGCCCTCTGTTTCAGCCCCTCTGTTTCAGCCCCTCTGTTTCTCGCCCTCTGTTTCAGCCCCTCTGTTTCAGCCCCTCTGTTTCTCGCCCTCTGTTTGTCGCCCTCTGTTTCAGCCCCTCTGTTTCAGCCCCTCTGTTTCAGCCCCACTGTTTCTCGCCCTCTGCTTCTCGCTCTCTGTTTCTCGCCCTCTGTTTCTCGCCCTCTGTTTCAGTCCCTCTGTTTCAGCCCCTCTGTTTCAGCCCCTCTGTTTCAGCCCCTCTGTTTCTCGCCCTCTGTTTCTTTCCCTCTGTTTCTCGCCCTCTGTTTCAGCCCCTCTGTTTCAGTCCCTCTGTTTCAGCCCCTCTGTTTCAGCCCCTCTGTGTCAGCCCCTCTGTTTCTCGCCCTCTGTTTCAGCCCCTCTGTTTCTCGCCCTCATTTTCAGCCCCTCTGTTTCAGCCCCTCTGTTTCAGCCCCTCTGTTTCAGCCCCTCTGTTTCTCGCCCTCTGTTTCAGCCCCTCTGTTTCAGCCCCTCTGTTTCTCGCCCTCTGTTTTTCGCCCTCTGTTTCAGCCCCTCTGTTTCAGCCCCTCTGTTTCAGCCCCTCTGTTTCAGCCCCACTGTTTCTCGCCCTCTGCTTCTCGCTCTCTGTTTCTCGCCCTCTGTTTCTCGCCCTCTGTTTCAGTCCCTCTGTTTCAGCCCCTCTGTTTCAGCCTCTCAGTTTCAGCCCCTCTGTTTCTCGCCCTCTGTTTCTTTCCCTCTGTTTCTCGCCCTCTGTTTCAGCCCCTCTGTTTCAGTCCCTCTGTTTCAGCCCCTCTGTTTCAGCCCCTCTGTGTCAGCCCCTCTGTTTCTCGCCCTCTGTTTCAGCCCCTCTGTTTCAGCCCCTCTGTTTCTCGCCCTCAGTTTCAGCCCCTCTGTTTCAGCCCCTCTGTTTCAGCCACTCTGTTTCAGCCCCTCTGTTTCTCGCCCTTTGTTTCTCGCCCTCTGTTTCAGCCCCTCTGTTTCAGCCCCTCTGTTTCAGCCCCTCTGTTTCTCGCCCTCTGTTTCTCGCCCTCTGTTTCTCGCCCTCTGTTTCTCGCCCACTGTTTCAGCCCCTCTGTTTCTCGCCATCTGTTTCAGCCCCTCTGTTTCTCGCCCTCTGTTTCAGCCCCTCTGTTTCAGTCCCTCTGTTTCAGCCCCTCTTTTTGTTCCCCTCTGTTTCAGCCCCTCTGTTTCACGCCCTCTGTTTCAGCCCCTCTGTTTCAGCCCCTCTGTTTCTCGCCCTCTGTTTCAGCCCCTCTGTTTCAGCCCCTCTGTTTCTCGCCCTCTGTTTATCGCCCTCTGTTTCAGCCCCTCTATTTCAGCCCCTCTGTTTCAGCCCCTCTGTTTCAGCCCCACTGTTTCTCGCCCTCTGCTTCTCGCTCTCTGTTTCTCGCCCTCTGTTTCTCGCCCTCTGTTTCAGTCCCTCTGTTTCAGCCCCTCTGTTTCAGCCCCTCTGTTTCAGCCCCTCTGTTTCTCGCCCTCTGTTTCTTTCCCTCTGTTTCTCGCCCTCTGTTTCAGCCCCTCTGTTTCAGTCCCTCTGTTTCAGCCCCTCTGTTTCAGCCCCTCTGTGTCAGCCCCTCTGTTTCTCGCCCTCTGTTTCAGCCCCTCTGTTTCAGCCCCTCTGTTTCTCGCCCTCAGTTTCAGCTCCTCTGTTTCAGCCCCTCTGTTTCAGCCCCTCTGTTTCAGCCCCTCTGTTTCTCGCCCTCTGTTTCAGCCCCTCTGTTTCAGCCCCTCTGTTTCTCGCCCTCTGTTTGTCGCCCTCTGTTTCAGCCCCTCTGTTTCAGCCCCTCTGTTTCAGCCCCTCTGTTTCAGCCCCACTGTTTCTCGCCCTCTGCTTCTCGCTCTCTGTTTCTCGCCCTCTGTTTCTCGCCCTCTGTTTCAGTCCCTCTGTTTCAGCCCCTCTGTTTCAGCCTCTCAGTTTCAGCCCCTCTGTTTCTCGCCCTCTGTTTCTTTCCCTCTGTTTCTCGCCCTCTGTTTCAGCCCCTCTGTTTCAGTCCCTCTGTTTCAGCCCCTCTGTTTCAGCCCCTCTGTGTCAGCCCCTCTGTTTCTCGCCCTCTGTTTCAGCCCCTCTGTTTCAGCCCCTCTGTTTCTCGCCCTCAGTTTCAGCCCCTCTGTTTCAGCCCCTCTGTTTCCCGCCCTCTGTTTCTCGCCCTCTGTTTCAGCCCCTCTGTTTCAGCCCCTCTGTTTCAGCCCCTCTGTTTCTCGCCCTCTGTTTCTCGCCCTCTGTTTCTCGCCCTCTGTTTCTCGCTCTCTGTTTCTCGCCCTCTGTTTCTCGCCCTCTGTTTCAGCCCCTCTGTTTCAGCCCCTCTGTTTCAGCCCCTCTGTTTCAGACCCTCTGTTTCAGCCCCTCTGTTTCTCGCCCTCTGTTTCAGACCCTCTGTTTCAGCCCCTCAGTATCAGCCCCTCTCTTTCAGCCCCTCTGTTTCTCGCCCTCTGTTTCTCGCCCTCTGTTTCTGGATCTCTGTTTCTCGCCCACTGTTTCAGCCCCTCTGTTTCAGCCCCACTGTATCAGCCCATCTATTTCAGCCCCTCTGTTTCATCCCCTCTGTTTCAGCCCCTGTGTTTCAGCCCCTCTGTTTCTCGCCCTCTGTTTCTCGCCCTCTGTTTCTCGCCCACTGTTTCATCCCCTCTGTTTCTCGCCCACTGTTTCAGCCCCTCTGTTTCTCGCCATCTGTTTCAGCCCCTCTGTTTCAGCCCCTCTGTTTCTCGACCTCTGTTTCTCGCCCTCTGTTTCAGCCCCTCTGTTTCAGCCCCTCTGTTTCAGCCCCTCTGTTTCTCGCCCTCTGATTCTCGCCCTCTGTTTCAGCCCCTCTGTTTCAGCCCCTCTGTTTCAGCCCCTCTGTTTCTCGCCCTCTGTTTCTCGCCCTCTGTTTCTCGCCCTCTGTTTCTCGATCTCTGTTTCTCGCCCTCTGTTTCTCGCCCTCTGTTTCAGCCCCTCTGTTTCAGCCCCTCTGTTTCAGCCCCTCTGTTTCAGCCCCTCTGTTTCTCGCCCTCTGTTTCTCGCCCTCTGTTTCAGACGCTCTGTTTCTCGCTCTCTGTTTCTCGCCCTCTGTTTCTCGCCCTCTGTTTCAGCCCCTCTGTTTCAGCCCCTCTGTTTCAGCCCCTCTGTTTCTCGCCCTCTGTTTCTCGCCCACTGTTTCTCGCCCTCTGTTTCAGCCCCTCTGTTTCAGCCCCTCTGTTTCAGCCCCTCTGTTTCAGCCCCTCTGTTTCTCGCCCTCTGTTTCTCGCCCTCTGTTTCTTGCCCTCTGTTTCTCGCTCTCTGTTTCTCGCCCTCTGTTTCTCGCCCTCTGTTTCAGCCCCTCTGTTTCAGCCCCTCTGTTTCAGCCCCTCTGTTTCTCGCCCTCTGTTTCAGCTCCTCTGTTTCTCGCCCTCTGTTTCTCGCCCACTGTTTCTCGCCCTCTGTTTCAGCCCCTCTCTTTCAGCCCCTCTGTTTCAGCCACTCTGTTTCAGCCCCTCTGTTTCTCGCCCTCTGTTTCTCGCCCTCTGTTTCAGCCCCTCTGTTTCAGCCCCTCAGTTTCAGCCCCTCTGTTTCTCGCCCTCTGTTTCTCGCCCTCTGTTTCTCGCCCTCTGTTTCTCGCTCTCTGTTTCTCGCCCTCTGTTTCTCGCCCTCTGTTTCAGCCCCTCTGTTTCAGCCCCTCTGTTTCAGCCCCTCTGTTTCAGCCTCTCTGTTTCAGCCCCTCTGTTTCTCGCCCTCTGTTTCAGACCCTCTGTTTCAGCCCCTCAGTATCAGCCCCTCTCTTTCAGCCCCTCTGTTTCTCGCCCTCTGTTTCTCGCCCTCTGTTTCTCGACCTCTGTTTCTCGCCCACTGTTTCAGCCCCTCTGTTTCAGCCCCACTGTATCAGCCCCTCTGTTTCAGCCCCTCTGTTTCTCGCCCTCTGTTTCTCGCCCTCTGTTTCTCGCCCTCTGTTTCTCGACCTCTGTTTCTCGCCCACTGTTTCAGCCCCTCTGTTTCAGCCCCTCTGTTTCAGCCCCTCTGTTTCAGCCCCTCTGTTTCTCGCCCTCTGTTTCTCGCCCTCTGTTTCTCGCCCTCTGTTTCATCCCCTCTGTTTCTCGCCCACTGTTGCAGCCCCTCTGTTTCTCGCCATCTGTTTCAGCCCCTCTGTTTCAGCCCCTCTGTTTCAGCCCCTCTGTTTCTCGCCCTCTGTTTCTCGCCCTCTGTTTCAGCCCCTCTGTTTCAGCCCCTCTGTTTCAGCCCCTGTGTTTCTCGCCCTCTGTTTCTCGCCCTCTGTTTCTCGCCCTCTGTTTCTCGATCTCTGTTTCTCGCCCTCTGTTTCTCGCCCTCTGTTTCAGCCCCTCTGTTTCAGCCCCTCTGTTTCAGCCCCTCTGTTTCAGCCACTCTGTTTCTCGCCCTCTGTTTCTCGCCCTCTGTTTCTTGCCCTCTGTTTCTCGCTCTCTGTTTCTCGCCCACTGTTTCTCGCCCTCTGTTTCAGCCCCTCTGTTTCAGCCCCTCTGTTTCAGCCCCTCTGTTTCTCGCCCTCTGTTTCTCGCCCACTGTTTCTCGCCCTCTGTTTCAGCCCCTCTGTTTCAGCCCCTCTGTTTCAGCCCCTCTGTTTCAGCCACTCTGTTTCTCGCCCTCTGTTTCTCGCCCTCTGTTTCTTGCCCTCTGTTTCTCGCTCTCTGTTTCTCGCCCTCTGTTTCTCGCCCTCTGTTTCAGCCCCTCTGTTTCAGCCCCTCTGTTTCAGCTCCTCTGTTTCTCGCCCTCTGTTTCAGCTCCTCTGTTTCTCGCCCTCTGTTTCTCGCCCACTGTTTCTCGCCCTCTGTTTCAGCCCCTCTGTTTCAGCCCCTCTGTTTCAGCCCCTCTGTTTCTCGCCCTCTGTTTCTCGCCCACTGTTTCTCGCCCTCTGTTTCAGCCCCTCTGTTTCAGCCCCTCTTTTTCAGCCCCTCTGTTTCAGCCCCTCTGTATCTCGCCCTCTGTTTCTCGCCCTCTGTTTCTTGCCCTCTGTTTCTCGCTCTCTGTTTCTCGCCCTCTGTTTCTCGCCCTCTGTTTCAGCCCCTCTGTTTCAGCCCCTCTGTTTCAGCCCCTCTGTTTCTCGCCCTCTGTTTCTCGCCCTCTGTTTCTCGCCCTCAGTTTCAGCCCCTCTGTTTCAGCCCCTTTGTTTCAGCCCCTCTTTTTCTGCCCCTCTGTTTCTCGCCCACTGTTTCTCGCCCTCTGTTTCAGCCCCTCTGTTTCAGCCCCTCTGTTTCAGCCCCTCTCTTTCAGCCCCTCTGTTTCAGCCCCTCTGTTTGTCGCCCTCTGTTTCTCGCCCTCTGTTTCTCGCCCTCTGTTTCTCGCCCTCTGTTTCAGCCCCTCTGTTTAAGCCCCTCTGTTTCTCGCCCTCTGTTTCTCGCCCTCTGTTTCAGCCCCTCTGTTTCAGCCTCTCAGTTTCAGCCCCTCTGTTTCTTCCCCTCTGTTTCAGCACCTCTGTTTCTCGCCCTCTCTTTCAGCCCCTCTCTTTCTCGCCCACTGTTGCAGACCCTCTGTATCTCGCCCTCTGTTTCAGCCCCTCTGTTTCAGCCCCTCTGTTTCAGCCCCTCTGTTTCAGCCCCTCTGTTTCTCGCCATCTGTTTCAGCCCCTCTGTTTCAGCCCCTCTGTTTCTCGCCCTCTGTTTCAGCCCCTCTGTTTCAGCCCCTCTGTTTCAGCCCCTCTGTTTCAGCCCCTCTGTTTCTCGCCCTTTGTTTCTCGCCCTCTGTTTCAGCCCCTCTGTTTCTCGCCTTCTGTTTCAGCCCCTCTGTTTCTCGCCCTCTGTTTCAGCCCCTCTGTTTCAGGCCCTCTGTTTCAGCCCCTCTGGTTCAGCCCCTCTGTTTCTCGCCCTCTGTTTCAGCCCCTCTGTTTCAGCCCCTCTGTATCAGCCCCTCTGTTTCAGCCCCTCTGTTTCTCGCCCTCTGTTTCTCGCCCTCTGTTTCAGCCCCTCTGTTTCAGCCCCTCTGTTTCAGCCCCTCTGTTTCAGCCACTCTGTTTCTCGCCCTCTGTTTCTCGCCCTCTGTTTCTTGCCCTCTGTTTCTCGCTCTCTGTTTCTCGCCCACTGTTTCTCGCCCTCTGTTTCAGCCCCTCTGTTTCAGCCCCTCTGTTTCAGCCCCTCTGTTTCTCGCCCTCTGTTTCTCGCCCACTGTTTCTCGCCCTCTGTTTCAGCCCCTCTGTTTCAGCCCCTCTGTTTCAGCCCCTCTGTTTCAGCCACTCTGTTTCTCGCCCTCTGTTTCTCGCCCTCTGTTTCTTGCCCTCTGTTTCTCGCTCTCTGTTTCTCGCCCTCCGTTTCTCGCCCTCTGTTTCAGCCCCTCTGTTTCAGCCCCTCTGTTTCAGCTCCTCTGTTTCTCGCCCTCTGTTTCAGCTCCTCTGTTTCTCGCCCTCTGTTTCTCGCCCACTGTTTCTCGCCCTCTGTTTCAGCCCCTCTGTTTCAGCCCCTCTGTTTCAGCCCCTCTGTTTCTCGCCCTCTGTTTCTCGCCCACTGTTTCTCGCCCTCTGTTTCAGCCCCTCTGTTTCAGCCCCTCTTTTTCAGCCCCTCTGTTTCAGCCCCTCTGTATCTCGCCCTCTGTTTCTCGCCCTCTGTTTCTTGCCCTCTGTTTCTCGCCCTCTGTTTCAGCCCCTCTGTTTAAGCCCCTCTGTTTCTCGCCCTCTGTTTCTCGCCCTCTGTTTCAGCCCCTCTGTTTCAGCCTCTCAGTTTCAGGCCCTCTGTTTCTTCCCCTCTGTTTCAGCACCTCTGTTTCTCGCCCTCTCTTTCAGCCCCTCTCTTTCTCGCCCACTGTTGCAGACCCTCTGTATCTCGCCCTCTGTTTCAGCCCCTCTGATTCAGCCCCTCTGTTTCAGCCCCTCTGTTTCAGCCCCTCTGTTTCTCGCCATCTGTTTCAGCCCCTCTGTTTCAGCCCCTCTGTTTCTCGCCCTCTGTTTCAGCCCCTCTGTTTCAGCCCCTCTGTTTCAGCCCCTCTGTTTCAGCACCTCTGTTTCTCGCCCTTTGTTTCTCGCGCTCTGTTTCAGCCCCTCTGTTTCTCGCCTTCTGTTTCAGCCCCTCTGTTTCTCGCCCTTTTGTTTCAGCCCCTCTGTTTCAGGCCCTCTGTTTCAGCCCCTCTGGTTCAGCCCCTCTGTTTCTCGCCCTCTGTTTCAGCCCCTCTGTTTCAGCCCCTCTGTATCAGCCCCTCTGTTTCAGCCCCTCTGTTTCTCGCCCTCTGTTTCTCGCCCTCTGTTTCAGCCCCTCTGTTTCAGCCCCTCTGTTTCAGCCCCTCTGTTTCAGCCACTCTGTTTCTCGCCCTCTGTTTCTCGCCCTCTGTTTCTTGCCCGCTGTTTCTCGCTCTCTGTTTCTCGCCCACTGTTTCTCGCCCTCTGTTTCAGCCCCTCTGTTTCAGCCCCTCTGTTTCAGCCCCTCTGTTTCTCGCCCTCTGTTTCTCGCCCACTGTTTCTCGCCCTCTGTTTCAGCCCCTCTGTTTCAGCCCCTCTGTTTCAGCCCCTCTGTTTCAGCCACTCTGTTTCTCGCCCTCAGTTTCTCGCCCTCTGTTTCTTGCCCTCTGTTTCTCGCTCTCTGTTTCTCGCCCTCTGTTTCTCGCCCTCTGTTTCAGCCCCTCTGTTTCAGCCCCTCTGTTTCAGCTCCTCTGTTTCTCGCCCTCTGTTTCAGCTCCTCTGTTTCTCGCCCTCTGTTTCTCGCCCACTGTTTCTCGCCCTCTGTTTCAGCCCCTCTGTTTCAGCCCCTCTGTTTCAGCCCCTCTGTTTCTCGCCCTCTGTTTCTCGCCCACTGTTTCTCGCCCTCTGTTTCAGCCCCTCTGTTTCAGCCCCTCTTTTTCAGCCCCTCTGTTTCAGCCCCTCTGTATCTCGCCCTCTGTTTCTCGCCCTCTGTTTCTTGCCCTCTGTTTCTCGCTCTCTGTTTCTCGCCCTCTGTTTCTCGCCCTCTGTTTCAGCCCCTCTGTTTCAGCCCCTCTGTTTCAGCCACTCTGTTTCTCGCCCTCTGTTTCTCGCCCTCTGTTTCTTGCCCTCTGTTTCTCGCTCTCTGTTTCTCGCCCTCCGTTTCTCGCCCTCTGTTTCAGCCCCTCTGTTTCAGCCCCTCTGTTTCAGCTCCTCTGTTTCTCGCCCTCTGTTTCAGCTCCTCTGTTTCTCGCCCTCTGTTTCTCGCCCACTGTTTCTCGCCCTCTGTTTCAGCCCCTCTGTTTCAGCCCCTCTGTTTCAGCCCCTCTGTTTCTCGCCCTCTGTTTCTCGCCCACTGTTTCTCGCCCTCTGTTTCAGCCCCTCTGTTTCAGCCCCTCTTTTTCAGCCCCTCTGTTTCAGCCCCTCTGTATCTCGCCCTCTGTTTCTCGCCCTCTGTTTCTTGCCCTCTGTTTCTCGCTCTCTGTTTCTCGCCCTCTGTTTCTCGCCCTCTGTTTCAGCCCCTCTGTTTCAGCCCCTCTGTTTCAGCCCCTCTGTTTCTCGCCCTCTGTTTCTCGCCCTCTGTTTCTCGCCCTCAGTTTCAGCCCCTCTGTTTCAGCCCCTTTGTTTCAGCCCCTCTTTTTCTGCCCCTCTGTTTCTCGCCCACTGTTTCTCGACCTCTGTTTCAGCCCCTCTGTTTCAGCCCCACTGTTTCAGCCCCTCTCTTTCAGCCCCTCTGTTTCAGCCCCTCTGTTTCTCGCCCTCTGTTTCTCGCCCTCTGTTTCTCGCCCTCTGTTTCTCGCCCTCTGTTTCAGCCCCTCTGTTTAAGCCCCTCTGTTTCTCGCCCTCTGTTTCTCGCCCTCTGTTTCAGCCCCTCTGTTTCAGCCTCTCAGTTTCAGGCCCTCTGTTTCTTCCCCTCTGTTTCAGCACCTCTGTTTCTCGCCCTCTCTTTCAGCCCCTCTCTTTCTCGCCCACTGTTGCAGACCCTCTGTATCTCGCCCTCTGTTTCAGCCCCTCTGATTCAGCCCCTCTGTTTCAGCCCCTCTGTTTCAGCCCCTCTGTTTCTCGCCATCTGTTTCAGCCCCTCTGTTTCAGCCCCTCTGTTTCTCGCCCTCTGTTTCAGCCCCTCTGTTTCAGCCCCTCTGTTTCAGCCCCTCTGTTTCAGCACCTCTGTTTCTCGCCCATTGTTTCTCGCCATCTGTTTCAGCCCCTCTGTTTCTCGCCTTCTGTTTCAGCCCCTCTGTTTCTCGCCCTCTGTTTCAGCCCCTCTGTTTCAGGCCCTCTGTTTCAGCCCCTCTGGTTCAGCCCCTCTGTTTCTCGCCCTCTGTTTCAGCCCCTCTGTTTCAGCCCCTCTGTATCAGCCCCTCTGTTTCAGCCCCTCTGTTTCTCGCCCTCTGTTTCTCGCCCTCTGTTTCAGCCCCTCTGTTTCAGCCCCTCTGTTTCAGCCCCTCTGTTTCAGCCACTCTGTTTCTCGCCCTCTGTTTCTCGCCCTCTGTTTCTTGCCCGCTGTTTCTCGCTCTCTGTTTCTCGCCCACTGTTTCTCGCCCTCTGTTTCAGCCCCTCTGTTTCAGCCCCTCTGTTTCAGCCCCTCTGTTTCTCGCCCTCTGTTTCTCGCCCACTGTTTCTCGCCCTCTGTTTCAGCCCCTCTGTTTCAGCCCCTCTGTTTCAGCCCCTCTGTTTCAGCCACTCTGTTTCTCGCCCTCTGTTTCTCGCCCTCTGTTTCTTGCCCTCTGTTTCTCGCTCTCTGTTTCTCGCCCTCTGTTTCTCGCCCTCTGTTTCAGCCCCTCTGTTTCAGCCCCTCTGTTTCAGCTCCTCTGTTTCTCGCCCTCTGTTTCAGCTCCTCTGTTTCTCGCCCTCTGTTTCTCGCCCACTGTTTCTCGCCCTCTGTTTCAGCCCCTCTGTTTCAGCCCCTCTGTTTCAGCCCCTCTGTTTCTCGCCCTCTGTTTCTCGCCCACTGTTTCTCGCCCTCTGTTTCAGCCCCTCTGTTTCAGCCCCTCTTTTTCAGCCCCTCTGTTTCAGCCCCTCTGTATCTCGCCCTCTGTTTCTCGCCCTCTGTTTCTTGCCCTCTGTTTCTCGCTCTCTGTTTCTCGCCCTCTGTTTCTCGCCCTCTGTTTCAGCCCCTCTGTTTCAGCCCCTCTGTTTCAGCCCCTCTGTTTCTCGCCCTCTGTTTCTCGCCCTCTGTTTCTCGCCCTCAGTTTCATCCCCTCTGTTTCAGCCCCTTTGTTTCAGCCCCTCTTTTTCTGCCCCTCTGTTTCTCGCCCACTGTTTCTCGCCCTCTGTTTCAGCCCCTCTGTTTCAGCCCCTCTGTTTCAGCCCCTCTCTTTCAGCCCCTCTGTTTCAGCCCCTCTGTTTCTCGCCCTCTGTTTCTCGCCCTCTGTTTCTCGCCCTCTGTTTCTCGCCCTCTGTTTCAGCCCCTCTGTTTAAGCCCCTCTGTTTCTCGCCCTCTGTTTCTCGCCCTCTGTTTCAGATCCTCTGTTTCAGCCTCTCAGTTTCAGCCCCTCTGTTTCTTCCCCTCTGTTTCAGCACCTCTGTTTCTGGCCCTCTCTTTCAGCCCCTCTCTTTCTCGCCCACTGTTGCAGACCCTCTGTATCTCGCCCTCTGTTTCAGCCCCTCTGTTTCAGCCCCTCTGTTTCAGCCCCTCTGTTTCAGCCCCTCTGTTTCTCGCCATCTGTTTCAGCCCCTCTGTTTCAGCCCCTCTGTTTCTCGCCCTCTGTTTCAGCCCCTCTGTTTCAGCCCCTCTGTTTCAGCCCCTCTGTTTCAGCACCTCTGTTTCTCGCCCTTTGTTTCTCGCCCTCTGTTTCAGCCCCTCTGTTTCTCGCCTTCTGTTTCAGCCCCTCTGTTTCTCGCCCTCTGTTTCAGCCCCTCTGTTTCAGGCCCTCTGTTTCAGCCCCTCTGGTTCAGCCCCTCTGTTTCTCGCCCTCTGTTTCAGCCCCTCTGTTTCAGCCCCTCTGTATCAGCCCCTCTGTTTCAGCCCCTCTGTTTCTCGCCCTCTGTTTCTCGCCCTCTGTTTCAGCCCCTCTGTTTCAGCCCCACTGTTTCTCGCCCTCTGCTTCTCGCTCTCTGTTTCTCGCCCTCTGTTTCTCGCCCTCTGTTTCAGTCCCTCTGTTTCAGCCCCTCTGTTTCAGCCCCTCTGTTTCAGCCCCTCTGTTTCAGCCCCTCTGTTTCTCGCCCTCTGTTTCTTTCCCTCTGTTTCTCGCACTCTGTTTCAGCCCCTCTGTATCAGTCCCTCTGTTTCAGCCCCTCTGTTTCAGCCCCTCTGTTTCAGCCCCTCTGTTTCTCGCCCTCAGTTTCAGCCCCTCTGTTTCAGCCCCTCTGTTTCAGCCACTCTGTTTCAGCCCCTCTGTTTCTCGCCCTCTGTTTCTCGCCCTCTGCTTCAGCCCCTCTGTTTCAGCCCCTCTGTTTCAGCCCCTCTGTTTCTCGCCCTCTGTTTCTCGCCCTCTGTTTCTCGCCCTCTGTTTCTCGCTCTCTGTTTCTCGCCTTCTGTTTCTCGCCCTCTGTTTCAGCCCCTCTGTTTCAGCCCCTCTGTTTCAGCCCCTCTGTTTCAGCCCCTCTGTTTCAGCCCCTCTGTTTATCGCCCTCTGTTTCTCGCCCTCTGTTTCTCGCCCTCTGTTTCTCGCTCTCTGTTTCTCGCCCTCTGTTTCTCGCCCTCTGTTTCAGCCCCTCTGTTTCAGCCCCTCTGTTTCAGCCCCTCTGTTTCTCGCCCTCTGTTTCTCGCCCACTGTTTCTCGCCCTCTGTTTCTGCCCCTCTGTTTCAGCCCCTCTGTTTCAGCCCCTCTGTTTCAGCCCCTCTGTTTCAGCCCCTCTGTTTCTCGCCCTCTGTTTCTCGCCCTCTGTTTCTCGCCCTCAGTTTCAGCCCCTCTGTTTCAGCCCCTTTGTTTCAGCCCCTCTGTTTCATCCCCTCTGTTTCTCGCCCACTGTTTCTCGCCCTCTGTTTCAGCCCCTCTGTTTCAGCCCCTCTATTTCAGACCCTCTGTTTCAGCCCCTCTGTTTCAGCCCATCTGTTTCTCGCCCTCTGTTTCTCGCCCTCTGTTTCTCGCCCTCTGTTTCTCGCCCTCTGTTTCAGCCCCTCTGTTTCAGCCCCTCTGTTTCAGCCCCTCTGTTTCTCGCCCTCTGTTTCTCGCTCTCTGTTTCAGCCCCTCTGTTTCAGCCCCTCAGTTCCAGCCCCTCTGTTTCTCGCCCCCTGTTTCAGCACCTCTGTTTCTCGCCCTCTCTTTCAGCCCCTCTCTTTCTCGCCCTCTGTTGCAGACCCTCTGTTTCAGCCCCTCTGTTTCAGCCCCTCTGTTTCTCGCCCTCTGTTTCAGCCCCTCTGTTTCTCGCCCTCTGTTTCCGCCCCGCTGTTTCTCGCCCTCTGTTGCAGCCCCTCTGTTTCAGCCCCTCTGTTTCAGCCCCTCTGTTTCAGACCCTCTGTTTCTCGCCCTCTGTTTCTCGCCCTCTGTTTCAGCCCCTCTGTTTCAGCCCCTCTGTTTCAGCTCCTCTGTTTCTCGCCCTCTGTTTGAGCCCGTCTGTTTCAGCCCCTCTGTTTCAGCCCCTCTGTTTGAGCCCCTCTGTTTCAGCCCCTCTGTTTCTCGCCCTCTGTTTCTCGCCCTCGGTTTCAGCCCCTCTGTTTCTCGCCCTCTGTTTCAGCCCCTCTGTTTCAGCCCCTCTGTTTCACCCCCTCTGTTTCAGCCCTTCTGTTTCAGCCCCTCTGTTTCAGCCCCTCTGTTTCTCACCTTCTGTTTCAGCCCCTCTGTTTCTCGCCCTCTGTTTCAGACCCACTGTTTCAGCTGCTCAGTATCAGCCCCTCTGTTTCAGCCCCTCTGTTTCAGCCCCTCTGTTTCAGCCCCTCTGTTTCTCGCCCTCTGTTTCTCGCCCACTGTTTCTCGCCCTCTGTTTCAGCCCCTCTGTTTCAGCCCCTCTGTTTCAGCCCCTCTGTTTCAGCCACTCTGTTTCTCGCCCTCTGTTTCTCGCCCTCTGTTTCTTGCCCTCTGTTTCTCGCTCTCTGTTTCTCGCCCTCTGTTTCTCGCCCTCTGTTTCAGCCCCTCTGTTTCAGCCCCTCTGTTTCAGCTCCTCTGTTTCTCGCCCTCTGTTTCAGCTCCTCTGTTTCTCGCCCTCTGTTTCTCGCCCACTGTTTCTCGCCCTCTGTTTCAGCCCCTCTGTTTCAGCCCCTCTGTTTCAGCCCCTCTGTTTCTCGCCCTCTGTTTCTCGCCCACTGTTTCTCGCCCTCTGTTTCAGCCCCTCTGTTTCAGCCCCTCTTTTTCAGCCCCTCTGTTTCAGCCCCTCTGTATCTCGCCCTCTGTTTCTCGCCCTCTGTTTCTTGCCCTCTGTTTCTCGCTCTCTGTTTCTCGCCCTCTGTTTCTCGCCCTCTGTTTCAGCCCCTCTGTTTCAGCCCCTCTGTTTCAGCCCCTCTGTTTCTCGCCCTCTGTTTCTCGCCCTCTGTTTCTCGCCCTCAGTTTCATCCCCTCTGTTTCAGCCCCTTTGTTTCAGCCCCTCTTTTTCTGCCCCTCTGTTTCTCGCCCACTGTTTCTCGCCCTCTGTTTCAGCCCCTCTGTTTCAGCCCCTCTGTTTCAGCCCCTCTCTTTCAGCCCCTCTGTTTCAGCCCCTCTGTTTCTCGCCCTCTGTTTCTCGCCCTCTGTTTCTCGCCCTCTGTTTCTCGCCCTCTGTTTCAGCCCCTCTGTTTAAGCCCCTCTGTTTCTCGCCCTCTGTTTCTCGCCCTCTGTTTCAGATCCTCTGTTTCAGCCTCTCAGTTTCAGCCCCTCTGTTTCTTCCCCTCTGTTTCAGCACCTCTGTTTCTGGCCCTCTCTTTCAGCCCCTCTCTTTCTCGCCCACTGTTGCAGACCCTCTGTATCTCGCCCTCTGTTTCAGCCCCTCTGTTTCAGCCCCTCTGTTTCAGCCCCTCTGTTTCAGCCCCTCTGTTTCTCGCCATCTGTTTCAGCCCCTCTGTTTCAGCCCCTCTGTTTCTCGCCCTCTGTTTCAGCCCCTCTGTTTCAGCCCCTCTGTTTCAGCCCCTCTGTTTCAGCACCTCTGTTTCTCGCCCTTTGTTTCTCGCCCTCTGTTTCAGCCCCTCTGTTTCTCGCCTTCTGTTTCAGCCCCTCTGTTTCTCGCCCTCTGTTTCAGCCCCTCTGTTTCAGGCCCTCTGTTTCAGCCCCTCTGGTTCAGCCCCTCTGTTTCTCGCCCTCTGTTTCAGCCCCTCTGTTTCAGCCCCTCTGTATCAGCCCCTCTGTTTCAGCCCCTCTGTTTCTCGCCCTCTGTTTCTCGCCCTCTGTTTCAGCCCCTCTGTTTCAGCCCCACTGTTTCTCGCCCTCTGCTTCTCGCTCTCTGTTTCTCGCCCTCTGTTTCTCGCCCTCTGTTTCAGTCCCTCTGTTTCAGCCCCTCTGTTTCAGCCCCTCTGTTTCAGCCCCTCTGTTTCAGCCCCTCTGTTTCTCGCCCTCTGTTTCTTTCCCTCTGTTTCTCGCACTCTGTTTCAGCCCCTCTGTATCAGTCCCTCTGTTTCAGCCCCTCTGTTTCAGCCCCTCTGTTTCAGCCCCTCTGTTTCTCGCCCTCAGTTTCAGCCCCTCTGTTTCAGCCCCTCTGTTTCAGCCACTCTGTTTCAGCCCCTCTGTTTCTCGCCCTCTGTTTCTCGCCCTCTGCTTCAGCCCCTCTGTTTCAGCCCCTCTGTTTCAGCCCCTCTGTTTCTCGCCCTCTGTTTCTCGCCCTCTGTTTCTCGCCCTCTGTTTCTCGCTCTCTGTTTCTCGCCTTCTGTTTCTCGCCCTCTGTTTCAGCCCCTCTGTTTCAGCCCCTCTGTTTCAGCCCCTCTGTTTCAGCCCCTCTGTTTCAGCCCCTCTGTTTATCGCCCTCTGTTTCTCGCCCTCTGTTTCTCGCCCTCTGTTTCTCGCTCTCTGTTTCTCGCCCTCTGTTTCTCGCCCTCTGTTTCAGCCCCTCTGTTTCAGCCCCTCTGTTTCAGCCCCTCTGTTTCTCGCCCTCTGTTTCTCGCCCACTGTTTCTCGCCCTCTGTTTCTGCCCCTCTGTTTCAGCCCCTCTGTTTCAGCCCCTCTGTTTCAGCCCCTCTGTTTCAGCCCCTCTGTTTCTCGCCCTCTGTTTCTCGCCCTCTGTTTCTCGCCCTCAGTTTCAGCCCCTCTGTTTCAGCCCCTTTGTTTCAGCCCCTCTGTTTCATCCCCTCTGTTTCTCGCCCACTGTTTCTCGCCCTCTGTTTCAGCCCCTCTGTTTCAGCCCCTCTATTTCAGACCCTCTGTTTCAGCCCCTCTGTTTCAGCCCATCTGTTTCTCGCCCTCTGTTTCTCGCCCTCTGTTTCTCGCCCTCTGTTTCTCGCCCTCTGTTTCAGCCCCTCTGTTTCAGCCCCTCTGTTTCAGCCCCTCTGTTTCTCGCCCTCTGTTTCTCGCTCTCTGTTTCAGCCCCTCTGTTTCAGCCCCTCAGTTCCAGCCCCTCTGTTTCTCGCCCCCTGTTTCAGCACCTCTGTTTCTCGCCCTCTCTTTCAGCCCCTCTCTTTCTCGCCCTCTGTTGCAGACCCTCTGTTTCAGCCCCTCTGTTTCAGCCCCTCTGTTTCTCGCCCTCTGTTTCAGCCCCTCTGTTTCTCGCCCTCTGTTTCCGCCCCGCTGTTTCTCGCCCTCTGTTGCAGCCCCTCTGTTTCAGCCCCTCTGTTTCAGCCCCTCTGTTTCAGACCCTCTGTTTCTCGCCCTCTGTTTCTCGCCCTCTGTTTCAGCCCCTCTGTTTCAGCCCCTCTGTTTCAGCTCCTCTGTTTCTCGCCCTCTGTTTGAGCCCGTCTGTTTCAGCCCCTCTGTTTCAGCCCCTCTGTTTGAGCCCCTCTGTTTCAGCCCCTCTGTTTCTCGCCCTCTGTTTCTCGCCCTCGGTTTCAGCCCCTCTGTTTCTCGCCCTCTGTTTCAGCCCCTCTGTTTCAGCCCCTCTGTTTCACCCCCTCTGTTTCAGCCCTTCTGTTTCAGCCCCTCTGTTTCAGCCCCTCTGTTTCTCACCTTCTGTTTCAGCCCCTCTGTTTCTCGCCCTCTGTTTCAGACCCACTGTTTCAGCTGCTCAGTATCAGCCCCTCTGTTTCAGCCCCTATGTTTCTCGCCCTCTGTTTCTCGCCCTCTGTTGCTCGCCCACTGTTTCAGCCCCTCTGTTTCAGCCCCTCTGTTTCAGCCCATCTGTTTCAGCCCCACTGTTTCAGCCCCTCTGTTTCAGCCCCTGAGTTTCAGCCCCTCTGTTTCTCGCCCTCTGTTTCTCGCTCTCTGTTTCTCGCCCTCTGTTTCAGCCCCTCTGTTGCTCGCCCACTGTTTCAGCCCCTCTGTTTCTCGCCATCTGTTTCAGCCCCTCAGTTTCAGCCCCTCTGTTTCTCGCCCTCTGTTTCAGCCCCTCTGTTTCAGCCCCTCTGTTTCAGCCCCTCTGTTTCAGCCCCTCTGTTTCTCGCCCTTTGTTTCTCGCCCTCTGTTTCAGCCCCTCTGTTGCTCGCCCTCTGTTTCAGCCCCTCTGTTTCTCGTCCTCTGTTTCATCCCCTCTGTTTCAGTCCCACTGTTTCAGGCCCTCTGTTTCAGCCCCTCTGTTTCAGCCCCTCTCTTTCACGCCCTCTGTTTCAGCCCCTCTGTTTCTCGCCCTCTGTTTCAGCCCCTCTGTTTCAGCCCCTCTGTATCAGCCCCTCTGTTTCTGCACCTCTGTTTCTCGCCCTCTGTTTCTCGCCCTCTGTTTCAGCCCCTCTGTTTCAGACCCTCTGTTTCAGCCCCTCTGTTTCAGCCCCTCTGTTTCAGCCCCTCTGTTTCTCGCCCTCTGTTTCTCGCCCTCTGTTTCTCGCTCTCTGTTTCTCGCCATCTGTTTCTCGCCCTCTGTTTCAGCCCCTCTGTTTCAGCCCATCTGATTCAGCCCCTCTGTTTCAGCCCCTCTGTTTCTCGCCCGCTGTTTCAGCCCCTCTGTTTCTCGCCCTCTGTTTCAGCCCCTCTGTTTCAGCCCCTCTGTATCAGCCCCTCTGTTTCAGCCCCTCTGTTTCTCGCCCTCTGTTTCTCGCCCGCTGTTTCAGCCCCTCTGTTTCAGCCCCTCTGTTTCAGCCCCTCTGTTTCAGCCCCTCTGTTTCTCGCCCTCTGTTTATCGCCCTCTGTTTCTCGATCTCTGTTTCTAGCCCTCTGTTTCTCGCCCTCTGTTTCAGCCCCTCTGTTTCAGCCCCTCTGTTTCAGCCCCGCTGTTTCTCGCCCTCTGTTTCTCGCCCACTGTTTCTCGCCCTCTGTTTCAGCCCCTCTGTTTCAGCCCCTCTGTTTCAGCCCCTCTGTTTCAGCCCCTCTGTTTCAGCCCCTCTGTTTCTCGCCCTCTGTTTCTCGCCACTCTGTTTCTCGCTCTCGGTTTCTCGCCCTCTGTTTCTCGCCCTCTGTTTCAGCCCCTCTGTTTCAGCCCCTCTGTTTCAGCCCCTCTGTTTC
This sequence comes from Stegostoma tigrinum, assembly GCF_030684315.1. Classification (NCBI taxonomy): domain Eukaryota; kingdom Metazoa; phylum Chordata; class Chondrichthyes; order Orectolobiformes; family Stegostomatidae; genus Stegostoma; species Stegostoma tigrinum. The sequence continues at coordinate 435,297 of NW_026728408.1, forward strand.
AGCCCCTCTGTTTCTCGCCCTCTGTTTTTCGCCCTCTGTTTCTCGCCCTCTGTTTCAGCCCCTCTGTTTCAGTTCCTCTGTTTCAGCCCCTCTGTTTCTCGCCCTCTGTTTCTCGCCCTCTGTTTCAGCCCCTCTGTATCAGCCCCTCTGTTTCAGCCCCTCTGTTTCTCGCCCTCTGTTTCTCGCCCTCTGTTTCAGCCCCTCTGTTTCAGCCCCTCTGTTTCAGCCCCTCTGTTTCAGCCCGTCTGTTTCAGCCCCTCTGTAACAGCCCCTCTGTTTCAGCCCCTCTGTTTCTCGCCCTCTGTTTCTCGCCCTCTGTTTCAGCCCCTCTGTTTCAGCCCCTCTGTTTCAGCCCCTCTGTTTCAGCCCCTCTGTTTCTCGCCCTCTGTTTCTCGCCCTCTGTTCCTCGCCCTCTGTTTCTCGCTCTCTGTTTCTCGCCTCTGTTTCAGCCCCTCTGTTTCTCGCCCACTGTTTCAGCCCCTCTGTTTCTCGCCATCTGTTTCAGCCCCTCTGTTTCAGCCCCTCTGTTTCTCGCCCTCTGTTTCAGACCCTCTGTTTCAGCCCCTCTGTTTCAGCCCCTCTGTTTCTCGCCCTCTGTTTCTCGCCCTCTGTTTCTCGCCCTCTGTTTCTCGCTCTCTGTTTCTCGCCTTCTGTTTCTCGCCCTCTGTTTCAGCCCCTCTGTTTCAGCCCCTCTGTTTCAGCCCCTCTGTTTCAGCCCCTCTGTTTCAGCCCCTCTGTTTATCGCCCTCTGTTTCTCGCCCTCTGTTTCTCGCCCTCTGTTTCTCGCTCTCTGTTTCTCGCCCTCTGTTTCTCGCCCTCTGTTTCAGCCCCTCTGTTTCAGCCCCTCTGTTTCAGCCCCTCTGTTTCTCGCCCTCTGTTTCTCGCCCACTGTTTCTCGCCCTCTGTTTCTGCCCCTCTGTTTCAGCCCCTCTGTTTCAGCCCCTCTGTTTCAGCCCCTCTGTTTCAGCCCCTCTGTTTCTCGCCCTCTGTTTCTCGCCCTCTGTTTCTCGCCCTCAGTTTCAGCCCCTCTGTTTCAGCCCCTTTGTTTCAGCCCCTCTGTTTCATCCCCTCTGTTTCTCGCCCACTGTTTCTCGCCCTCTGATTCAGCCCCTCTGTTTCAGCCCCTCTATTTCAGACCCTCTGTTTCAGCCCCTCTGTTTCAGCCCATCTGTTTCTCGCCCTCTGTTTCTCGCCCTCTGTTTCTCGCCCTCTGTTTCTCGCCTCTGTTTCAGCCCCTCTGTTTCAGCCCCTCTGTTTCTCGCCCTCTGTTTCTCGCTCTCTTTTTCAGCCCCTCTGTTTCAGCCCCTCAGTTCCAGCCCCTCTGTTTCTAGCCCTCTGTTTCAGCCCCTCTGTTTCTCGCCCTCTGTTGCAGACCCTCTGTTTCAGCCCCTCTGTTTCAGCCCCTCTGTTTCTCGCCCTCTGTTTCATCCCCTCTGTTTCTCGCCCTCTGTTTCCGCCCCGCTGTTTCTCGCCCTCTGTTGCAGCCCCTCTGTTTCAGCCCCTCTGTTTCAGCCCCGCTGTTTCAGACCCTCTGTTTCTCGCCCTCTGTTTCTCGCCCTCTGTTTCAGCCCCTCTGTTTCAGCCCCTCTGTTTCAGCTCCTCTGTTTCTCGCCCTCTGTTTGAGCCCGTCTGTTTCAGCCCCTCTGTTTCAGCCCCTCTGTTTGAGCCCCTCTGTTTCAGCCCCTCTGTTTCTCGCCCTCTGTTTCTCGCCATCGGTTTCAGCCCCTCTGTTTCTCGCCCTCTGTTTCAGCCCCTCTGTTTCAGCCCCTCTGTTTCACCCCCTCTGTTTCAGCCCTTCTGTTTCAGCCCCTCTGTTTCAGCCCCTCTGTTTCTCACCTTCTGTTTCAGCCCCTCTGTTTCTCGCCCTCTGTTTCAGACCCACTGTTTCAGCCGCTCAGTATCAGCCCCTCTGTTTCAGCCCCTATGTTTCTCGCCCTCTGTTTCTCGCCCTCTGTTGCTCGCCCACTGTTTCAGCCCCTCTGTTTCAGCCCCTCTGTTTCAGCCCATCTGTTTCAGCCCCACTGTTTCAGCCCCTCTGTTTCAGCCCCTGAGTTTCAGCCCCTCTGTTTCTCGCCCTCTGTTTCTCGCTCTCTGTTTCTCGCCCTCTGTTTCAGCCCCTCTGTTGCTCGCCCACTGTTTCAGCCCCTCTGTTTCTCGCCATCTGTTTCAGCCCCTCAGTTTCAGCCCCTCTGTTTCTCGCCCTCTGTTTCAGCCCCTCTGTTTCAGCCCCTCTGTTTCAGCCCCTCTGTTTCAGCCCCTCTGTTTCTCGCCCTTTGTTTCTCGCCCTCTGTTTCAGCCCCTCTGTTTCTCGCCCTCTGTTTCAGCCCCTCTGTTTCTCGTCCTCTGTTTCATCCCCTCTGTTTCAGTCCCACTGTTTCAGGCCCTCTGTTTCAGCCCCTCTGTTTCAGCCCCTCTCTTTCACGCCCTCTGTTTCAGCCCCTCTGTTTCTCGCCCTCTGTTTCAGCCCCTCTGTTTCAGCCCCTCTGTATCAGCCCCTCTGTTTCTGCACCTCTGTTTCTCTCCCTCTGTTTCTCGCCCTCTGTTTCAGCCCCTCTGTTTCAGACCCTCTGTTTCAGCCCCTCTGTTTCAGACCCTCTGTTTCAGCCCCTCTGTTTCTCGCCCTCTGTTTCTCGCCCTCTGTTTCTCGCTCTCTGTTTCTCGCCATCTGTTTCTCGCCCTCTGTTTCAGCCCCTCTGTTTCAGCCCATTTGATTCAGCCCCTCTGTTTCAGCCCCTCTGTTTCTCGCCCGCTGTTTCAGCCCCTCTGTTTCTCGCCCTCTGTTTCAGCCCCTCTGTTTCAGCCCCTCTGTATCAGCCCCTCTGTTTCAGCCCCTCTGTTTCTCGCCCTCTGTTTCTCGCCCGCTGTTTCAGCCCCTCTGTTTCAGCCCCTCTGTTTCAGCCCCTCTGTTTCAGCCCCTCTGTTTCTCGCCCTCTGTTTATCGCCCTCTGTTTCTCGATCTCTGTTTCTAGCCCTCTGTTTCTCGCCCTCTGTTTCAGCCCCTCTGTTTCAGCCCCTCTGTTTCAGCCCCGCTGTTTCTCGCCCTCTGTTTCTCGCCCACTGTTTCTCGCCCTCTGTTTCAGCCCCTCTGTTTCAGCCCCTCTGTTTCAGCCCCTCTGTTTCAGCCCCTCTGTTTCAGCCCCTCTGTTTCTCGCCCTCTGTTTCTCGCCCTCTGTTTCTCGCTCTCTGTTTCTCGCCCTCTGTTTCTCGCCCTCTGTTTCAGCCCCTCTGTTTCAGCCCCTCTGTTTCAGCCCCTCTGTTTCAGCCCCTCTGTTTCTCGCCCTCTGTTTTTCGCCCTCTGTTTCTCGCCCTCTGTTTCAGCCCCTCTGTTTCAGTCCCTCTGTTTCAGCCCCTCTGTTTCTCGCCCTCTGTTTCTCGCTCTCTGTTTCAGCCCCTCTGTATCAGCCCCTCTGTTTCAGCCCCTCTGTTTCTCGCCCTCTGTTTCTCGCCCTCTGTTTCAGCCCCTCTGTTTCAGCCCCTCTGTTTCAGCCCCTCTGTTTCAGCCCGTCTGTTTCAGCCCCTCTGTAACAGCCCCTCTGTTTCAGCCCCTCTGTTTCTCGCCCTCTGTTTCTCGCCCTCTGTTTCAGCCCCTCTGTTTCAGCCCCTCTGTTTCAGCCCCTCTGTTTCAGCCCCTCTGTTTCTCGCCCTCTGTTTCTCGCCCTCTGTTCCTCGCCCTCTGTTTCTCGCTCTCTGTTTCTCGCCTCTGTTTCAGCCCCTCTGTTTCTCGCCCACTGTTTCAGCCCCTCTGTTTCTCGCCATCTGTTTCAGCCCCTCTGTTTCAGCCCCTCTGTTTCTCGCCCTCTGTTTCAGACCCTCTGTTTCAGCCCCTCTGTTTCAGCCCCTCTGTTTCAGCACCTCTGTTTCTCGCCCTTTGTTTCTCGCCCTCTGTTTCAGCCCCTCTGTTTCTCGCCCTCTGTTTCAGCCCCTCTGTTTCTCGCACTCTGTTTCATCCCCTCTGTTTCAGCCCCTCTGTTTCTCGCCCTCTGTTTCAGCCCCTCTGTTTCAGCCCCTCTGTATCAGCCCCTCTGTTGCAGCCCCTCTGTTTCTCGCCCTCTGTTTCTCGCCCTCTGTTTCAGCCCCTCTGTTTCAGCCCCTCTGTTTCAGCCCCTCTGTTTCAGCCCCTCTGATTCTCGCCCTCTGTTTCTCGCCATCTGTTTCTCGCCCTCTGTTTCTCGCTCTCTGTTTCTCGCCCTCTGTTTCTCGCCCTCTGTTTCAGCCCCTCTGTTTCTGCCCCTCTGTTTCAGCCCCTCTGTTTCAGCCCCTCTGTTTCAGCCCCTCTGTTTCTCGCCCTCTGTTTCTCGCCCTCTGTTTCTTGCCCTCTGTTTCTCGCTCTCTGTTTCTCGCCCTCTGTTTCAGCCCCTCTGTTTCTCGCCTTCTGTTTCAGCCCCTCTGTTTCTCGCCCTCTGTTTCAGCCCCTCTGTTTCAGTCCCTCTGTTTCAGCCCCTCTGTTTCAGCCCCTCTGTTTCTCGCCCTCTGTTTCACGCCCTCTGTTTCTCGATCTCTGTTTCTCGCCCTCTGATTCTCGGCGTCTGTTTCAGCCCCTCTGTTTCAGCCCCTCTGTTTCAGCCCCTCTGTTTCAGCCCCTCTGTTTCTCGCCCTCTGTTTCTCGCCCTCTGTTTCAGACGCTCTGTTTCTCGCTCTCTGTTTCTCGCCCTCTGTTTCTCGCCCTCTGTTTCAGCCCCTCTGTTTCAGCCCCTCTGTTTCAGCCCCTCTGTTTCTCGCCCTCTGTTTGTCGCCCACTGTTTCTCGCCCTCTGTTTCAGCCCCTCTGTTTCAGCCCCTCTGTTTCAGCCCCTCTGTTTCAGCCCCTCTGTTTCTCGCCCTCTGTTTCAGCCCCTCTGTTTCTTGCCCTCTGTTTCTCGCTCTCTGTTTCTCGCCCTCTGTTTCTCGCCCTCTGTTTCAGCCGCTCTGTTTCAGCCCCTCTGTTTCAGCCCCTCTGTTTCTCGCCCTCTGTTTCAGCTCCTCTGTTTCTCGCCCTCTGTTTCTCGCCCACTGTTTCTCGCCCTCTGTTTCAGCCCCTCTGTTTCAGCCCCTCTGTTTCAGCCCCTCTGTTTCAGCCCCACTGTTTCTCGCCCTCTGCTTCTCGCTCTCTGTTTCTCGCCCTCTGTTTCTCGCCCTCTGTTTCAGTCCCTCTGTTTCAGCCCCTCTGTTTCAGCCCCTCTGTTTCAGCCCCTCTGTTTCTCGCCCTCTGTTTCTTTCCCTCTGTTTCTCGCCCTCTGTTTCAGCCCCTCTGTTTCAGTCCCTCTGTTTCAGCCCCTCTGTTTCAGCCCCTCTGTGTCAGCCCCTCTGTTTCTCGCCCTCTGTTTCAGCCCCTCTGTTTCAGCCCCTCTGTTTCTCCCCCTCAGTTTCAGCCCCTCTGTTTCAGGCCCTCTGTTTCAGCCACTCTGTTTCAGCCCCTCTGTTTCTCGCCCGCTGTTTCTCGCCCTCTGTTTCAGCCCCTCTGTTTCAGCCCCTCTGTTTCAGCCCCTCTGTTTCTCGCCCTCTGTTTCTCGCCCTCTGTTTCTCGCTCTCTGTTTCTCGCCCTCTGTTTCTCGCCCTCTGTTTCAGCCCCTCTGTTTCAGCCCCTCTGTTTCAGCCCCTCTGTTTCAGCCCCTCTGTTTCTCGCCCTCTGTTTCAGACCCTCTGTTTCAGCCCCTCAGTATCAGCCCCTCTCTTTCAGCCCCTCTGTTTCTCGCCCTCTGTTTCTCGCCCTCTGTTTCAGCCCCTCTGTTTCAGCCCCTCTGTTTCAGCCCCTCTGTTTCAGCCCCTCTGTTTCAGCCCCTCTGTTTCTCGCCCTCTGTTTCAGACCCTCTGTTTCAGCCCCTCAGTATCAGCCCCTCTCTTTCAGCCCCTCTGTTTCTCGCCCTCTGTTTCTCGCCCTCTGTTTCTGGCCCTCTGTTTCTCGCCCACTGTTTCAGCCCCTCTGTTTCAGTCCCACTGTATCAGCCCAGCTATTTCAGCCCCTCTGTTTCAGCCCCTCTGTTTCAGCCCCTCTGTTTCAGCCCCTCTGTTTCTCGCCCTCTGTTTCTCGCCCTCTGTTTCTCGCCCTCTGTTTCATCCCCTCTGTTTCTCGCCCACTGTTTCAGCCCCTCTGTTTCTCGCCATCTGTTTCAGCCCCTCTGTTTCAGCCCCTCTGTTTCTCGACCTCTGTTTCAGCCCCTCTGTTTCAGCCCCTCTGTTTCAGCCCCTCTGTTTCAGCCCCTCTGTTTCTCGCCCTCTGTTTCTCGCCCTCTGTTTCATCCCCTCTGTTTCTCGCCCACTGTTTCAGCCCCTCTGTTTCTCGCCATCTGTTTCAGCCCCTCTGTTTCAGCCCCTCTGTTTCTCGACCTCTGTTTCAGCCCCTCTGTTTCAGCCCCTCTGTTTCAGCCCCTCTGTTTCAGCCCCTCTGTTTCTCGCCCTCTGTTTCTCGCCCTCTGTTTCAGCCCCTCTGCTTCAGCCCCTCTGTTTCAGCCCCTCTGTTTCTCGCCCTCTGTTTCTCGCCCTCTGTTTCTCGCCCTCTGTTTCTCGATCTCTGTTTCTCGCCCTCTGATTCTCGCCCTCTGTTTCAGCCCCTCTGTTTCAGCCCCTCTGTTTCAGCCCCTCTGTTTCAGCCCCTCTGTTTCTCGCCCTCTGTTTCTCGCCCTCTGTTTCAGACGCTCTGTTTCTCGCTCTCTGTTTCTCGCCCTCTGTTTCTCGCCCTCTGTTTCAGCCCCTCTGTTTCAGCCCCTCTGTTTCAGCCCCTCTGTTTCTCGCCCTCTGTTTGTCGCCCACTGTTTCTCGCCCTCTGTTTCAGCCCCTCTGTTTCAGCCCCTCTGTTTCAGCCCCTCTGTTTCAGCCCCTCTGTTTCTCGCCCTCTGTTTCTCGCCCTCTGTTTCTTGCCCTCTGTTTCTCGCTCTCTGTTTCTCGCCCTCTGTTTCTCGCCCTCTGTTTCAGCCGCTCTGTTTCAGCCCCTCTGTTTCAGCCCCTCTGTTTCTCGCCCTCTGTTTCAGCTCCTCTGTTTCTCGCCCTCTGTTTCTCGCCCACTGTTTCTCGCCCTCTGTTTCAGCCCCTCTGTTTCAGCCCCTCTGTTTCAGCCACTCTGTTTCAGCCCCTCTGTTTCTCGCCCTCTGTTTCTCGCCCTCTGTTTCAGCCCCTCTGTTTCAGCCCCTCTGTTTCAGCCCCTCTGTTTCTCGCCCTCTGTTTCTCGCCCTCTGTTTCTCGCCCTCTGTTTCTCGCTCTCTGTTTCTCGCCCTCTGTTTCTCGCCCTCTGTTTCAGCCCCTCTGTTTCAGCCCCTCTGTTTCAGCCCCTCTGTTTCAGCCCCTCTGTTTCTCGCCCTCTGTTTCAGACCCTCTGTTTCAGCCCCTCAGTATCAGACCCTCTCTTTCAGCCCCTCTGTTTCTCGCCCTCTGTTTCTCGCCCTCTGTGTCTCGCCCTCTGTTTCTCGCCCACTGTTTCAGCCCCTCTGTTTCAGCCCCACTGTATCAGCCCATCTGTTTCAGCCCCTCTGTTTCAGCCCCACTGTTTCAGCCCCTCTGTTTCAGCCCCTCTGTTTCTCGCCCTCTGTTTCTCGCCCTCTGTTTCTCGCCCTCTGTTTCATCCCCTCTGTTTCTCGCCCACTGTTTCAGCCCCTCTGTTTCTCGCCATCTGTTTCAGCCCCTCTGTTTCAGCCCCTCTGTTTCTCGACCTCTGTTTCAGCCCCTCTGTTTCAGACCCTCTGTTTCTCGCCCTCTGTTTCAGCCCCTCTGTTTCAGCCCCTCTGTATCAGCCCCTCTGTTTCAGCCCCTCTGTTTCTCTCCCTCTTTTTGTCGCCCTCTGTTTCAGCCCCTCTGTTTCAGCCCCTCTGTTTCAGCCCCTCTGTTTCAGCCCCACTGTTTCTCGCCCTCTGCTTCTCGCTCTCTGTTTCTCGCCCTCTGTTTCTCGCCCTCTGTTTCAGTCCCTCTGTTTCAGCCACTCTGTTTCAGCCCCTCTGTTTCAGCCCCTCTGTTTCTCGCCCTCTGTTTCTTTCCCTCTGTTTCTCGCCCTCTGTTTCAGCCCCTCTGTTTCAGTCCCTCTGTTTCAGCCCCTCTGTTTCACCCCCTCTGTGTCAGCCCCTCTGTTTCTCGCCCTCTGTTTCAGCCCCTCTGTTTCAGCCCCTCTGTTTCTCGCCCTCAGTTTCAGCCCCTCTGTTTCAGCCCCTCTGTTTCAGCCCCTCTGTTTCAGCCCCTCTGTTTCTCGCCCTCTGTTTCAGCCCCTCTGTTTCAGCCCCTCTGTTTCTCGCCCTCTGTTTGTCGCCCTCTGTTTCAGCCCCTCTGTTACAGCCCCTCTGTTTCAGCCCCTCTGTTTCAGCCCCACTGTTTCTCGCCCTCTGCTTCTCGCTCTCTGTTTCTCGCCCTCTGTTTCTCGCCCTCTGTTTCAGTCCCTCTGTTTCAGCCCCTCTGTTTCAGCCCCTCTATTTCAGCCCCTCTGTTTCTCGCCCTCTGTTTCTTTCCCTCTGTTTCTCGCCCTCTGTTTCAGCCCCACTGTTTCAGTCCCTCTGTTTCAGCCCCTCTGTTTCAGCCCCTCTGTGTCAGCCCCTCTGTTTCTCGCCCTCTGTTTCAGCCCCTCTGTTTCAGCCCCTCTGTTTCTCCCCCTCAGTTTCAGCCCCTCTGTTTCAGCCCCTCTGTTTCAGCCACTCTGTTTCAGCCCCTCTGTTTCTCGCCCTCTGTTTCTCGCCCTCTGTTTCAGCCCCTCTGTTTCAGCCCCTCTGTTTCAGCCCCTCTGTTTCTCGCCCTCTGTTTCTCGCCCTCTGTTTCTCGCCCTCTGTTTCTCGCTCTCAGTTTCTCGCCCTCTGTTTCTCGCCCTCTGTTTCAGCCCCTCTGTTTCAGCCCCTCTGTTTCAGCCCCTCTGTTTCAGCCCCTCTGTTTCAGCCCCTCTGTTTCTCGCCCTCTGTTTCAGACCCTCTGTTTCAGCCCCTCAGTATCAGCCCCTCTCTTTCAGCCCCTCTGTTTCTCGCCCTCTGTTTCTCGCCCTCTCTTTCTGGCCCTCTGTTTCTCGCCCACTGTTTCAGCCCCTCTGTTTCAGCCCCACTGTATCAGCCCAGCTATTTCAGCCCCTCTGTTTCAGCCCCTCTGTTTCAGCCCCTCTGTTTCAGCACCTCTGTTTCTCGCCCTCTGTTTCTCGCCCTCTGTTTCTCGCCCTCTGTTTCTTCCCCTCTGTTTCTCGCCCACTGTTTCAGCCCCTCTGTTTCTCGCCATCTGTTTCAGCCCCTCTGTTTCAGCCCCTCTGTTTCTCGACCTCTGTTTCAGCCCCTCTGTTTCAGCCCCTCTGTTTCAGCCCCTCTGTTTCAGCCCCTCTGTTTCTCGCCCTCTGTTTCTCGCCCTCTGTTTCATCCCCTCTGTTTCTCGCCCACTGTTTCAGCCCCTCTGTTTCTCGCCATCTGTTTCATCCCCTCTGTTTCAGCCCCTCTGTTTCTCGACCTCTGTTTCAGCCCCTCTGTTTCAGCCCCTCTGTTTCAGCCCCTCTGTTTCAGCCCCTCTGTTTCTCGCCCTCTGTTTCTCGCCCTCTGTTTCAGCCCCTCTGCTTCAGCCCCTCTGTTTCAGCCCCTCTGTTTCTCGCCCTCTGTTTCTCGCCCTCTGTTTCTCGCCCTCTGTTTCTCGATCTCTGTTTCTCGCCCTCTGTTTCTCGCCCTCTGTTTCAGCCCCTCTGTTTCAGCCCCTCTGTTTCAGCCCCTCTGTTTCAGCCCCTCTGTTTCTCGCCCTCTGTTTCTCGCCCTCTGTTTCAGACGCTCTGTTTCTCGCTCTCTGTTTCTCGCCCTCTGTTTCTCGCCCTCTGTTTCAGCCCCTCTGTTTCAGCCCCTCTGTTTCAGCCCCTCTGTTTCTCGCCCTATGTTTGTCGCCCACTGTTTCTCGCCCTCTGTTTCAGCCCCTCTGTTTCAGCCCCTCTGTTTCAGCCCCTCTGTTTCAGCCCCTCTGTTTCTCGCCCTCTGTTTCTCGCCCTCTGTTTCTTGCCCTCTGTTTCTCGCTCTCTGTTTCTCGCCCTCTGTTTCTCTCCCTCTGTTTCAGCCCCTCTGTTTCAGCCCCTCTGTTTCAGCCCCTCTGTTTCACGCCCTCTGTTTCAGCTCCTCTGTTTCTCGCCCTCTGTTTCTCGCCCACTGTTTCTCGCCCTCTGTTTCAGCCCCTCTGTTTCAGCCCCTCTGTTTCAGCCACTCTGTTTCAGCCCCTCTGTTTCTCGCCCTCTGTTTCTCGCCCTCTGTTTCAGCCCCTCTGTTTCAGCCCCTCTGTTTCAGCCCCTCTGTTTCTCGCCCTCTGTTTCTCGCCCTCTGTTTCTCGCTCTCTGTTTCTCGCCCTCTGTTTCTCGCCCTCTGTTTCAGCCCCTCTGTTTCAGCCCCTCTGTTTCAGCCCCTCTGTTTCAGCCCCTCTGTTTCTCGCCCTCTGTTTCAGACCCTCTGTTTCAGCCCCTCAGTATCAGCCCCTCTCTTTCAGCCCCTCTGTTTCTCGCCCTCTGTTTCTCGCCCTCTGTTTCTCGCCCTCTGCTTCTCGCCCACTGTTTCAGCCCCTCTGTTTCAGCCCCTCTGTTTGTGCCCCTCTGTTTCAGCCCCTCTGTTTCAGCCCCTCTGTTTCAGCCCCTCTGTTTCAGCCCCTCTGTTTCTCGCCCTCTGTTTCTCGCCCTCTGTTTCTCGCCCTCTGTTTCATCCCCTCTGTTTCTCGCCCACTGTTTCAGCCCCTCTGTTTCTCGCCATCTGTTTCAGCCCCTCTGTTTCAGCCCCTCTGTTTCTCGACCTCTGTTTCAGCCCCTCTGTTTCAGCCCCTCTGTTTCTCGCCCTCTGTTTCAGCCCCTCTGTTTCAGCCCCTCTGTTTCAGCCCCTCTGTATCAGCCCCTCTGTTTCAGCCCCTCTGTTTCTCTCCCTCTTTTTGTCGCCCTCTGTTTCAGCCCCTCTGTTTCAGCCCCTCTGTTTCAGCCCCTCTGTTTCAGCCCCACTGTTTCTCGCCCTCTGCTTCTCGCTCTCTGTTTCTCGCCCTCTGTTTCTCGCCCTCTGTTTCAGTCCCTCTGTTTCAGCCCCTCTGTTTCAGCCCCTCTGTTTCAGCCCCTCTGTTTCTCGCCTACTGTTTCTTTCCCTCTGTTTCTCGCCCTCTGTTTCAGCCCCTCTGTTTCAGTCCCTCTGTTTCAGCCCCTCTGTTTCAGCCCCTCTGTTTCAGCCCCTCTGTTTCTCGCCCTCTGTTTCAGCCCCTCTGTTTCAGCCCCTCTGTTTCTCGCCCTCAGTTTCAGCCCCTCTGTTTCAGCCCCTTTGTTTCAGCCACTCTGTTTCAGCCCCTCTGTTTCTCGCCCTCTGTTTCTCGCCCTCTGTTTCAGCCCCTCTGTTTCAGCCCCTCTGTTTCAGCCCCTCTGTTTCTCGCCCTCTGTTTCTCGCCCTCTGTTTCTCGCCCTCTGTTTCTCGCTCTCTGTTTCTCGCCCTCTGTTTCTCGCCCTCTGTTTCAGCCCCTCTGTTTCAGCCCCTCTGTTTCAGCCCCTCTGTTTCAGGCCCTCTGTTTCAGCCCCTCTGTTTCTCGCCCTCTGTTTCAGACCCTCTGTTTCAGCCCCTCAGTATCAGCCCCTCTCTTTCAGCCCCTCTGTTTCCCGCCCTCTGTTTCTCGCCCTCTGTTTCTGGCCCTCTGTTTCTCGCCCACTGTTTCAGCCCCTCTGTTTCAGCCCCACTGTATCAGCCCATCTATTTCAGCCCCTCTGTTTCAGCCCCTCTGTTTCAGCCCCTCTGTTTCAGCCCCACTGTTTCTCGCCCTCTGCTTCTCGCTCTCTGTTTCTCGCCCTCTGTTTCTCGCCCTCTGTTTCAGTCCCTCTGTTTCAGCCACTCTGTTTCAGCCCCTCTGTTTCAGCCCCTCTGTTTCTCGCCCTCTGTTTCTTTCCCTCTGTTTCTCGCCCTCTGTTTCAGCCCCTCTGTTTCAGTCCCTCTGTTTCAGCCCCTCTGTTTCACCCCCTCTGTGTCAGCCCCTCTGTTTCTCGCCCTCTGTTTCAGCCCCTCTGTTTCAGCCCCTCTGTTTCTCGCCCTCAGTTTCAGCCCCTCTGTTTCAGCCCCTCTGTTTCAGCCCCTCTGTTTCAGCCCCTCTGTTTCTCGCCCTCTGTTTCAGCCCCTCTGTTTCAGCCCCTCTGTTTCTCGCCCTCTGTTTGTCGCCCTCTGTTTCAGCCCCTCTGTTACAGCCCCTCTGTTTCAGCCCCTCTGTTTCAGCCCCACTGTTTCTCGCCCTCTGCTTCTCGCTCTCTGTTTCTCGCCCTCTGTTTCTCGCCCTCTGTTTCAGTCCCTCTGTTTCAGCCCCTCTGTTTCAGCCCCTCTATTTCAGCCCCTCTGTTTCTCGCCCTCTGTTTCTTTCCCTCTGTTTCTCGCCCTCTGTTTCAGCCCCACTGTTTCAGTCCCTCTGTTTCAGCCCCTCTGTTTCAGCCCCTCTGTGTCAGCCCCTCTGTTTCTCGCCCTCTGTTTCAGCCCCTCTGTTTCAGCCCCTCTGTTTCTCCCCCTCAGTTTCAGCCCCTCTGTTTCAGCCCCTCTGTTTCAGCCACTCTGTTTCAGCCCCTCTGTTTCTCGCCCTCTGTTTCTCGCCCTCTGTTTCAGCCCCTCTGTTTCAGCCCCTCTGTTTCAGCCCCTCTGTTTCTCGCCCTCTGTTTCTCGCCCTCTGTTTCTCGCCCTCTGTTTCTCGCTCTCTGTTTCTCGCCCTCTGTTTCTCGCCCTCTGTTTCAGCCCCTCTGTTTCAGCCCCTCTGTTTCAGCCCCTCTGTTTCAGCCCCTCTGTTTCAGCCCCTCTGTTTCTCGCCCTCTGTTTCAGACCCTCTGTTTCAGCCCCTCAGTATCAGCCCCTCTCTTTCAGCCCCTCTGTTTCTCGCCCTCTGTTTCTCGCCCTCTCTTTCTGGCCCTCTGTTTCTCGCCCACTGTTTCAGCCCCTCTGTTTCAGCCCCACTGTATCAGCCCAGCTATTTCAGCCCCTCTGTTTCAGCCCCTCTGTTTCAGCCCCTCTGTTTCAGCCCCTCTGTTTCTCGCCCTCTGTTTCTCGCCCTCTGTTTCTCGCCCTCTGTTTCTTCCCCTCTGTTTCTCGCCCACTGTTTCAGCCCCTCTGTTTCTCGCCATCTGTTTCAGCCCCTCTGTTTCAGCCCCTCTGTTTCTCGACCTCTGTTTCAGCCCCTCTGTTTCAGCCCCTCTGTTTCAGCCCCTCTGTTTCAGCCCCTCTGTTTCTCGCCCTCTGTTTCTCGCCCTCTGTTTCATCCCCTCTGTTTCTCGCCCACTGTTTCAGCCCCTCTGTTTCTCGCCATCTGTTTCATCCCCTCTGTTTCAGCCCCTCTGTTTCTCGACCTCTGTTTCAGCCCCTCTGTTTCAGCCCCTCTGTTTCAGCCCCTCTGTTTCAGCCCCTCTGTTTCTCGCCCTCTGTTTCTCGCCCTCTGTTTCAGCCCCTCTGCTTCAGCCCCTCTGTTTCAGCCCCTCTGTTTCTCGCCCTCTGTTTCTCGCCCTCTGTTTCTCGCCCTCTGTTTCTCGATCTCTGTTTCTCGCCCTCTGTTTCTCGCCCTCTGTTTCAGCCCCTCTGTTTCAGCCCCTCTGTTTCAGCCCCTCTGTTTCAGCCCCTCTGTTTCTCGCCCTCTGTTTCTCGCCCTCTGTTTCAGACGCTCTGTTTCTCGCTCTCTGTTTCTCGCCCTCTGTTTCTCGCCCTCTGTTTCAGCCCCTCTGTTTCAGCCCCTCTGTTTCAGCCCCTCTGTTTCTCGCCCTATGTTTGTCGCCCACTGTTTCTCGCCCTCTGTTTCAGCCCCTCTGTTTCAGCCCCTCTGTTTCAGCCCCTCTGTTTCAGCCCCTCTGTTTCTCGCCCTCTGTTTCTCGCCCTCTGTTTCTTGCCCTCTGTTTCTCGCTCTCTGTTTCTCGCCCTCTGTTTCTCTCCCTCTGTTTCAGCCCCTCTGTTTCAGCCCCTCTGTTTCAGCCCCTCTGTTTCACGCCCTCTGTTTCAGCTCCTCTGTTTCTCGCCCTCTGTTTCTCGCCCACTGTTTCTCGCCCTCTGTTTCAGCCCCTCTGTTTCAGCCCCTCTGTTTCAGCCACTCTGTTTCAGCCCCTCTGTTTCTCGCCCTCTGTTTCTCGCCCTCTGTTTCAGCCCCTCTGTTTCAGCCCCTCTGTTTCAGCCCCTCTGTTTCTCGCCCTCTGTTTCTCGCCCTCTGTTTCTCGCTCTCTGTTTCTCGCCCTCTGTTTCTCGCCCTCTGTTTCAGCCCCTCTGTTTCAGCCCCTCTGTTTCAGCCCCTCTGTTTCAGCCCCTCTGTTTCTCGCCCTCTGTTTCAGACCCTCTGTTTCAGCCCCTCAGTATCAGCCCCTCTCTTTCAGCCCCTCTGTTTCTCGCCCTCTGTTTCTCGCCCTCTGTTTCTCGCCCTCTGCTTCTCGCCCACTGTTTCAGCCCCTCTGTTTCAGCCCCTCTGTTTGTGCCCCTCTGTTTCAGCCCCTCTGTTTCAGCCCCTCTGTTTCAGCCCCTCTGTTTCAGCCCCTCTGTTTCTCGCCCTCTGTTTCTCGCCCTCTGTTTCTCGCCCTCTGTTTCATCCCCTCTGTTTCTCGCCCACTGTTTCAGCCCCTCTGTTTCTCGCCATCTGTTTCAGCCCCTCTGTTTCAGCCCCTCTGTTTCTCGACCTCTGTTTCAGCCCCTCTGTTTCAGCCCCTCTGTTTCTCGCCCTCTGTTTCAGCCCCTCTGTTTCAGCCCCTCTGTTTCAGCCCCTCTGTATCAGCCCCTCTGTTTCAGCCCCTCTGTTTCTCTCCCTCTTTTTGTCGCCCTCTGTTTCAGCCCCTCTGTTTCAGCCCCTCTGTTTCAGCCCCTCTGTTTCAGCCCCACTGTTTCTCGCCCTCTGCTTCTCGCTCTCTGTTTCTCGCCCTCTGTTTCTCGCCCTCTGTTTCAGTCCCTCTGTTTCAGCCCCTCTGTTTCAGCCCCTCTGTTTCAGCCCCTCTGTTTCTCGCCTACTGTTTCTTTCCCTCTGTTTCTCGCCCTCTGTTTCAGCCCCTCTGTTTCAGTCCCTCTGTTTCAGCCCCTCTGTTTCAGCCCCTCTGTTTCAGCCCCTCTGTTTCTCGCCCTCTGTTTCAGCCCCTCTGTTTCAGCCCCTCTGTTTCTCGCCCTCAGTTTCAGCCCCTCTGTTTCAGCCCCTTTGTTTCAGCCACTCTGTTTCAGCCCCTCTGTTTCTCGCCCTCTGTTTCTCGCCCTCTGTTTCAGCCCCTCTGTTTCAGCCCCTCTGTTTCAGCCCCTCTGTTTCTCGCCCTCTGTTTCTCGCCCTCTGTTTCTCGCCCTCTGTTTCTCGCTCTCTGTTTCTCGCCCTCTGTTTCTCGCCCTCTGTTTCAGCCCCTCTGTTTCAGCCCCTCTGTTTCAGCCCCTCTGTTTCAGGCCCTCTGTTTCAGCCCCTCTGTTTCTCGCCCTCTGTTTCAGACCCTCTGTTTCAGCCCCTCAGTATCAGCCCCTCTCTTTCAGCCCCTCTGTTTCCCGCCCTCTGTTTCTCGCCCTCTGTTTCTGGCCCTCTGTTTCTCGCCCACTGTTTCAGCCCCTCTGTTTCAGCCCCACTGTATCAGCCCATCTATTTCAGCCCCTCTGTTTCAGCCCCTCTGTTTCAGCCCCTCTGTTTCAGCCCCACTGTTTCTCGCCCTCTGCTTCTCGCTCTCTGTTTCTCGCCCTCTGTTTCTCGCCCTCTGTTTCAGTCCCTCTGTTTCAGCCACTCTGTTTCAGCCCCTCTGTTTCAGCCCCTCTGTTTCTCGCCCTCTGTTTCTTTCCCTCTGTTTCTCGCCCTCTGTTTCAGCCCCTCTGTTTCAGTCCCTCTGTTTCAGCCCCTCTGTTTCACCCCCTCTGTGTCAGCCCCTCTGTTTCTCGCCCTCTGTTTCAGCCCCTCTGTTTCAGCCCCTCTGTTTCTCGCCCTCAGTTTCAGCCCCTCTGTTTCAGCCCCTCTGTTTCAGCCCCTCTGTTTCAGCCCCTCTGTTTCTCGCCCTCTGTTTCAGCCCCTCTGTTTCAGCCCCTCTGTTTCTCGCCCTCTGTTTGTCGCCCTCTGTTTCAGCCCCTCTGTTACAGCCCCTCTGTTTCAGCCCCTCTGTTTCAGCCCCACTGTTTCTCGCCCTCTGCTTCTCGCTCTCTGTTTCTCGCCCTCTGTTTCTCGCCCTCTGTTTCAGTCCCTCTGTTTCAGCCCCTCTGTTTCAGCCCCTCTATTTCAGCCCCTCTGTTTCTCGCCCTCTGTTTCTTTCCCTCTGTTTCTCGCCCTCTGTTTCAGCCCCACTGTTTCAGTCCCTCTGTTTCAGCCCCTCTGTTTCAGCCCCTCTGTGTCAGCCCCTCTGTTTCTCGCCCTCTGTTTCAGCCCCTCTGTTTCAGCCCCTCTGTTTCTCCCCCTCAGTTTCAGCCCCTCTGTTTCAGCCCCTCTGTTTCAGCCACTCTGTTTCAGCCCCTCTGTTTCTCGCCCTCTGTTTCTCGCCCTCTGTTTCAGCCCCTCTGTTTCAGCCCCTCTGTTTCAGCCCCTCTGTTTCTCGCCCTCTGTTTCTCGCCCTCTGTTTCTCGCCCTCTGTTTCTCGCTCTCTGTTTCTCGCCCTCTGTTTCTCGCCCTCTGTTTCAGCCCCTCTGTTTCAGCCCCTCTGTTTCAGCCCCTCTGTTTCAGCCCCTCTGTTTCAGCCCCTCTGTTTCTCGCCCTCTGTTTCAGACCCTCTGTTTCAGCCCCTCAGTATCAGCCCCTCTCTTTCAGCCCCTCTGTTTCTCGCCCTCTGTTTCTCGCCCTCTCTTTCTGGCCCTCTGTTTCTCGCCCACTGTTTCAGCCCCTCTGTTTCAGCCCCACTGTATCAGCCCAGCTATTTCAGCCCCTCTGTTTCAGCCCCTCTGTTTCAGCCCCTCTGTTTCAGCCCCTCTGTTTCTCGCCCTCTGTTTCTCGCCCTCTGTTTCTCGCCCTCTGTTTCTTCCCCTCTGTTTCTCGCCCACTGTTTCAGCCCCTCTGTTTCTCGCCATCTGTTTCAGCCCCTCTGTTTCAGCCCCTCTGTTTCTCGACCTCTGTTTCAGCCCCTCTGTTTCAGCCCCTCTGTTTCAGCCCCTCTGTTTCAGCCCCTCTGTTTCTCGCCCTCTGTTTCTCGCCCTCTGTTTCATCCCCTCTGTTTCTCGCCCACTGTTTCAGCCCCTCTGTTTCTCGCCATCTGTTTCATCCCCTCTGTTTCAGCCCCTCTGTTTCTCGACCTCTGTTTCAGCCCCTCTGTTTCAGCCCCTCTGTTTCAGCCCCTCTGTTTCAGCCCCTCTGTTTCTCGCCCTCTGTTTCTCGCCCTCTGTTTCAGCCCCTCTGCTTCAGCCCCTCTGTTTCAGCCCCTCTGTTTCTCGCCCTCTGTTTCTCGCCCTCTGTTTCTCGCCCTCTGTTTCTCGATCTCTGTTTCTCGCCCTCTGTTTCTCGCCCTCTGTTTCAGCCCCTCTGTTTCAGCCCCTCTGTTTCAGCCCCTCTGTTTCAGCCCCTCTGTTTCTCGCCCTCTGTTTCTCGCCCTCTGTTTCAGACGCTCTGTTTCTCGCTCTCTGTTTCTCGCCCTCTGTTTCTCGCCCTCTGTTTCAGCCCCTCTGTTTCAGCCCCTCTGTTTCAGCCCCTCTGTTTCTCGCCCTATGTTTGTCGCCCACTGTTTCTCGCCCTCTGTTTCAGCCCCTCTGTTTCAGCCCCTCTGTTTCAGCCCCTCTGTTTCAGCCCCTCTGTTTCTCGCCCTCTGTTTCTCGCCCTCTGTTTCTTGCCCTCTGTTTCTCGCTCTCTGTTTCTCGCCCTCTGTTTCTCTCCCTCTGTTTCAGCCCCTCTGTTTCAGCCCCTCTGTTTCAGCCCCTCTGTTTCACGCCCTCTGTTTCAGCTCCTCTGTTTCTCGCCCTCTGTTTCTCGCCCACTGTTTCTCGCCCTCTGTTTCAGCCCCTCTGTTTCAGCCCCTCTGTTTCAGCCACTCTGTTTCAGCCCCTCTGTTTCTCGCCCTCTGTTTCTCGCCCTCTGTTTCAGCCCCTCTGTTTCAGCCCCTCTGTTTCAGCCCCTCTGTTTCTCGCCCTCTGTTTCTCGCCCTCTGTTTCTCGCTCTCTGTTTCTCGCCCTCTGTTTCTCGCCCTCTGTTTCAGCCCCTCTGTTTCAGCCCCTCTGTTTCAGCCCCACTGTATCAGCCCAGCTATTTCAGCCCCTCTGTTTCAGCCCCTCTGTTTCAGCCCCTCTGTTTCAGCCCCTCTGTTTCTCGCCCTCTGTTTCTCGCCCTCTGTTTCTCGCCCTCTGTTTCTTCCCCTCTGTTTCTCGCCCACTGTTTCAGCCCCTCTGTTTCTCGCCATCTGTTTCAGCCCCTCTGTTTCAGCCCCTCTGTTTCTCGACCTCTGTTTCAGCCCCTCTGTTTCAGCCCCTCTGTTTCAGCCCCTCTGTTTCAGCCCCTCTGTTTCTCGCCCTCTGTTTCTCGCCCTCTGTTTCATCCCCTCTGTTTCTCGCCCACTGTTTCAGCCCCTCTGTTTCTCGCCATCTGTTTCATCCCCTCTGTTTCAGCCCCTCTGTTTCTCGACCTCTGTTTCAGCCCCTCTGTTTCAGCCCCTCTGTTTCAGCCCCTCTGTTTCAGCCCCTCTGTTTCTCGCCCTCTGTTTCTCGCCCTCTGTTTCAGCCCCTCTGCTTCAGCCCCTCTGTTTCAGCCCCTCTGTTTCTCGCCCTCTGTTTCTCGCCCTCTGTTTCTCGCCCTCTGTTTCTCGATCTCTGTTTCTCGCCCTCTGTTTCTCGCCCTCTGTTTCAGCCCCTCTGTTTCAGCCCCTCTGTTTCAGCCCCTCTGTTTCAGCCCCTCTGTTTCTCGCCCTCTGTTTCTCGCCCTCTGTTTCAGACGCTCTGTTTCTCGCTCTCTGTTTCTCGCCCTCTGTTTCTCGCCCTCTGTTTCAGCCCCTCTGTTTCAGCCCCTCTGTTTCAGCCCCTCTGTTTCTCGCCCTATGTTTGTCGCCCACTGTTTCTCGCCCTCTGTTTCAGCCCCTCTGTTTCAGCCCCTCTGTTTCAGCCCCTCTGTTTCAGCCCCTCTGTTTCTCGCCCTCTGTTTCTCGCCCTCTGTTTCTTGCCCTCTGTTTCTCGCTCTCTGTTTCTCGCCCTCTGTTTCTCTCCCTCTGTTTCAGCCCCTCTGTTTCAGCCCCTCTGTTTCAGCCCCTCTGTTTCACGCCCTCTGTTTCAGCTCCTCTGTTTCTCGCCCTCTGTTTCTCGCCCACTGTTTCTCGCCCTCTGTTTCAGCCCCTCTGTTTCAGCCCCTCTGTTTCAGCCACTCTGTTTCAGCCCCTCTGTTTCTCGCCCTCTGTTTCTCGCCCTCTGTTTCAGCCCCTCTGTTTCAGCCCCTCTGTTTCAGCCCCTCTGTTTCTCGCCCTCTGTTTCTCGCCCTCTGTTTCTCGCTCTCTGTTTCTCGCCCTCTGTTTCTCGCCCTCTGTTTCAGCCCCTCTGTTTCAGCCCCTCTGTTTCAGCCCCTCTGTTTCAGCCCCTCTGTTTCTCGCCCTCTGTTTCAGACCCTCTGTTTCAGCCCCTCAGTATCAGCCCCTCTCTTTCAGCCCCTCTGTTTCTCGCCCTCTGTTTCTCGCCCTCTGTTTCTCGCCCTCTGCTTCTCGCCCACTGTTTCAGCCCCTCTGTTTCAGCCCCTCTGTTTGTGCCCCTCTGTTTCAGCCCCTCTGTTTCAGCCCCTCTGTTTCAGCCCCTCTGTTTCAGCCCCTCTGTTTCTCGCCCTCTGTTTCTCGCCCTCTGTTTCTCGCCCTCTGTTTCATCCCCTCTGTTTCTCGCCCACTGTTTCAGCCCCTCTGTTTCTCGCCATCTGTTTCAGCCCCTCTGTTTCAGCCCCTCTGTTTCTCGACCTCTGTTTCAGCCCCTCTGTTTCAGCCCCTCTGTTTCTCGCCCTCTGTTTCAGCCCCTCTGTTTCAGCCCCTCTGTTTCAGCCCCTCTGTATCAGCCCCTCTGTTTCAGCCCCTCTGTTTCTCTCCCTCTTTTTGTCGCCCTCTGTTTCAGCCCCTCTGTTTCAGCCCCTCTGTTTCAGCCCCTCTGTTTCAGCCCCACTGTTTCTCGCCCTCTGCTTCTCGCTCTCTGTTTCTCGCCCTCTGTTTCTCGCCCTCTGTTTCAGTCCCTCTGTTTCAGCCCCTCTGTTTCAGCCCCTCTGTTTCAGCCCCTCTGTTTCTCGCCTACTGTTTCTTTCCCTCTGTTTCTCGCCCTCTGTTTCAGCCCCTCTGTTTCAGTCCCTCTGTTTCAGCCCCTCTGTTTCAGCCCCTCTGTTTCAGCCCCTCTGTTTCTCGCCCTCTGTTTCAGCCCCTCTGTTTCAGCCCCTCTGTTTCTCGCCCTCAGTTTCAGCCCCTCTGTTTCAGCCCCTTTGTTTCAGCCACTCTGTTTCAGCCCCTCTGTTTCTCGCCCTCTGTTTCTCGCCCTCTGTTTCAGCCCCTCTGTTTCAGCCCCTCTGTTTCAGCCCCTCTGTTTCTCGCCCTCTGTTTCTCGCCCTCTGTTTCTCGCCCTCTGTTTCTCGCTCTCTGTTTCTCGCCCTCTGTTTCTCGCCCTCTGTTTCAGCCCCTCTGTTTCAGCCCCTCTGTTTCAGCCCCTCTGTTTCAGGCCCTCTGTTTCAGCCCCTCTGTTTCTCGCCCTCTGTTTCAGACCCTCTGTTTCAGCCCCTCAGTATCAGCCCCTCTCTTTCAGCCCCTCTGTTTCTCGCCCTCTGTTTCTCGCCCTCTGTTTCTGGCCCTCTGTTTCTCGCCCACTGTTTCAGCCCCTCTGTTTCAGCCCCACTGTATCAGCCCATCTATTTCAGCCCCTCTGTTTCAGCCCCTCTGTTTCAGCCCCTCTGTTTCAGCCCCACTGTTTCTCGCCCTCTGCTTCTCGCTCTCTGTTTCTCGCCCTCTGTTTCTCGCCCTCTGTTTCAGTCCCTCTGTTTCAGCCACTCTGTTTCAGCCCCTCTGTTTCAGCCCCTCTGTTTCTCGCCCTCTGTTTCTTTCCCTCTGTTTCTCGCCCTCTGTTTCAGCCCCTCTGTTTCAGTCCCTCTGTTTCAGCCCCTCTGTTTCACCCCCTCTGTGTCAGCCCCTCTGTTTCTCGCCCTCTGTTTCAGCCCCTCTGTTTCAGCCCCTCTGTTTCTCGCCCTCAGTTTCAGCCCCTCTGTTTCAGCCCCTCTGTTTCAGCCCCTCTGTTTCAGCCCCTCTGTTTCTCGCCCTCTGTTTCAGCCCCTCTGTTTCAGCCCCTCTGTTTCTCGCCCTCTGTTTGTCGCCCTCTGTTTCAGCCCCTCTGTTACAGCCCCTCTGTTTCAGCCCCTCTGTTTCAGCCCCACTGTTTCTCGCCCTCTGCTTCTCGCTCTCTGTTTCTCGCCCTCTGTTTCTCGCCCTCTGTTTCAGTCCCTCTGTTTCAGCCCCTCTGTTTCAGCCCCTCTATTTCAGCCCCTCTGTTTCTCGCCCTCTGTTTCTTTCCCTCTGTTTCTCGCCCTCTGTTTCAGCCCCACTGTTTCAGTCCCTCTGTTTCAGCCCCTCTGTTTCAGCCCCTCTGTGTCAGCCCCTCTGTTTCTCGCCCTCTGTTTCAGCCCCTCTGTTTCAGCCCCTCTGTTTCTCCCCCTCAGTTTCAGCCCCTCTGTTTCAGCCCCTCTGTTTCAGCCACTCTGTTTCAGCCCCTCTGTTTCTCGCCCTCTGTTTCTCGCCCTCTGTTTCAGCCCCTCTGTTTCAGCCCCTCTGTTTCAGCCCCTCTGTTTCTCGCCCTCTGTTTCTCGCCCTCTGTTTCTCGCCCTCTGTTTCTCGCTCTCTGTTTCTCGCCCTCTGTTTCTCGCCCTCTGTTTCAGCCCCTCTGTTTCAGCCCCTCTGTTTCAGCCCCTCTGTTTCAGCCCCTCTGTTTCAGCCCCTCTGTTTCTCGCCCTCTGTTTCAGACCCTCTGTTTCAGCCCCTCAGTATCAGCCCCTCTCTTTCAGCCCCTCTGTTTCTCGCCCTCTGTTTCTCGCCCTCTCTTTCTGGCCCTCTGTTTCTCGCCCACTGTTTCAGCCCCTCTGTTTCAGCCCCACTGTATCAGCCCAGCTATTTCAGCCCCTCTGTTTCAGCCCCTCTGTTTCAGCCCCTCTGTTTCAGCCCCTCTGTTTCTCGCCCTCTGTTTCTCGCCCTCTGTTTCTCGCCCTCTGTTTCTTCCCCTCTGTTTCTCGCCCACTGTTTCAGCCCCTCTGTTTCTCGCCATCTGTTTCAGCCCCTCTGTTTCAGCCCCTCTGTTTCTCGACCTCTGTTTCAGCCCCTCTGTTTCAGCCCCTCTGTTTCAGCCCCTCTGTTTCAGCCCCTCTGTTTCTCGCCCTCTGTTTCTCGCCCTCTGTTTCATCCCCTCTGTTTCTCGCCCACTGTTTCAGCCCCTCTGTTTCTCGCCATCTGTTTCATCCCCTCTGTTTCAGCCCCTCTGTTTCTCGACCTCTGTTTCAGCCCCTCTGTTTCAGCCCCTCTGTTTCAGCCCCTCTGTTTCAGCCCCTCTGTTTCTCGCCCTCTGTTTCTCGCCCTCTGTTTCAGCCCCTCTGCTTCAGCCCCTCTGTTTCAGCCCCTCTGTTTCTCGCCCTCTGTTTCTCGCCCTCTGTTTCTCGCCCTCTGTTTCTCGATCTCTGTTTCTCGCCCTCTGTTTCTCGCCCTCTGTTTCAGCCCCTCTGTTTCAGCCCCTCTGTTTCAGCCCCTCTGTTTCAGCCCCTCTGTTTCTCGCCCTCTGTTTCTCGCCCTCTGTTTCAGACGCTCTGTTTCTCGCCCTCTGTTTCAGCCCCTCTGTTTCAGCCCCTCTGTTTCAGCCCCTCTGTTTCTCGCCCTATGTTTGTCGCCCACTGTTTCTCGCCCTCTGTTTCAGCCCCTCTGTTTCAGCCCCTCTGTTTCAGCCCCTCTGTTTCAGCCCCTCTGTTTCTCGCCCTCTGTTTCTCGCCCTCTGTTTCTTGCCCTCTGTTTCTCGCTCTCTGTTTCTCGCCCTCTGTTTCTCTCCCTCTGTTTCAGCCCCTCTGTTTCAGCCCCTCTGTTTCAGCCCCTCTGTTTCACGCCCTCTGTTTCAGCTCCTCTGTTTCTCGCCCTCTGTTTCTCGCCCACTGTTTCTCGCCCTCTGTTTCAGCCCCTCTGTTTCAGCCCCTCTGTTTCAGCCACTCTGTTTCAGCCCCTCTGTTTCTCGCCCTCTGTTTCTCGCCCTCTGTTTCAGCCCCTCTGTTTCAGCCCCTCTGTTTCAGCCCCTCTGTTTCTCGCCCTCTGTTTCTCGCCCTCTGTTTCTCGCTCTCTGTTTCTCGCCCTCTGTTTCTCGCCCTCTGTTTCAGCCCCTCTGTTTCAGCCCCTCTGTTTCAGCCCCTCTGTTTCAGCCCCTCTGTTTCTCGCCCTCTGTTTCAGACCCTCTGTTTCAGCCCCTCAGTATCAGCCCCTCTCTTTCAGCCCCTCTGTTTCTCGCCCTCTGTTTCTCGCCCTCTGTTTCTCGCCCTCTGCTTCTCGCCCACTGTTTCAGCCCCTCTGTTTCAGCCCCTCTGTTTGTGCCCCTCTGTTTCAGCCCCTCTGTTTCAGCCCCTCTGTTTCAGCCCCTCTGTTTCAGCCCCTCTGTTTCTCGCCCTCTGTTTCTCGCCCTCTGTTTCTCGCCCTCTGTTTCATCCCCTCTGTTTCTCGCCCACTGTTTCAGCCCCTCTGTTTCTCGCCATCTGTTTCAGCCCCTCTGTTTCAGCCCCTCTGTTTCTCGACCTCTGTTTCAGCCCCTCTGTTTCAGCCCCTCTGTTTCTCGCCCTCTGTTTCAGCCCCTCTGTTTCAGCCCCTCTGTTTCAGCCCCTCTGTATCAGCCCCTCTGTTTCAGCCCCTCTGTTTCTCTCCCTCTTTTTGTCGCCCTCTGTTTCAGCCCCTCTGTTTCAGCCCCTCTGTTTCAGCCCCTCTGTTTCAGCCCCACTGTTTCTCGCCCTCTGCTTCTCGCTCTCTGTTTCTCGCCCTCTGTTTCTCGCCCTCTGTTTCAGTCCCTCTGTTTCAGCCCCTCTGTTTCAGCCCCTCTGTTTCAGCCCCTCTGTTTCTCGCCTACTGTTTCTTTCCCTCTGTTTCTCGCCCTCTGTTTCAGCCCCTCTGTTTCAGTCCCTCTGTTTCAGCCCCTCTGTTTCAGCCCCTCTGTTTCAGCCCCTCTGTTTCTCGCCCTCTGTTTCAGCCCCTCTGTTTCAGCCCCTCTCTTTCTCGCCCTCAGTTTCAGCCCCTCTGTTTCAGCCCCTTTCTTTCAGCCACTCTGTTTCAGCCCCTCTGTTTCTCGCCCTCTGTTTCTCGCCCTCTGTTAAAGCCCCTCTGTTTCAGCCCCTCTGTTTCAGCCCCTCTGTTTCTCGCCCTCTGTTTCTCGCCCTCTGTTTCTCGCCCTCTGTTTCTCGCTCTCTGTTTCTCGCCCTCTGTTTCTCGCCCTCTGTTTCAGCCCCTCTGTTTCAGCCCCTCTGTTTCAGCCCCTCTGTTTCAGGCCCTCTGTTTCAGCCCCTCTGTTTCTCGCCCTCTGTTTCAGACCCTCTGTTTCAGCCCCTCAGTATCAGCCCCTCTCTTTCAGCCCCTCTGTTTCTCGCCCTCTGTTTCTCGCCCTCTGTTTCTGGCCCTCTGTTTCTCGCCCACTGTTTCAGCCCCTCTGTTTCAGCCCCACTGTATCAGCCCATCTATTTCAGCCCCTCTGTTTCAGCCCCTCTGTTTCAGCCCCTCTGTTTCAGACCCTATGTTTCTCGCCCTCTGTTTCTCGCCCTCTGTTTCTCGCCCTCTGTTTCATCCCCTCTGTTTCTCGCCCACTGTTTCAGCCCCTCTGTTTCTCGCCATCTGTTTCAGCCCCTCTGTTTCAGCCCCTCTGTTTCTCGACCTCTGTTTCAGCCCCTCTGTTTCAGCCCCTCTGTTTCAGCCCCTCTGTTTCAGCCCCTCTGTTTCTCGCCCTCTGTTTCTCGCCCTCTGTTTCAGCCCCTCTGTTTCAGCCCCTCTGTTTCAGCCCCTCTGTTTCTCGCCCTCTGTTTCTCGCCCTCTGTTTCTCGCCCTCTGTTTCTCGATCTCTGTTTCTCGCCCTCTGATCCTCGCCCTCTGTTTCAGCCCCTCTGTTTCAGCCCCTCTGTTTCAGCCCCTCTGTTTCAGCCCCTCTGTTTCTCGCCCTCTGTTTCTCGCCCTCTGTTTCAGACGCTCTGTTTCTCGCTCTCTGTTTCTCGCCCTCTGTTTCTCGCCCTCTGTTTCAGCCCCTCTGTTTCAGCGCCTCTGTTTCAGCCCCTCTGTTTCTCGCCCTCTGTTTCTCGCCCACTGTTTCTCGCCCTCTGTTTCAGCCCCTCTGTTTCAGCCCCTCTGTTTCAGCCCCTCTGTTTCAGCCCCTCTGTTTCTCGCCCTCTGTTTCTCGCCCTCTGATTCTTGCCCTCTGTTTCTCGCTCTCTGTTTCTCGCCCTCTGTTTCTCGCCCTCTGTTTCAGCCCCTCTGTTTCAGCCCCTCTGTTTCAGCCCCTCTGTTTCTCGCCCTCTGTTTCAACTCCTCTGTTTCTCGCCCTCTGTATCTCGCCCACAGTTTCTCGCCCTCTGTTTCAGCCCCTCTGTTTCAGCCCCTCTGTTTCAGCCATTCTGTTTCAGCCCCTCTGTTTCTCGCCCTCTGTTTCTCGCCCTCTGTTCCAGCCCCTCTGTTTCAGCCCCTCTGTTTCAGCCCCTCTGTTTCTCGCCCTCTGTTTCTCGCCCTCTGTTTCTCGCCCTCTGTTTCTCGCTCTCTGTTTCTCGCCCTCTGTTTCTCGCCCTCTGTTTCAGCCCCTCTGTTTCAGCCCCTCTGTTTCAGCCCCTCTGTTTCAGCCCCTCTGTTTCTCGCCCTCTGTTTCAGACCCTCTGTTTCAGCCCCTCAGTATCAGCCCCTCTCTTTCAGCCCCTCTGTTTCTCGCCCTCTGTTTCTCGCCCTCTGTTTCTCGCCCTCTGTTTCTCGCCCACTGTTTCAGCCCCTCTGTTTCAGCCCCACTGTATCAGCCCATCTGTTTCTCGCCCTCTGTTTCAGCCCCTCTGTTTCAGCCCCTCTGTTTCAGCCCCTCTGTTTCTCGCCCTCTGTTTCTCGCCCTCTGTTTCATCCCCTCTGTTTCTCGCCCACTGTTTCAGCCCCTCTGTTTCTCGCCATCTGTTTCAGCCCCTCTGTTTCTCGCCCTCTGTTTCAGCCCCTCTGTTTCAGTCCCTCTGTTTCAGCCCCTCTGTTTGTGCCCCTCTGTTTCAGCCCCTCTGTTTCACGCCCTCTGTTTCAGCCCCTCTGTTTCAGCCCCTCTGTTTCTCGCCCTCTGTTTCAGCCCCTCTGTTTCAGCCCCTCTGTTTCTCGCCCTCTGTTTGTCGCCCTCTGTTTCAGCCCCTCTGTTTCAGCCCCTCTGTTTCAGCCCCTCTGTTTCAGCCCCACTGTTTCTCGCCCTCTGCTTCTCGCTCTCTGTTTCTCGCCCTCTGTTTCTCGCCCTCTGTTTCAGTCCCTCTGTGTCAGCCCCTCTGTTTCAGCCCCTCTGTTTCAGCCCCTCTGTTTCTCGCCCTCTGTTTCTTTCCCTCTGTTTCTCGCCCTCTGTTTCAGCCCCTCTGTTTCAGTCCCTCTGTTTCAGCCCCTCTGTTTCAGCTCCTCTGTGTCAGCCCCTCTGTTTCTCGCCCTCTGTTTCAGCCCCTCTGTTTCAGCCCCTCTGTTTCTCGCCCTCAGTTTCAGCCACTCTGTTTCAGCCCCTCTGTTTCAGCCCCTCTGTTTCAGCCCCTCTGTTTCTCGCCCTCTGTTTCAGCCCCTCTGTTTCAGCCCCTCTGTTTCTCGCCCTCTGTTTGTCGCCCTCTGTTTCAACCCCTCTGTTTCAGCCCCTCTGTTTCAGCCCCTCTGTTTCAGCCCCACTGTTTCTCGCCCTCTGCTTCTCGCTCTCTGTTTCTCGCCCTCTGTTTCTCGCCCTCTGTTTCAGTCCCTCTGTTTCAGCCCCTCTGTTTCAGCCTCTCAGTTTCAGCCCCTCTGTTTCTCGCCCTCTGTTTCTTTCCCTCTGTTTCTCGCCCTCTGTTTCAGCCCCTCTGTTTCAGTCCCTCTGTTTCAGCCCCTCTGTTTCAGCCCCTCTGTTTCAGCCCCTCTGTTTCTCGCCCTCTGTTTCAGCCCCTCTGTTTCAGCCCCTCTGTTTCTCGCCCTCAGTTTCAGCCCCTCTGTTTCAGCCCCTCTGTTTCAGCCACTCTGTTTCAGCCCCTCTGTTTCTCGCCCTCTGTTTCTCGCCCTCTGTTTCAGCCCCTCTGTTTCAGCCCCTCTGTTTCAGCCCCTCTGTTTCTGGCCCTCTGTTTCTCGCCCTCTGTTTCTCGCCCTCTGTTTCTCGCCCACTGTTTCAGCCCCTCTGTTTCTCGCCATCTGTTTCAGCCCCTCTGTTTCTCGCCAACTGTTTCAGCCCCTCTGTTTCAGCCCCTCTGTTTCAGCCCCTCTGGTTCAGCCCCTCTGTTTCTCGCCCTCTGTTTCTCGCCCTCTGTTTCAGCCCCTCTGCTTCAGCCCCTCTGTTTCAGCCCCTCTGTTTCTCGCCCTCTGTTTCTCGCCCTCTGTTTCTCGCCCTCTGTTTCTCGATCTCTGTTTCTCGCCCTCTGTTTCTCGCCCTCTGTTTCAGCCCGTCTGTTTCAGCCCCTCTGTTTCAGCCCCTCTGTTTCTCGCCCTCTGTTTCTCGCCCTCTGTTTCAGACGCTCTGTTTCTCGCTCTCTGTTTCTCGCTCTCTGTTTCTCGCCCTCTGTTTCAGCCCCTCTGTTTCAGCCCCTCTGTTTCAGCCCCTCTGTTTCTCGCCCTCTGTTTGTCGCCCACTGTTTCTCGCCCTCTGTTTCAGCCCCTCTGTTTCAGCCCCTCTGTTTCATCCCCTCTGTTTCAGCACCTCTGTTTCTCGCCCTCTGTTTCTCGCCCTCTGTTTCTTGCCCTCTGTTTCTCGCTCTCTGTTTCTCGCCCTCTGTTTCTCGCCCTCTGTTTCAGCCCCTCTGTTTCAGCCCCTCTGTTTCAGCCCCTCTGTTTCTCGCCCTCTGTTTCAGCTCCTCTGTTTCTCGCCCTCTGTTTCTCGCCCACTGTTTCTCGCCCTCTGTTTCAGCCCCTCTGTTTCAGCCCCTCTGTTTCAGCCACTCTGTTTCAGCCCCTCTGTTTCTCGCCCTCTGTTTCTCGCCCTCTGTTTCAGCCCCTCTGTTTCAGCCCCTCTGTTTCAGCCCCTCTGTTTCTCGCCCTCTGTTTCTCGCCCTCTGTTTCTCCCCCTCTGTTTCTCGCTCTCTGTTTCTCGCCCTCTGTTTCTCGCCCTCTGTTTCAGCCCCTCTGTTTCAGCCCCTCTGTTTCAGCCCCTCTGTTTCAGCCCCTCTGTTTCTCGCCCTCTGTTTCAGACCCTCTGTTTCAGCCCCTCAGTATCAGCCCCTCTCTTTCAGCCCCTCTGTTTCTCGCCCTCTGTTTCTCGCCCTCTGTTTCTCGCCCTCTGTTTCTCGCCCACTGTTTCAGCCCCTCTGTTTCAGCCCCACTGTATCAGCCCATCTGTTTCAGCCCCTCTGTTTCAGCCCCTCTGTTTCAGCCCCTCTGTTTCAGCCCCTCTGTTTCTCACCCTCTGTTTCTCGCCCTCTGTTTCTCGCCCTCTGTTTCATCCCCTCTGTTTCTCGCCCACTGTTTCAGCCCCTCTGTTTCTCGCCATCTGTTTCAGCCCCTCTGTTTCAGCCCCTCTGTTTCTCGACCTCTGTTTCAGCCCCTCTGTTTCAGCCCCTCTGTTTCTCGCCCTCTGTTTCAGCCCCTCTGTTTCAGCCCCTCTGTATCAGCCCCTCTGTTTTAGCCCCTCTGTTTCTCTCCCTCTTTTTGTCGCCCTCTGTTTCAGCCCCTCTGTTTCAGTCCCTCTGTTTCAGCCCCTCTGTTTCAGCCCCACTGTTTCTCGCCCTCTGCTTCTCGCTCTCTGTTTCTCGCCCTCTGTTTCTCGCCCTCTGTTTCAGTCCCTCTGTTTCAGCCCCTCTGTTTCAGCCCCTCTGTTTCAGCCCCTCTGTTTCTGGCCTACTGTTTCTTTCCCTCTGTTTCTCGCCCTCTGTTTCAGCCCCTCTGTTTCAGTCCCTCTGTTTCAGCCCCTCTGTTTCAGCCCCTCTGTTTCAGCCCCTCTGTTTCTCGCCCTCTGTTTCAGCCCCTCTGTTTCAGCCCCTCTGTTTCTCGCCCTCAGTTTCAGCCCCTCTGTTTCAGCCCCTTTGTTTCAGCCACTCTGTTTCAGCACCTCTGTTTCTCGCCCTCTGTTTCTCGCCCTCTGTTTCAGCCCCTCTGTTTCAGCCCCTCTGTTTCAGCCCCTCTGTTTCTCGCCCTCTGTTTCTCGCCCTCTGTTTCTCGCCCTCTGTTTCTCGCTCTCTGTTTCTCGCCCTCTGTTTCTCGCCCTCTGTTTCAGCCCCTCTGTTTCAGCCCCTCTGTTTCAGCCCCTCTGTTTCAGCCCCTCTGTTTCAGCCCCTCTGTTTCTCGCCCTCTGTTTCAGACCCTCTGTTTCAGCCCCTCAGTATCAGCCCCTCTCTTTCAGCCCCTCTGTTTCTCGCCCTCTGTTTCTCGCCCTCTGTTTCTGGCCCTCTGTTTCTCGCCCACTGTTTCAGCCCCTCTGTTTCAGCCCCACTGTATCAGCCCATCTATTTCAGCCCCTCTGTTTCAGCCCCTCTGTTTCAGCCCCTCTGTTTCAGACCCTATGTTTCTCGCCCTCTGTTTCTCGCCCTCTGTTTCTCGCCCTCTGTTTCATCCCCTCTGTTTCTCGCCCACTGTTTCAGCCCCTCTGTTTCTCGCCATCTGTTTCAGCCCCTCTGTTTCAGCCCCTCTGTTTCTCGACCTCTGTTTCAGCCCCTCTGTTTCAGCCCCTCTGTTTCAGCCCCTCTGTTTCAGCCCCTCTGTTTCTCGCCCTCTGTTTCTCGCCCTCTGTTTCAGCCCCTCTGTTTCAGCCCCTCTGTTTCTCGCTCTCTGTTTCTCGCCCTCTGTTTCTCGCCCTCTGTTTCTCGCCCTCTGTTTCTCGATCTCTGTTTCTCGCCCTCTGTTTCTCGCCCTCTGTTTCAGCCCCTCTGTTTCAGCCCCTCTGTTTCAGCCCCTCTGTTTCAGCCCCTCTGTTTCTCGCCCTCTGTTTCTCGCCCTCTGTTTCAGACGCTCTGTTTCTCGCTCTCTGTTTCTCGCCCTCTGTTTCTCGCCCTCTGTTTCAGCCCCTCTGTTTCATCGCCTCTGTTTCAGCCCCTCTGTTTCTCGCCCTCTGTTTCTCGCCCACTGTTTCTCGCCCTCTGTTTCAGCCCCTCTGTTTCAGCCCCTCTGTTTCAGCCCCTCTGTTTCAGCCCCTCTGTTTCTCGCCCTCTGTTTCTCGCCCTCTGTTTCTTGCCCTCTGTTTCTCGCTCTCTGTTTCTCGCCCTCTGTTTCTCGCCCTCTGTTTCAGCCCCTCTGTTTCAGCCCCTCTGTTTCAGCCCCTCTGTTTCTCGCCCTCTGTTTCAGCTCCTCTGTTTCTCGCCCTCTGTTTCTCGCCCACTGTTTCTCGCCCTCTGTTTCAGCCACTGTGTTTCAGCCCCACTGTTTCAGCCATTCTGTTTCAGCCCCTCTGTTTCTCGCCCTCTGTTTCTCGCCCTCTGTTCCAGCCCCTCTGTTTCAGCCCCTCTGTTTCAGCCCCTCTGTTTCTCGCCCTCTGTTTCTCGCCCTCTGTTTCTCGCCCTCTGTTTCTCGCTCTCTGTTTCTCGCCCTCTGTTTCTCGCCCTCTGTTTCAGCCCCTCTGTTTCAGCCCCTCTGTTTCAGCCCCTCTGTTTCAGCCCCTCTGTTTCAGCCCCTCTGTTTCTCGCCCTCTGTTTCAGACCCTCTGTTTCAGCCCCTCAGTATCAGCCCCTCTCTTTCAGCCCCTCTGTTTCCCGCCCTCTGTTTCTCGCCCTCTGTTTCTCGCCCTCTGTTTCTCGCCCACTGTTTCAGCCCCTCTGTTTCAGCCCCACTGTATCAGCCCATCTGTTTCTCGCCCTCTGTTTCAGCCCCTCTGTTTCAGCCCCTCTGTTTCAACCCCTCTGTTTCTCGCCCTCTGTTTCTCGCCCTCTGTTTCTCGCCCTCTGTTTCATCCCCTCTGTTTCTCGCCCACTGTTTCAGCCCCTCTGTTTCTCGCCATCTGTTTCAGCCCCTCTGTTTCTCGCCCTCTGTTTCAGCCCCTCTGTTTCAGTCCCTCTGTTTCAGCCCCTCTGTTTGTGCCCCTCTGTTTCAGCCCCTCTGTTTCACGCCCTCTGTTTCAGCCCCTCTGTTTCAGCCCCTCTGTTTCTCGCCCTCTGTTTCAGCCCCTCTGTTTCAGCCCCTCTGTTTCTCGCCCTCTGTTTGTCGCCCTCTGTTTCAGCCCCTCTGTTTCAGCCCCTCTGTTTCAGCCCCACTGTTTCTCGCCCTCTGCTTCTCGCTCTCTGTTTCTCGCCCTCTGTTTCTCGCCCTCTGTTTCAGTCCCTCTGTTTCAGCCCCTCTGTTTCAGCCCCTCTGTTTCAGCCCCTCTGTTTCTCGCCCTCTGTTTCTTTCCCTCTGTTTCTCGCCCTCTGTTTCAGCCCCTCTGTTTCAGTCCCTCTGTTTCAGCCCCTCTGTTTCAGCCCCTCTGTGTCAGCCCCTCTGTTTCTCGCCCTCTGTTTCAGCCCCTCTGTTTCTCGCCCTCATTTTCAGCCCCTCTGTTTCAGCCCCTCTGTTTCAGCCCCTCTGTTTCAGCCCCTCTGTTTCTCGCCCTCTGTTTCAGCCCCTCTGTTTCAGCCCCTCTGTTTCTCGCCCGCTGTTTTTCGCCCTCTGTTTCAGCCCCTCTGTTTCAGCCCCTCTGTTTCAGCCCCTCTGTTTCAGCCCCACTGTTTCTCGCCCTCTGCTTCTCGCTCTCTGTTTCTCGCCCTCTGTTTCTCGCCCTCTGTTTCAGTCCCTCTGTTTCAGCCCCTCTGTTTCAGCCTCTCAGTTTCAGCCCCTCTGTTTCTCGCCCTCTGTTTCTTTCCCTCTGTTTCTCGCCCTCTGTTTCAGCCCCTCTGTTTCAGTCCCTCTGTTTCAGCCCCTCTGTTTCAGCCCCTCTGTGTCAGCCCCTCTGTTTCTCGCCCTCTGTTTCAGCCCCTCTGTTTCAGCCCCTCTGTTTCTCGCCCTCAGTTTCAGCCCCTCTGTTTCAGCCCCTCTGTTTCAGCCACTCTGTTTCAGCCCCTCTGTTTCTCGCCCTTTGTTTCTCGCCCTCTGTTTCAGCCCCTCTGTTTCAGCCCCTCTGTTTCAGCCCCGCTGTTTCTCGCCCTCTGTTTCTCGCCCTCTGTTTCTCGCCCTCTGTTTCTCGCCCACTGTTTCAGCCCCTCTGTTTCTCGCCATCTGTTTCAGCCCCTCTGTTTCTCGCCCTCTGTTTCAGCCCCTCTGTTTCAGTCCCTCTGTTTCAGCCCCTCTTTTTGTGCCCCTCTGTTTCAGCCCCTCTGTTTCACGCCCTCTGTTTCAGCCCCTCTGTTTCAGCCCCTCTGTTTCTCGCCCTCTGTTTCAGCCCCTCTGTTTCAGCCCCTCTGTTTCTCGCCCTCTGTTTGTCGCCCTCTGTTTCAGCCCCTCTATTTCAGCCCCTCTGTTTCAGCCCCTCTGTTTCAGCCCCACTGTTTCTCGCCCTCTGCTTCTCGCTCTCTGTTTCTCGCCCTCTGTTTCTCGCCCTCTGTTTCAGTCCCTCTGTTTCAGCCCCTCTGTTTCAGCCCCTCTGTTTCAGCCCCTCTGTTTCTCGCCCTCTGTTTCTTTCCCTCTGTTTCTCGCCCTCTGTTTCAGCCCCTCTGTTTCAGTCCCTCTGTTTCAGCCCCTCTGTTTCAGCCCCTCTGTGTCAGCCCCTCTGTTTCTCGCCCTCTGTTTCAGCCCCTCTGTTTCAGCCCCTCTGTTTCTCGCCCTCAGTTTCAGCTCCTCTGTTTCAGCCCCTCTGTTTCAGCCCCTCTGTTTCAGCCCCTCTGTTTCTCGCCCTCTGTTTCAGCCCCTCTGTTTCAGCCCCTCTGTTTCTCGCCCTCTGTTTGTCGCCCTCTGTTTCAGCCCCTCTGTTTCAGCCCCTCTGTTTCAGCCCCTCTGTTTCAGCCCCACTGTTTCTCGCCCTCTGCTTCTCGCTCTCTGTTTCTCGCCCTCTGTTTCTCGCCCTCTGTTTCAGTCCCTCTGTTTCAGCCCCTCTGTTTCAGCCTCTCAGTTTCAGCCCCTCTGTTTCTCGCCCTCTGTTTCTTTCCCTCTGTTTCTCGCCCTCTGTTTCAGCCCCTCTGTTTCAGTCCCTCTGTTTCAGCCCCTCTGTTTCAGCCC
This sequence comes from Stegostoma tigrinum, assembly GCF_030684315.1. NCBI lineage: Eukaryota > Metazoa > Chordata > Chondrichthyes > Orectolobiformes > Stegostomatidae > Stegostoma > Stegostoma tigrinum. The sequence goes on from NW_026728408.1 coordinate 468,255, forward strand.
CTCTGTGTCAGCCCCTCTGTTTCTCGCCCTCTGTTTCAGCCCCTCTGTTTCAGCCCCTCTGTTTCTCGCCCTCAGTTTCAGCCCCTCTGTTTCAGCCCCTCTGTTTCCCGCCCTCTGTTTCTCGCCCTCTGTTTCAGCCCCTCTGTTTCAGCCCCTCTGTTTCAGCCCCTCTGTTTCTCGCCCTCTGTTTCTCGCCCTCTGTTTCTCGCCCTCTGTTTCTCGCTCTCTGTTTCTCGCCCTCTGTTTCTCGCCCTCTGTTTCAGCCCCTCTGTTTCAGCCCCTCTGTTTCAGCCCCTCTGTTTCAGACCCTCTGTTTCAGCCCCTCTGTTTCTCGCCCTCTGTTTCAGACCCTCTGTTTCAGCCCCTCAGTATCAGCCCCTCTCTTTCAGCCCCTCTGTTTCTCGCCCTCTGTTTCTCGCCCTCTCTTTCTGGATCTCTGTTTCTCGCCCACTGTTTCAGCCCCTCTGTTTCAGCCCCACTGTATCAGCCCATCTATTTCAGCCCCTCTGTTTCATCCCCTCTGTTTCAGCCCCTCTGTTTCAGCCCCTCTGTTTCTCGCCCTCTGTTTCTCGCCCTCTGTTTCTCGCCCACTGTTTCATCCCCTCTGTTTCTCGCCCACTGTTTCAGCCCCTCTGTTTCTCGCCATCTGTTTCAGCCCCTCTGTTTCAGCCCCTCTGTTTCTCGACCTCTGTTTCTCGCCCTCTGTTTCAGCCCCTCTGTTTCAGCCCCTCTGTTTCAGCCCCTCTGTTTCTCGCCCTCTGATTCTCGCCCTCTGTTTCAGCCCCTCTGTTTCAGCCCCTCTGTTTCAGCCCCTCTGTTTCTCGCCCTCTGTTTCTCGCCCTCTGTTTCTCGCCCTCTGTTTCTCGATCTCTGTTTCTCGCCCTCTGTTTCTCGCCCTCTGTTTCAGCCCCTCTGTTTCAGCCCCTCTGTTTCAGCCCCTCTGTTTCAGCCCCTCTGTTTCTCGCCCTCTGTTTCTCGCCCTCTGTTTCAGACGCTCTGTTTCTCGCTCTCTGTTTCTCGCCCTCTGTTTCTCGCCCTCTGTTTCAGCCCCTCTGTTTCAGCCCCTCTGTTTCAGCCCCTCTGTTTCTCGCCCTCTGTTTCTCGCCCACTGTTTCTCGCCCTCTGTTTCAGCCCCTCTGTTTCAGCCCCTCTGTTTCAGCCCCTCTGTTTCAGCCCCTCTGTTTCTCGCCCTCTGTTTCTCGCCCTCTGTTTCTTGCCCTCTGTTTCTCGCTCTCTGTTTCTCGCCCTCTGTTTCTCGCCCTCTGTTTCAGCCCCTCTGTTTCAGCCCCTCTGTTTCAGCCCCTCTGTTTCTCGCCCTCTGTTTCAGCTCCTCTGTTTCTCGCCCTCTGTTTCTCGCCCACTGTTTCTCCCCCTCTGTTTCAGCCCCTCTCTTTCAGCCCCTCTGTTTCAGCCACTCTGTTTCAGCCCCTCTGTTTCTCGCCCTCTGTTTCTCGCCCTCTGTTTCAGCCCCTCTGTTTCAGCCCCTCAGTTTCAGCCCCTCTGTTTCTCGCCCTCTGTTTCTCGCCCTCTGTTTCTCGCCCTCTGTTTCTCGCTCTCTGTTTCTCGCCCTCTGTTTCTCGCCCTCTGTTTCAGCCCCTCTGTTTCAGCCCCTCTGTTTCAGCCCCTCTGTTTCAGCCTCTCTGTTTCAGCCCCTCTGTTTCTCGCCCTCTGTTTCAGACCCTCTGTTTCAGCCCCTCAGTATCAGCCCCTCTCTTTCAGCCCCTCTGTTTCTCGCCCTCTGTTTCTCGCCCTCTGTTTCTCGACCTCTGTTTCTCGCCCACTGTTTCAGCCCCTCTGTTTCAGCCCCACTGTATCAGCCCCTCTGTTTCAGCCCCTCTGTTTCTCGCCCTCTGTTTCTCGCCCTCTGTTTCTCGCCCTCTGTTTCTCGACCTCTGTTTCTCGCCCACTGTTTCAGCCCCTCTGTTTCAGCCCCTCTGTTTCAGCCCCTCTGTTTCAGCCCCTCTGTTTCTCGCCCTCTGTTTCTCGCCCTCTGTTTCTCGCCCTCTGTTTCATCCCCTCTGTTTCTCGCCCACTGTTGCAGCCCCTCTGTTTCTCGCCATCTGTTTCAGCCCCTCTGTTTCAGCCCCTCTGTTTCAGCCCCTCTGTTTCTCGCCCTCTGTTTCTCGCCCTCTGTTTCAGCCCCTCTGTTTCAGCCCCTCTGTTTCAGCCCCTGTGTTTCTCGCCCTCTGTTTCTCGCCCTCTGTTTCTCGCCCTCTGTTTCTCGATCTCTGTTTCTCGCCCTCTGTTTCTCGCCCTCTGTTTCAGCCCCTCTGTTTCAGCCCCTCTGTTTCAGCCCCTCTGTTTCAGCCACTCTGTTTCTCGCCCTCTGTTTCTCGCCCTCTGTTTCTTGCCCTCTGTTTCTCGCTCTCTGTTTCTCGCCCACTGTTTCTCGCCCTCTGTTTCAGCCCCTCTGTTTCAGCCCCTCTGTTTCAGCCCCTCTGTTTCTCGCCCTCTGTTTCTCGCCCACTGTTTCTCGCCCTCTGTTTCAGCCCCTCTGTTTCAGCCCCTCTGTTTCAGCCCCTCTGTTTCAGCCACTCTGTTTCTCGCCCTCTGTTTCTCGCCCTCTGTTTCTTGCCCTCTGTTTCTCGCTCTCTGTTTCTCGCCCTCTGTTTCTCGCCCTCTGTTTCAGCCCCTCTGTTTCAGCCCCTCTGTTTCAGCTCCTCTGTTTCTCGCCCTCTGTTTCAGCTCCTCTGTTTCTCGCCCTCTGTTTCTCGCCCACTGTTTCTCGCCCTCTGTTTCAGCCCCTCTGTTTCAGCCCCTCTGTTTCAGCCCCTCTGTTTCTCGCCCTCTGTTTCTCGCCCACTGTTTCTCGCCCTCTGTTTCAGCCCCTCTGTTTCAGCCCCTCTTTTTCAGCCCCTCTGTTTCAGCCCCTCTGTATCTCGCCCTCTGTTTCTCGCCCTCTGTTTCTTGCCCTCTGTTTCTCGCTCTCTGTTTCTCGCCCTCTGTTTCTCGCCCTCTGTTTCAGCCCCTCTGTTTCAGCCCCTCTGTTTCAGCCCCTCTGTTTCTCGCCCTCTGTTTCTCGCCCTCTGTTTCTCGCCCTCAGTTTCAGCCCCTCTGTTTCAGCCCCTTTGTTTCAGCCCCTCTTTTTCTGCCCCTCTGTTTCTCGCCCACTGTTTCTCGCCCTCTGTTTCAGCCCCTCTGTTTCAGCCCCTCTGTTTCAGCCCCTCTCTTTCAGCCCCTCTGTTTCAGCCCCTCTGTTTGTCGCCCTCTGTTTCTCGCCCTCTGTTTCTCGCCCTCTGTTTCTCGCCCTCTGTTTCAGCCCCTCTGTTTAAGCCCCTCTGTTTCTCGCCCTCTGTTTCTCGCCCTCTGTTTCAGCCCCTCTGTTTCAGCCTCTCAGTTTCAGCCCCTCTGTTTCTTCCCCTCTGTTTCAGCACCTCTGTTTCTCGCCCTCTCTTTCAGCCCCTCTCTTTCTCGCCCACTGTTGCAGACCCTCTGTATCTCGCCCTCTGTTTCAGCCCCTCTGTTTCAGCCCCTCTGTTTCAGCCCCTCTGTTTCAGCCCCTCTGTTTCTCGCCATCTGTTTCAGCCCCTCTGTTTCAGCCCCTCTGTTTCTCGCCCTCTGTTTCAGCCCCTCTGTTTCAGCCCCTCTGTTTCAGCCCCTCTGTTTCAGCCCCTCTGTTTCTCGCCCTTTGTTTCTCGCCCTCTGTTTCAGCCCCTCTGTTTCTCGCCTTCTGTTTCAGCCCCTCTGTTTCTCGCCCTCTGTTTCAGCCCCTCTGTTTCAGGCCCTCTGTTTCAGCCCCTCTGGTTCAGCCCCTCTGTTTCTCGCCCTCTGTTTCAGCCCCTCTGTTTCAGCCCCTCTGTATCAGCCCCTCTGTTTCAGCCCCTCTGTTTCTCGCCCTCTGTTTCTCGCCCTCTGTTTCAGCCCCTCTGTTTCAGCCCCTCTGTTTCAGCCCCTCTGTTTCAGCCACTCTGTTTCTCGCCCTCTGTTTCTCGCCCTCTGTTTCTTGCCCTCTGTTTCTCGCTCTCTGTTTCTCGCCCACTGTTTCTCGCCCTCTGTTTCAGCCCCTCTGTTTCAGCCCCTCTGTTTCAGCCCCTCTGTTTCTCGCCCTCTGTTTCTCGCCCACTGTTTCTCGCCCTCTGTTTCAGCCCCTCTGTTTCAGCCCCTCTGTTTCAGCCCCTCTGTTTCAGCCACTCTGTTTCTCGCCCTCTGTTTCTCGCCCTCTGTTTCTTGCCCTCTGTTTCTCGCTCTCTGTTTCTCGCCCTCCGTTTCTCGCCCTCTGTTTCAGCCCCTCTGTTTCAGCCCCTCTGTTTCAGCTCCTCTGTTTCTCGCCCTCTGTTTCAGCTCCTCTGTTTCTCGCCCTCTGTTTCTCGCCCACTGTTTCTCGCCCTCTGTTTCAGCCCCTCTGTTTCAGCCCCTCTGTTTCAGCCCCTCTGTTTCTCGCCCTCTGTTTCTCGCCCACTGTTTCTCGCCCTCTGTTTCAGCCCCTCTGTTTCAGCCCCTCTTTTTCAGCCCCTCTGTTTCAGCCCCTCTGTATCTCGCCCTCTGTTTCTCGCCCTCTGTTTCTTGCCCTCTGTTTCTCGCTCTCTGTTTCTCGCCCTCTGTTTCTCGCCCTCTGTTTCAGCCCCTCTGTTTCAGCCCCTCTGTTTCAGCCCCTCTGTTTCTCGCCCTCTGTTTCTCGCCCTCTGTTTCTCGCCCTCAGTTTCAGCCCCTCTGTTTCAGCCCCTTTGTTTCAGCCCCTCTTTTTCTGCCCCTCTGTTTCTCGCCCACTGTTTCTCGACCTCTGTTTCAGCCCCTCTGTTTCAGCCCCACTGTTTCAGCCCCTCTCTTTCAGCCCCTCTGTTTCAGCCCCTCTGTTTCTCGCCCTCTGTTTCTCGCCCTCTGTTTCTCGCCCTCTGTTTCTCGCCCTCTGTTTCAGCCCCTCTGTTTAAGCCCCTCTGTTTCTCGCCCTCTGTTTCTCGCCCTCTGTTTCAGCCCCTCTGTTTCAGCCTCTCAGTTTCAGGCCCTCTGTTTCTTCCCCTCTGTTTCAGCACCTCTGTTTCTCGCCCTCTCTTTCAGCCCCTCTCTTTCTCGCCCACTGTTGCAGACCCTCTGTATCTCGCCCTCTGTTTCAGCCCCTCTGATTCAGCCCCTCTGTTTCAGCCCCTCTGTTTCAGCCCCTCTGTTTCTCGCCATCTGTTTCAGCCCCTCTGTTTAAGCCCCTCTGTTTCTCGCCCTCTGTTTCAGCCCCTCTGTTTCAGCCCCTCTGTTTCAGCCCCTCTGTTTCAGCACCTCTGTTTCTCGCCCTTTGTTTCTCGCCCTCTGTTTCAGCCCCTCTGTTTCTCGCCTTCTGTTTCAGCCCCTCAGTTTCTCGCCCTTTTGTTTCAGCCCCTCTGTTTCAGGCCCTCTGTTTCAGCCCCTCTGGTTCAGCCCCTCTGTTTCTCGCCCTCTGTTTCAGCCCCTCTGTTTCAGCCCCTCTGTATCAGCCCCTCTGTTTCAGCCCCTCTGTTTCTCGCCCTCTGTTTCTCGCCCTCTGTTTCAGCCCCTCTGTTTCAGCCCCTCTGTTTCAGCCCCTCTGTTTCAGCCACTCTGTTTCTCGCCCTCTGTTTCTCGCCCTCTGTTTCTTGCCCGCTGTTTCTCGCTCTCTGTTTCTCGCCCACTGTTTCTCGCCCTCTGTTTCAGCCCCTCTGTTTCAGCCCCTCTGTTTCAGCCCCTCTGTTTCTCGCCCTCTGTTTCTCGCCCACTGTTTCTCGCCCTCTGTTTCAGCCCCTCTGTTTCAGCCCCTCTGTTTCAGCCCCTCTGTTTCAGCCACTCTGTTTCTCGCCCTCTGTTTCTCGCCCTCTGTCTTGCCCTCTGTTTCTCGCTCTCTGTTTCTCGCCCTCTGTTTCTCGCCCTCTGTTTCAGCCCCTCTGTTTCAGCCCCTCTGTTTCAGCTCCTCTGTTTCTCGCCCTCTGTTTCAGCTCCTCTGTTTCTCGCCCTCTGTTTCTCGCCCACTGTTTCTCGCCCTCTGTTTCAGCCCCTCTGTTTCAGCCCCTCTGTTTCAGCCCCTCTGTTTCTCGCCCTCTGTTTCTCGCCCACTGTTTCTCGCCCTCTGTTTCAGCCCCTCTGTTTCAGCCCCTCTTTTTCAGCCCCTCTGTTTCAGCCCCTCTGTATCTCGCCCTCTGTTTCTCGCCCTCTGTTTCTTGCCCTCTGTTTCTCGCTCTCTGTTTCTCGCCCTCTGTTTCTCGCCCTCTGTTTCAGCCCCTCTGTTTCAGCCCCTCTGTTTCAGCCACTCTGTTTCTCGCCCTCTGTTTCTCGCCCTCTGTTTCTTGCCCTCTGTTTCTCGCTCTCTGTTTCACGCCCTCCGTTTCTCGCCCTCTGTTTCAGCCCCTCTGTTTCAGCCCCTCTGTTTCAGCTCCTCTGTTTCTCGCCCTCTGTTTCAGCTCCTCTGTTTCTCGCCCTCTGTTTCTCGCCCACTGTTTCTCGCCCTCTGTTTCAGCCCCACTGTTTCAGCCCCTCTGTTTCAGCCCCTCTGTTTCTCGCCCTCTGTTTCTCGCCCACTGTTTCTCGCCCTCTGTTTCAGCCCCTCTGTTTCAGCCCCTCTTTTTCAGCCCCTCTGTTTCAGCCCCTCTGTATCTCGCCCTCTGTTTCTCGCCCTCTGTTTCTCGCCCTCTGTTTCTTGCCCTCTGTTTCTCGCTCTCTGTTTCACGCCCTCCGTTTCTCGCCCTCTGTTTCAGCCCCTCTGTTTCAGCCCCTCTGTTTCAGCTCCTCTGTTTCTCGCCCTCTGTTTCAGCTCCTCTGTTTCTCGCCCTCTGTTTCTCGCCCACTGTTTCTCGCCCTCTGTTTCAGCCCCTCTGTTTCAGCCCCTCTGTTTCAGCCCCTCTGTTTCTCGCCCTCTGTTTCTCGCCCACTGTTTCTCGCCCTCTGTTTCAGCCCCTCTGTTTCAGCCCCTCTTTTTCAGCCCCTCTGTTTCAGCCCCTCTGTATCTCGCCCTCTGTTTCTCGCCCTCTGTCTTGCCCTCTGTTTCTCGCTCTCTGTTTCTCGCCCTCTGTTTCTCGCCCTCTGTTTCAGCCCCTCTGTTTCAGCCCCTCTGTTTCAGCTCCTCTGTTTCTCGCCCTCTGTTTCAGCTCCTCTGTTTCTCGCCCTCTGTTTCTCGCCCACTGTTTCTCGCCCTCTGTTTCAGCCCCTCTGTTTCAGCCCCTCTGTTTCAGCCCCTCTGTTTCTCGCCCTCTGTTTCTCGCCCACTGTTTCTCGCCCTCTGTTTCAGCCCCTCTGTTTCAGCCCCTCTTTTTCAGCCCCTCTGTTTCAGCCCCTCTGTATCTCGCCCTCTGTTTCTCGCCCTCTGTTTCTTGCCCTCTGTTTCTCGCTCTCTGTTTCTCGCCCTCTGTTTCTCGCCCTCTGTTTCAGCCCCTCTGTTTCAGCCCCTCTGTTTCAGCCACTCTGTTTCTCGCCCTCTGTTTCTCGCCCTCTGTTTCTCGCCCTCAGTTTCAGCCCCTCTGTTTCAGCCCCTTTGTTTGAGCCCCTCTTTTTCTGCCCCTCTGTTTCTCGCCCACTGTTTCTCGCCCTCTGTTTCAGCCCCTCTGTTTCAGCCCCTCTGTTTCAGCCCCTCTCTTTCAGCCCCTCTGTTTCAGCCCCTCTGTTTCTCGCCCTCTGTTTCTCGCCCTCTGTTTCTCGCCCTCTGTTTCTCGCCCTCTGTTTCAGCCCCTCTGTTTAAGCCCCTCTGTTTCTCGCCCTCTGTTTCTCGCCCTCTGTTTCAGATCCTCTGTTTCAGCCTCTCAGTTTCAGCCCCTCTGTTTCTTCCCCTCTGTTTCAGCACCTCTGTTTCTGGCCCTCTCTTTCAGCCCCTCTCTTTCTCGCCCACTGTTGCAGACCCTCTGTATCTCGCCCTCTGTTTCAGCCCCTCTGTTTCAGCCCCTCTGTTTCAGCCCCTCTGTTTCAGCCCCTCTGTTTCTCGCCATCTGTTTCAGCCCCTCTGTTTCAGCCCCTCTGTTTCTCGCCCTCTGTTTCAGCCCCTCTGTTTCAGCCCCTCTGTTTCAGCCCCTCTGTTTCAGCACCTCTGTTTCTCGCCCTTTGTTTCTCGCCCTCTGTTTCAGCCCCTCTGTTTCTCGCCTTCTGTTTCAGCCCCTCTGTTTCTCGCCCTCTGTTTCAGCCCCTCTGTTTCAGGCCCTCTGTTTCAGCCCCTCTGGTTCAGCCCCTCTGTTTCTCGCCCTCTGTTTCAGCCCCTCTGTTTCAGCCCCTCTGTATCAGCCCCTCTGTTTCAGCCCCTCTGTTTCTCGCCCTCTGTTTCTCGCCCTCTGTTTCAGCCCCTCTGTTTCAGCCCCACTGTTTCTCGCCCTCTGCTTCTCGCTCTCTGTTTCTCGCCCTCTGTTTCTCGCCCTCTGTTTCAGTCCCTCTGTTTCAGCCCCTCTGTTTCAGCCCCTCTGTTTCAGCCCCTCTGTTTCAGCCCCTCTGTTTCTCGCCCTCTGTTTCTTTCCCTCTGTTTCTCGCACTCTGTTTCAGCCCCTCTGTATCAGTCCCTCTGTTTCAGCCCCTCTGTTTCAGCCCCTCTGTTTCAGCCCCTCTGTTTCTCGCCCTCAGTTTCAGCCCCTCTGTTTCAGCCCCTCTGTTTCAGCCACTCTGTTTCAGCCCCTCTGTTTCTCGCCCTCTGTTTCTCGCCCTCTGCTTCAGCCCCTCTGTTTCAGCCCCTCTGTTTCAGCCCCTCTGTTTCTCGCCCTCTGTTTCTCGCCCTCTGTTTCTCGCCCTCTGTTTCTCGCTCTCTGTTTCTCGCCTTCTGTTTCTCGCCCTCTGTTTCAGCCCCTCTGTTTCAGCCCCTCTGTTTCAGCCCCTCTGTTTCAGCCCCTCTGTTTCAGCCCCTCTGTTTATCGCCCTCTGTTTCTCGCCCTCTGTTTCTCGCCCTCTGTTTCTCGCTCTCTGTTTCTCGCCCTCTGTTTCTCGCCCTCTGTTTCAGCCCCTCTGTTTCAGCCCCTCTGTTTCAGCCCCTCTGTTTCTCGCCCTCTGTTTCTCGCCCACTGTTTCTCGCCCTCTGTTTCTGCCCCTCTGTTTCAGCCCCTCTGTTTCAGCCCCTCTGTTTCAGCCCCTCTGTTTCAGCCCCTCTGTTTCTCGCCCTCTGTTTCTCGCCCTCTGTTTCTCGCCCTCAGTTTCAGCCCCTCTGTTTCAGCCCCTTTGTTTCAGCCCCTCTGTTTCATCCCCTCTGTTTCTCGCCCACTGTTTCTCGCCCTCTGTTTCAGCCCCTCTGTTTCAGCCCCTCTATTTCAGACCCTCTGTTTCAGCCCCTCTGTTTCAGCCCATCTGTTTCTCGCCCTCTGTTTCTCGCCCTCTGTTTCTCGCCCTCTGTTTCTCGCCCTCTGTTTCAGCCCCTCTGTTTCAGCCCCTCTGTTTCAGCCCCTCTGTTTCTCGCCCTCTGTTTCTCGCTCTCTGTTTCAGCCCCTCTGTTTCAGCCCCTCAGTTCCAGCCCCTCTGTTTCTCGCCCCCTGTTTCAGCACCTCTGTTTCTCGCCCTCTCTTTCAGCCCCTCTCTTTCTCGCCCTCTGTTGCAGACCCTCTGTTTCAGCCCCTCTGTTTCAGCCCCTCTGTTTCTCGCCCTCTGTTTCAGCCCCTCTGTTTCTCGCCCTCTGTTTCCGCCCCGCTGTTTCTCGCCCTCTGTTGCAGCCCCTCTGTTTCAGCCCCTCTGTTTCAGCCCCTCTGTTTCAGACCCTCTGTTTCTCGCCCTCTGTTTCTCGCCCTCTGTTTCAGCCCCTCTGTTTCAGCCCCTCTGTTTCAGCTCCTCTGTTTCTCGCCCTCTGTTTGAGCCCGTCTGTTTCAGCCCCTCTGTTTCAGCCCCTCTGTTTGAGCCCCTCTGTTTCAGCCCCTCTGTTTCTCGCCCTCTGTTTCTCGCCCTCGGTTTCAGCCCCTCTGTTTCTCGCCCTCTGTTTCAGCCCCTCTGTTTCAGCCCCTCTGTTTCACCCCCTCTGTTTCAGCCCTTCTGTTTCAGCCCCTCTGTTTCAGCCCCTCTGTTTCTCACCTTCTGTTTCAGCCCCTCTGTTTCTCGCCCTCTGTTTCAGACCCACTGTTTCAGCTGCTCAGTATCAGCCCCTCTGTTTCAGCCCCTATGTTTCTCGCCCTCTGTTTCTCGCCCTCTGTTGCTCGCCCACTGTTTCAGCCCCTCTGTTTCAGCCCCTCTGTTTCAGCCCATCTGTTTCAGCCCCACTGTTTCAGCCCCTCTGTTTCAGCCCCTGAGTTTCAGCCCCTCTGTTTCTCGCCCTCTGTTTCTCGCTCTCTGTTTCTCGCCCTCTGTTTCAGCCCCTCTGTTGCTCGCCCACTGTTTCAGCCCCTCTGTTTCTCGCCATCTGTTTCAGCCCCTCAGTTTCAGCCCCTCTGTTTCTCGCCCTCTGTTTCAGCCCCTCTGTTTCAGCCCCTCTGTTTCAGCCCCTCTGTTTCAGCCCCTCTGTTTCTCGCCCTTTGTTTCTCGCCCTCTGTTTCAGCCCCTCTGTTGCTCGCCCTCTGTTTCAGCCCCTCTGTTTCTCGTCCTCTGTTTCATCCCCTCTGTTTCAGTCCCACTGTTTCAGGCCCTCTGTTTCAGCCCCTCTGTTTCAGCCCCTCTCTTTCACGCCCTCTGTTTCAGCCCCTCTGTTTCTCGCCCTCTGTTTCAGCCCCTCTGTTTCAGCCCCTCTGTATCAGCCCCTCTGTTTCTGCACCTCTGTTTCTCGCCCTCTGTTTCTCGCCCTCTGTTTCAGCCCCTCTGTTTCAGACCCTCTGTTTCAGCCCCTCTGTTTCAGCCCCTCTGTTTCAGCCCCTCTGTTTCTCGCCCTCTGTTTCTCGCCCTCTGTTTCTCGCTCTCTGTTTCTCGCCATCTGTTTCTCGCCCTCTGTTTCAGCCCCTCTGTTTCAGCCCATCTGATTCAGCCCCTCTGTTTCAGCCCCTCTGTTTCTCGCCCGCTGTTTCAGCCCCTCTGTTTCTCGCCCTCTGTTTCAGCCCCTCTGTTTCAGCCCCTCTGTATCAGCCCCTCTGTTTCAGCCCCTCTGTTTCTCGCCCTCTGTTTCTCGCCCGCTGTTTCAGCCCCTCTGTTTCAGCCCCTCTGTTTCAGCCCCTCTGTTTCAGCCCCTCTGTTTCTCGCCCTCTGTTTATCGCCCTCTGTTTCTCGATCTCTGTTTCTAGCCCTCTGTTTCTCGCCCTCTGTTTCAGCCCCTCTGTTTCAGCCCCTCTGTTTCAGCCCCGCTGTTTCTCGCCCTCTGTTTCTCGCCCACTGTTTCTCGCCCTCTGTTTCAGCCCCTCTGTTTCAGCCCCTCTGTTTCAGCCCCTCTGTTTCAGCCCCTCTGTTTCAGCCCCTCTGTTTCTCGCCCTCTGTTTCTCGCCACTCTGTTTCTCGCTCTCGGTTTCTCGCCCTCTGTTTCTCGCCCTCTGTTTCAGCCCCTCTGTTTCAGCCCCTCTGTTTCAGCCCCTCTGTTTCAGCCCCTCTGTTTCTCGCCCTCTGTTTTTCGCCCTCTGTTTCTCGCCCTCTGTTTCAGCCCCTCTGTTTCAGTTCCTCTGTTTCAGCCCCTCTGTTTCTCGCCCTCTGTTTCTCGCCCTCTGTTTCAGCCCCTCTGTATCAGCCCCTCTGTTTCAGCCCCTCTGTTTCTCGCCCTCTGTTTCTCGCCCTCTGTTTCAGCCCCTCTGTTTCAGCCCCTCTGTTTCAGCCCCTCTGTTTCAGCCCGTCTGTTTCAGCCCCTCTGTAACAGCCCCTCTGTTTCAGCCCCTCTGTTTCTCGCCCTCTGTTTCTCGCCCTCTGTTTCAGCCCCTCTGTTTCAGCCCCTCTGTTTCAGCCCCTCTGTTTCAGCCCCTCTGTTTCTCGCCCTCTGTTTCTCGCCCTCTGTTCCTCGCCCTCTGTTTCTCGCTCTCTGTTTCTCGCCTCTGTTTCAGCCCCTCTGTTTCTCGCCCACTGTTTCAGCCCCTCTGTTTCTCGCCATCTGTTTCAGCCCCTCTGTTTCAGCCCCTCTGTTTCTCGCCCTCTGTTTCAGACCCTCTGTTTCAGCCCCTCTGTTTCAGCCCCTCTGTTTCTCGCCCTCTGTTTCTCGCCCTCTGTTTCTCGCCCTCTGTTTCTCGCTCTCTGTTTCTCGCCTTCTGTTTCTCGCCCTCTGTTTCAGCCCCTCTGTTTCAGCCCCTCTGTTTCAGCCCCTCTGTTTCAGCCCCTCTGTTTCAGCCCCTCTGTTTATCGCCCTCTGTTTCTCGCCCTCTGTTTCTCGCCCTCTGTTTCTCGCTCTCTGTTTCTCGCCCTCTGTTTCTCGCCCTCTGTTTCAGCCCCTCTGTTTCAGCCCCTCTGTTTCAGCCCCTCTGTTTCTCGCCCTCTGTTTCTCGCCCACTGTTTCTCGCCCTCTGTTTCTGCCCCTCTGTTTCAGCCCCTCTGTTTCAGCCCCTCTGTTTCAGCCCCTCTGTTTCAGCCCCTCTGTTTCTCGCCCTCTGTTTCTCGCCCTCTGTTTCTCGCCCTCAGTTTCAGCCCCTCTGTTTCAGCCCCTTTGTTTCAGCCCCTCTGTTTCATCCCCTCTGTTTCTCGCCCACTGTTTCTCGCCCTCTGATTCAGCCCCTCTGTTTCAGCCCCTCTATTTCAGACCCTCTGTTTCAGCCCCTCTGTTTCAGCCCATCTGTTTCTCGCCCTCTGTTTCTCGCCCTCTGTTTCTCGCCCTCTGTTTCTCGCCTCTGTTTCAGCCCCTCTGTTTCAGCCCCTCTGTTTCTCGCCCTCTGTTTCTCGCTCTCTTTTTCAGCCCCTCTGTTTCAGCCCCTCAGTTCCAGCCCCTCTGTTTCTCGCCCCCTGTTTCAGCACCTCTGTTTCTCGCCCTCTCTTTCAGCCCCTCTCTTTCTCGCCCTCTGTTGCAGACCCTCTGTTTCAGCCCCTCTGTTTCAGCCCCTCTGTTTCTCGCCCTCTGTTTCATCCCCTCTGTTTCTCGCCCTCTGTTTCCGCCCCGCTGTTTCTCGCCCTCTGTTGCAGCCCCTCTGTTTCAGCCCCTCTGTTTCAGCCCCGCTGTTTCAGACCCTCTGTTTCTCGCCCTCTGTTTCTCGCCCTCTGTTTCAGCCCCTCTGTTTCAGCCCCTCTGTTTCAGCTCCTCTGTTTCTCGCCCTCTGTTTGAGCCCGTCTGTTTCAGCCCCTCTGTTTCAGCCCCTCTGTTTGAGCCCCTCTGTTTCAGCCCCTCTGTTTCTCGCCCTCTGTTTCTCGCCATCGGTTTCAGCCCCTCTGTTTCTCGCCCTCTGTTTCAGCCCCTCTGTTTCAGCCCCTCTGTTTCACCCCCTCTGTTTCAGCCCTTCTGTTTCAGCCCCTCTGTTTCAGCCCCTCTGTTTCTCACCTTCTGTTTCAGCCCCTCTGTTTCTCGCCCTCTGTTTCAGACCCACTGTTTCAGCCGCTCAGTATCAGCCCCTCTGTTTCAGCCCCTATGTTTCTCGCCCTCTGTTTCTCGCCCTCTGTTGCTCGCCCACTGTTTCAGCCCCTCTGTTTCAGCCCCTCTGTTTCAGCCCATCTGTTTCAGCCCCACTGTTTCAGCCCCTCTGTTTCAGCCCCTGAGTTTCAGCCCCTCTGTTTCTCGCCCTCTGTTTCTCGCTCTCTGTTTCTCGCCCTCTGTTTCAGCCCCTCTGTTGCTCGCCCACTGTTTCAGCCCCTCTGTTTCTCGCCATCTGTTTCAGCCCCTCAGTTTCAGCCCCTCTGTTTCTCGCCCTCTGTTTCAGCCCCTCTGTTTCAGCCCCTCTGTTTCAGCCCCTCTGTTTCAGCCCCTCTGTTTCTCGCCCTTTGTTTCTCGCCCTCTGTTTCAGCCCCTCTGTTTCTCGCCCTCTGTTTCAGCCCCTCTGTTTCTCGTCCTCTGTTTCATCCCCTCTGTTTCAGTCCCACTGTTTCAGGCCCTCTGTTTCAGCCCCTCTGTTTCAGCCCCTCTCTTTCACGCCCTCTGTTTCAGCCCCTCTGTTTCTCGCCCTCTGTTTCAGCCCCTCTGTTTCAGCCCCTCTGTATCAGCCCCTCTGTTTCTGCACCTCTGTTTCTCTCCCTCTGTTTCTCGCCCTCTGTTTCAGCCCCTCTGTTTCAGACCCTCTGTTTCAGCCCCTCTGTTTCAGACCCTCTGTTTCAGCCCCTCTGTTTCTCGCCCTCTGTTTCTCGCCCTCTGTTTCTCGCTCTCTGTTTCTCGCCATCTGTTTCTCGCCCTCTGTTTCAGCCCCTCTGTTTCAGCCCATTTGATTCAGCCCCTCTGTTTCAGCCCCTCTGTTTCTCGCCCGCTGTTTCAGCCCCTCTGTTTCTCGCCCTCTGTTTCAGCCCCTCTGTTTCAGCCCCTCTGTATCAGCCCCTCTGTTTCAGCCCCTCTGTTTCTCGCCCTCTGTTTCTCGCCCGCTGTTTCAGCCCCTCTGTTTCAGCCCCTCTGTTTCAGCCCCTCTGTTTCAGCCCCTCTGTTTCTCGCCCTCTGTTTATCGCCCTCTGTTTCTCGATCTCTGTTTCTAGCCCTCTGTTTCTCGCCCTCTGTTTCAGCCCCTCTGTTTCAGCCCCTCTGTTTCAGCCCCGCTGTTTCTCGCCCTCTGTTTCTCGCCCACTGTTTCTCGCCCTCTGTTTCAGCCCCTCTGTTTCAGCCCCTCTGTTTCAGCCCCTCTGTTTCAGCCCCTCTGTTTCAGCCCCTCTGTTTCTCGCCCTCTGTTTCTCGCCCTCTGTTTCTCGCTCTCTGTTTCTCGCCCTCTGTTTCTCGCCCTCTGTTTCAGCCCCTCTGTTTCAGCCCCTCTGTTTCAGCCCCTCTGTTTCAGCCCCTCTGTTTCTCGCCCTCTGTTTTTCGCCCTCTGTTTCTCGCCCTCTGTTTCAGCCCCTCTGTTTCAGTCCCTCTGTTTCAGCCCCTCTGTTTCTCGCCCTCTGTTTCTCGCTCTCTGTTTCAGCCCCTCTGTATCAGCCCCTCTGTTTCAGCCCCTCTGTTTCTCGCCCTCTGTTTCTCGCCCTCTGTTTCAGCCCCTCTGTTTCAGCCCCTCTGTTTCAGCCCCTCTGTTTCAGCCCGTCTGTTTCAGCCCCTCTGTAACAGCCCCTCTGTTTCAGCCCCTCTGTTTCTCGCCCTCTGTTTCTCGCCCTCTGTTTCAGCCCCTCTGTTTCAGCCCCTCTGTTTCAGCCCCTCTGTTTCAGCCCCTCTGTTTCTCGCCCTCTGTTTCTCGCCCTCTGTTCCTCGCCCTCTGTTTCTCGCTCTCTGTTTCTCGCCTCTGTTTCAGCCCCTCTGTTTCTCGCCCACTGTTTCAGCCCCTCTGTTTCTCGCCATCTGTTTCAGCCCCTCTGTTTCAGCCCCTCTGTTTCTCGCCCTCTGTTTCAGACCCTCTGTTTCAGCCCCTCTGTTTCAGCCCCTCTGTTTCAGCACCTCTGTTTCTCGCCCTTTGTTTCTCGCCCTCTGTTTCAGCCCCTCTGTTTCTCGCCCTCTGTTTCAGCCCCTCTGTTTCTCGCACTCTGTTTCATCCCCTCTGTTTCAGCCCCTCTGTTTCTCGCCCTCTGTTTCAGCCCCTCTGTTTCAGCCCCTCTGTATCAGCCCCTCTGTTGCAGCCCCTCTGTTTCTCGCCCTCTGTTTCTCGCCCTCTGTTTCAGCCCCTCTGTTTCAGCCCCTCTGTTTCAGCCCCTCTGTTTCAGCCCCTCTGATTCTCGCCCTCTGTTTCTCGCCATCTGTTTCTCGCCCTCTGTTTCTCGCTCTCTGTTTCTCGCCCTCTGTTTCTCGCCCTCTGTTTCAGCCCCTCTGTTTCTGCCCCTCTGTTTCAGCCCCTCTGTTTCAGCCCCTCTGTTTCAGCCCCTCTGTTTCTCGCCCTCTGTTTCTCGCCCTCTGTTTCTTGCCCTCTGTTTCTCGCTCTCTGTTTCTCGCCCTCTGTTTCAGCCCCTCTGTTTCTCGCCTTCTGTTTCAGCCCCTCTGTTTCTCGCCCTCTGTTTCAGCCCCTCTGTTTCAGTCCCTCTGTTTCAGCCCCTCTGTTTCAGCCCCTCTGTTTCTCGCCCTCTGTTTCACGCCCTCTGTTTCTCGATCTCTGTTTCTCGCCCTCTGATTCTCGCCCTCTGTTTCAGCCCCTCTGTTTCAGCCCCTCTGTTTCAGCCCCTCTGTTTCAGCCCCTCTGTTTCTCGCCCTCTGTTTCTCGCCCTCTGTTTCAGACGCTCTGTTTCTCGCTCTCTGTTTCTCGCCCTCTGTTTCTCGCCCTCTGTTTCAGCCCCTCTGTTTCAGCCCCTCTGTTTCAGCCCCTCTGTTTCTCGCCCTCTGTTTGTCGCCCACTGTTTCTCGCCCTCTGTTTCAGCCCCTCTGTTTCAGCCCCTCTGTTTCAGCCCCTCTGTTTCAGCCCCTCTGTTTCTCGCCCTCTGTTTCAGCCCCTCTGTTTCTTGCCCTCTGTTTCTCGCTCTCTGTTTCTCGCCCTCTGTTTCTCGCCCTCTGTTTCAGCCGCTCTGTTTCAGCCCCTCTGTTTCAGCCCCTCTGTTTCTCGCCCTCTGTTTCAGCTCCTCTGTTTCTCGCCCTCTGTTTCTCGCCCACTGTTTCTCGCCCTCTGTTTCAGCCCCTCTGTTTCAGCCCCTCTGTTTCAGCCCCTCTGTTTCAGCCCCACTGTTTCTCGCCCTCTGCTTCTCGCTCTCTGTTTCTCGCCCTCTGTTTCTCGCCCTCTGTTTCAGTCCCTCTGTTTCAGCCCCTCTGTTTCAGCCCCTCTGTTTCAGCCCCTCTGTTTCTCGCCCTCTGTTTCTTTCCCTCTGTTTCTCGCCCTCTGTTTCAGCCCCTCTGTTTCAGTCCCTCTGTTTCAGCCCCTCTGTTTCAGCCCCTCTGTTTCAGCCCCTCTGTTTCTCGCCCTCTGTTTCAGCCCCTCTGTTTCAGCCCCTCTGTTTCTCCCCCTCAGTTTCAGCCCCTCTGTTTCAGGCCCTCTGTTTCAGCCACTCTGTTTCAGCCCCTCTGTTTCTCGCCCGCTGTTTCTCGCCCTCTGTTTCAGCCCCTCTGTTTCAGCCCCTCTGTTTCAGCCCCTCTGTTTCTCGCCCTCTGTTTCTCGCCCTCTGTTTCTCGCTCTCTGTTTCTCGCCCTCTGTTTCTCGCCCTCTGTTTCAGCCCCTCTGTTTCAGCCCCTCTGTTTCAGCCCCTCTGTTTCAGCCCCTCTGTTTCTCGCCCTCTGTTTCAGACCCTCTGTTTCAGCCCCTCAGTATCAGCCCCTCTCTTTCAGCCCCTCTGTTTCTCGCCCTCTGTTTCTCGCCCTCTGTTTCAGCCCCTCTGTTTCAGCCCCTCTGTTTCAGCCCCTCTGTTTCAGCCCCTCTGTTTCAGCCCCTCTGTTTCTCGCCCTCTGTTTCAGACCCTCTGTTTCAGCCCCTCAGTATCAGCCCCTCTCTTTCAGCCCCTCTGTTTCTCGCCCTCTGTTTCTCGCCCTCTGTTTCTGGCCCTCTGTTTCTCGCCCACTGTTTCAGCCCCTCTGTTTCAGTCCCACTGTATCAGCCCAGCTATTTCAGCCCCTCTGTTTCAGCCCCTCTGTTTCAGCCCCTCTGTTTCAGCCCCTCTGTTTCAGCCCCTCTGTTTCTCGCCCTCTGTTTCTCGCCCTCTGTTTCATCCCCTCTGTTTCTCGCCCACTGTTTCAGCCCCTCTGTTTCTCGCCATCTGTTTCAGCCCCTCTGTTTCAGCCCCTCTGTTTCTCGACCTCTGTTTCAGCCCCTCTGTTTCAGCCCCTCTGTTTCAGCCCCTCTGTTTCAGCCCCTCTGTTTCTCGCCCTCTGTTTCTCGCCCTCTGTTTCAGCCCCTCTGCTTCAGCCCCTCTGTTTCAGCCCCTCTGTTTCTCGCCCTCTGTTTCTCGCCCTCTGTTTCTCGCCCTCTGTTTCTCGATCTCTGTTTCTCGCCCTCTGATTCTCGCCCTCTGTTTCAGCCCCTCTGTTTCAGCCCCTCTGTTTCAGCCCCTCTGTTTCAGCCCCTCTGTTTCTCGCCCTCTGTTTCTCGCCCTCTGTTTCAGACGCTCTGTTTCTCGCTCTCTGTTTCTCGCCCTCTGTTTCTCGCCATCTGTTTCAGCCCCTCTGTTTCAGCCCCTCTGTTTCAGCCCCTCTGTTTCTCGCCCTCTGTTTGTCGCCCACTGTTTCTCGCCCTCTGTTTCAGCCCCTCTGTTTCAGCCCCTCTGTTTCAGCCCCTCTGTTTCAGCCCCTCTGTTTCTCGCCCTCTGTTTCTCGCCCTCTGTTTCATGCCCTCTGTTTCTCGCTCTCTGTTTCTCGCCCTCTGTTTCTCGCCCTCTGTTTCAGCCGCTCTGTTTCAGCCCCTCTGTTTCAGCCCCTCTGTTTCTCGCCCTCTGTTTCAGCTCCTCTGTTTCTCGCCCTCTGTTTCTCGCCCACTGTTTCTCGCCCTCTGTTTCAGCCCCTCTGTTTCAGCCCCTCTGTTTCAGCCACTCTGTTTCAGCCCCTCTGTTTCTCGCCCTCTGTTTCTCGCCCTCTGTTTCAGCCCCTCTGTTTCAGCCCCTCTGTTTCAGCCCCTCTGTTTCTCGCCCTCTGTTTCTCGCCCTCTGTTTCTCGCCCTCTGTTTCTCGCTCTCTGTTTCTCGCCCTCTGTTTCTCGCCCTCTGTTTCAGCCCCTCTGTTTCAGCCCCTCTGTTTCAGCCCCTCTGTTTCAGCCCCTCTGTTTCTCGCCCTCTGTTTCAGACCCTCTGTTTCAGCCCCTCAGTATCAGACCCTCTCTTTCAGCCCCTCTGTTTCTCGCCCTCTGTTTCTCGCCCTCTGTGTCTCGCCCTCTGTTTCTCGCCCACTGTTTCAGCCCCTCTGTTTCAGCCCCAGTGTATCAGCCCATCTGTTTCAGCCCCTCTGTTTCAGCCCCACTGTTTCAGCCCCTCTGTTTCAGCCCCTCTGTTTCTCGCCCTCTGTTTCTCGCCCTCTGTTTCTCGCCCTCTGTTTCATCCCCTCTGTTTCTCGCCCACTGTTTCAGCCCCTCTGTTTCTCGCCATCTGTTTCAGCCCCTCTGTTTCAGCCCCTCTGTTTCTCGACCTCTGTTTCAGCCCCTCTGTTTCAGACCCTCTGTTTCTCGCCCTCTGTTTCAGCCCCTCTGTTTCAGCCCCTCTGTATCAGCCCCTCTGTTTCAGCCCCTCTGTTTCTCTCCCTCTTTTTGTCGCCCTCTGTTTCAGCCCCTCTGTTTCAGCCCCTCTGTTTCAGCCCCTCTGTTTCAGCCCCACTGTTTCTCGCCCTCTGCTTCTCGCTCTCTGTTTCTCGCCCTCTGTTTCTCGCCCTCTGTTTCAGTCCCTCTGTTTCAGCCACTCTGTTTCAGCCCCTCTGTTTCAGCCCCTCTGTTTCTCGCCCTCTGTTTCTTTCCCTCTGTTTCTCGCCCTCTGTTTCAGCCCCTCTGTTTCAGTCCCTCTGTTTCAGCCCCTCTGTTTCACCCCCTCTGTGTCAGCCCCTCTGTTTCTCGCCCTCTGTTTCAGCCCCTCTGTTTCAGCCCCTCTGTTTCTCGCCCTCAGTTTCAGCCCCTCTGTTTCAGCCCCTCTGTTTCAGCCCCTCTGTTTCAGCCCCTCTGTTTCTCGCCCTCTGTTTCAGCCCCTCTGTTTCAGCCCCTCTGTTTCGCGCCCTCTGTTTGTCGCCCTCTGTTTCAGCCCCTCTGTTACAGCCCCTCTGTTTCAGCCCCTCTGTTTCAGCCCCACTGTTTCTCGCCCTCTGCTTCTCGCTCTCTGTTTCTCGCCCTCTGTTTCTCGCCCTCTGTTTCAGTCCCTCTGTTTCAGCCCCTCTGTTTCAGCCCCTCTATTTCAGCCCCTCTGTTTCTCGCCCTCTGTTTCTTTCCCTCTGTTTCTCGCCCTCTGTTTCAGCCCCACTGTTTCAGTCCCTCTGTTTCAGCCCCTCTGTTTCAGCCCCTCTGTGTCAGCCCCTCTGTTTCTCGCCCTCTGTTTCAGCCCCTCTGTTTCAGCCCCTCTGTTTCTCCCCCTCAGTTTCAGCCCCTCTGTTTCAGCCCCTCTGTTTCAGCCACTCTGTTTCAGCCCCTCTGTTTCTCGCCCTCTGTTTCTCGCCCTCTGTTTCAGCCCCTCTGTTTCAGCCCCTCTGTTTCAGCCCCTCTGTTTCTCGCCCTCTGTTTCTCGCCCTCTGTTTCTCGCCCTCTGTTTCTCGCTCTCTGTTTCTCGCCCTCTGTTTCTCGCCCTCTGTTTCAGCCCCTCTGTTTCAGCCCCTCTGTTTCAGCCCCTCTGTTTCAGCCCCTCTGTTTCAGCCCCTCTGTTTCTCGCCCTCTGTTTCAGACCCTCTGTTTCAGCCCCTCAGTATCAGCCCCTCTCTTTCAGCCCCTCTGTTTCTCGCCCTCTGTTTCTCGCCCTCTCTTTCTGGCCCTCTGTTTCTCGCCCACTGTTTCAGCCCCTCTGTTTCAGCCCCACTGTATCAGCCCAGCTATTTCAGCCCCTCTGTTTCAGCCCCTCTGTTTCAGCCCCTCTGTTTCAGCCCCTCTGTTTCTCGCCCTCTGTTTCTCGCCCTCTGTTTCTCGCCCTCTGTTTCTTCCCCTCTGTTTCTCGCCCACTGTTTCAGCCCCTCTGTTTCTCGCCATCTGTTTCAGCCCCTCTGTTTCAGCCCCTCTGTTTCTCGACCTCTGTTTCAGCCCCTCTGTTTCAGCCCCTCTGTTTCAGCCCCTCTGTTTCAGCCCCTCTGTTTCTCGCCCTCTGTTTCTCGCCCTCTGTTTCATCCCCTCTGTTTCTCGCCCACTGTTTCAGCCCCTCTGTTTCTCGCCATCTGTTTCATCCCCTCTGTTTCAGCCCCTCTGTTTCTCGACCTCTGTTTCAGCCCCTCTGTTTCAGCCCCTCTGTTTCAGCCCCTCTGTTTCAGCCCCTCTGTTTCTCGCCCTCTGTTTCTCGCCCTCTGTTTCAGCCCCTCTGCTTCAGCCCCTCTGTTTCAGCCCCTCTGTTTCTCGCCCTCTGTTTCTCGCCCTCTGTTTCTCGCCCTCTGTTTCTCGATCTCTGTTTCTCGCCCTCTGTTTCTCGCCCTCTGTTTCAGCCCCTCTGTTTCAGCCCCTCTGTTTCAGCCCCTCTGTTTCAGCCCCTCTGTTTCTCGCCCTCTGTTTCTCGCCCTCTGTTTCAGACGCTCTGTTTCTCGCTCTCTGTTTCTCGCCCTCTGTTTCTCGCCCTCTGTTTCAGCCCCTCTGTTTCAGCCCCTCTGTTTCAGCCCCTCTGTTTCTCGCCCTATGTTTGTCGCCCACTGTTTCTCGCCCTCTGTTTCAGCCCCTCTGTTTCAGCCCCTCTGTTTCAGCCCCTCTGTTTCAGCCCCTCTGTTTCTCGCCCTCTGTTTCTCGCCCTCTGTTTCTTGCCCTCTGTTTCTCGCTCTCTGTTTCTCGCCCTCTGTTTCTCTCCCTCTGTTTCAGCCCCTCTGTTTCAGCCCCTCTGTTTCAGCCCCTCTGTTTCACGCCCTCTGTTTCAGCTCCTCTGTTTCTCGCCCTCTGTTTCTCGCCCACTGTTTCTCGCCCTCTGTTTCAGCCCCTCTGTTTCAGCCCCTCTGTTTCAGCCACTCTGTTTCAGCCCCTCTGTTTCTCGCCCTCTGTTTCTCGCCCTCTGTTTCAGCCCCTCTGTTTCAGCCCCTCTGTTTCAGCCCCTCTGTTTCTCGCCCTCTGTTTCTCGCCCTCTGTTTCTCGCTCTCTGTTTCTCGCCCTCTGTTTCTCGCCCTCTGTTTCAGCCCCTCTGTTTCAGCCCCTCTGTTTCAGACCCTCTGTTTCAGCCCCTCTGTTTCTCGCCCTCTGTTTCAGACCCTCTGTTTCAGCCCCTCAGTATCAGCCCCTCTCTTTCAGCCCCTCTGTTTCTCGCCCTCTGTTTCTCGCCCTCTGTTTCTCGCCCTCTGCTTCTCGCCCACTGTTTCAGCCCCTCTGTTTCAGCCCCTCTGTTTGTGCCCCTCTGTTTCAGCCCCTCTGTTTCAGCCCCTCTGTTTCAGCCCCTCTGTTTCAGCCCCTCTGTTTCTCGCCCTCTGTTTCTCGCCCTCTGTTTCTCGCCCTCTGTTTCATCCCCTCTGTTTCTCGCCCACTGTTTCAGCCCCTCTGTTTCTCGCCATCTGTTTCAGCCCCTCTGTTTCAGCCCCTCTGTTTCTCGACCTCTGTTTCAGCCCCTCTGTTTCAGCCCCTCTGTTTCTCGCCCTCTGTTTCAGCCCCTCTGTTTCAGCCCCTCTGTTTCAGCCCCTCTGTATCAGCCCCTCTGTTTCAGCCCCTCTGTTTCTCTCCCTCTTTTTGTCGCCCTCTGTTTCAGCCCCTCTGTTTCAGCCCCTCTGTTTCAGCCCCTCTGTTTCAGCCCCACTGTTTCTCGCCCTCTGCTTCTCGCTCTCTGTTTCTCGCCCTCTGTTTCTCGCCCTCTGTTTCAGTCCCTCTGTTTCAGCCCCTCTGTTTCAGCCCCTCTGTTTCAGCCCCTCTGTTTCTCGCCTACTGTTTCTTTCCCTCTGTTTCTCGCCCTCTGTTTCAGCCCCTCTGTTTCAGTCCCTCTGTTTCAGCCCCTCTGTTTCAGCCCCTCTGTTTCAGCCCCTCTGTTTCTCGCCCTCTGTTTCAGCCCCTCTGTTTCAGCCCCTCTGTTTCTCGCCCTCAGTTTCAGCCCCTCTGTTTCAGCCCCTTTGTTTCAGCCACTCTGTTTCAGCCCCTCTGTTTCTCGCCCTCTGTTTCTCGCCCTCTGTTTCAGCCCCTCTGTTTCAGCCCCTCTGTTTCAGCCCCTCTGTTTCTCGCCCTCTGTTTCTCGCCCTCTGTTTCTCGCCCTCTGTTTCTCGCTCTCTGTTTCTCGCCCTCTGTTTCTCGCCCTCTGTTTCAGCCCCTCTGTTTCAGCCCCTCTGTTTCAGCCCCTCTGTTTCAGGCCCTCTGTTTCAGCCCCTCTGTTTCTCGCCCTCTGTTTCAGACCCTCTGTTTCAGCCCCTCAGTATCAGCCCCTCTCTTTCAGCCCCTCTGTTTCTCGCCCTCTGTTTCTCGCCCTCTGTTTCTGGCCCTCTGTTTCTCGCCCACTGTTTCAGCCCCTCTGTTTCAGCCCCACTGTATCAGCCCATCTATTTCAGCCCCTCTGTTTCAGCCCCTCTGTTTCAGCCCCTCTGTTTCAGCCCCACTGTTTCTCGCCCTCTGCTTCTCGCTCTCTGTTTCTCGCCCTCTGTTTCTCGCCCTCTGTTTCAGTCCCTCTGTTTCAGCCACTCTGTTTCAGCCCCTCTGTTTCAGCCCCTCTGTTTCTCGCCCTCTGTTTCTTTCCCTCTGTTTCTCGCCCTCTGTTTCAGCCCCTCTGTTTCAGTCCCTCTGTTTCAGCCCCTCTGTTTCACCCCCTCTGTGTCAGCCCCTCTGTTTCTCGCCCTCTGTTTCAGCCCCTCTGTTTCAGCCCCTCTGTTTCTCGCCCTCAGTTTCAGCCCCTCTGTTTCAGCCCCTCTGTTTCAGCCCCTCTGTTTCAGCCCCTCTGTTTCTCGCCCTCTGTTTCAGCCCCTCTGTTTCAGCCCCTCTGTTTCTCGCCCTCTGTTTGTCGCCCTCTGTTTCAGCCCCTCTGTTACAGCCCCTCTGTTTCAGCCCCTCTGTTTCAGCCCCACTGTTTCTCGCCCTCTGCTTCTCGCTCTCTGTTTCTCGCCCTCTGTTTCTCGCCCTCTGTTTCAGTCCCTCTGTTTCAGCCCCTCTGTTTCAGCCCCTCTATTTCAGCCCCTCTGTTTCTCGCCCTCTGTTTCTTTCCCTCTGTTTCTCGCCCTCTGTTTCAGCCCCACTGTTTCAGTCCCTCTGTTTCAGCCCCTCTGTTTCAGCCCCTCTGTGTCAGCCCCTCTGTTTCTCGCCCTCTGTTTCAGCCCCTCTGTTTCAGCCCCTCTGTTTCTCCCCCTCAGTTTCAGCCCCTCTGTTTCAGCCCCTCTGTTTCAGCCACTCTGTTTCAGCCCCTCTGTTTCTCGCCCTCTGTTTCTCGCCCTCTGTTTCAGCCCCTCTGTTTCAGCCCCTCTGTTTCAGCCCCTCTGTTTCTCGCCCTCTGTTTCTCGCCCTCTGTTTCTCGCCCTCTGTTTCTCGCTCTCTGTTTCTCGCCCTCTGTTTCTCGCCCTCTGTTTCAGCCCCTCTGTTTCAGCCCCTCTGTTTCAGCCCCTCTGTTTCAGCCCCTCTGTTTCAGCCCCTCTGTTTCTCGCCCTCTGTTTCAGACCCTCTGTTTCAGCCCCTCAGTATCAGCCCCTCTCTTTCAGCCCCTCTGTTTCTCGCCCTCTGTTTCTCGCCCTCTCTTTCTGGCCCTCTGTTTCTCGCCCACTGTTTCAGCCCCTCTGTTTCAGCCCCACTGTATCAGCCCAGCTATTTCAGCCCCTCTGTTTCAGCCCCTCTGTTTCAGCCCCTCTGTTTCAGCCCCTCTGTTTCTCGCCCTCTGTTTCTCGCCCTCTGTTTCTCGCCCTCTGTTTCTTCCCCTCTGTTTCTCGCCCACTGTTTCAGCCCCTCTGTTTCTCGCCATCTGTTTCAGCCCCTCTGTTTCAGCCCCTCTGTTTCTCGACCTCTGTTTCAGCCCCTCTGTTTCAGCCCCTCTGTTTCAGCCCCTCTGTTTCTCGCCCTCTGTTTCTCGCCCTCTGTTTCATCCCCTCTGTTTCTCGCCCACTGTTTCAGCCCCTCTGTTTCTCGCCATCTGTTTCATCCCCTCTGTTTCAGCCCCTCTGTTTCTCGACCTCTGTTTCAGCCCCTCTGTTTCAGCCCCTCTGTTTCAGCCCCTCTGTTTCAGCCCCTCTGTTTCTCGCCCTCTGTTTCTCGCCCTCTGTTTCAGCCCCTCTGCTTCAGCCCCTCTGTTTCAGCCCCTCTGTTTCTCGCCCTCTGTTTCTCGCCCTCTGTTTCTCGCCCTCTGTTTCTCGATCTCTGTTTCTCGCCCTCTGTTTCTCGCCCTCTGTTTCAGCCCCTCTGTTTCAGCCCCTCTGTTTCAGCCCCTCTGTTTCAGCCCCTCTGTTTCTCGCCCTCTGTTTCTCGCCCTCTGTTTCAGACGCTCTGTTTCTCGCTCTCTGTTTCTCGCCCTCTGTTTCTCGCCCTCTGTTTCAGCCCCTCTGTTTCAGCCCCTCTGTTTCAGCCCCTCTGTTTCTCGCCCTATGTTTGTCGCCCACTGTTTCTCGCCCTCTGTTTCAGCCCCTCTGTTTCAGCCCCTCTGTTTCAGCCCCTCTGTTTCAGCCCCTCTGTTTCTCGCCCTCTGTTTCTCGCCCTCTGTTTCTTGCCCTCTGTTTCTCGCTCTCTGTTTCTCGCCCTCTGTTTCTCTCCCTCTGTTTCAGCCCCTCTGTTTCAGCCCCTCTGTTTCAGCCCCTCTGTTTCACGCCCTCTGTTTCAGCTCCTCTGTTTCTCGCCCTCTGTTTCTCGCCCACTGTTTCTCGCCCTCTGTTTCAGCCCCTCTGTTTCAGCCCCTCTGTTTCAGCCACTCTGTTTCAGCCCCTCTGTTTCTCGCCCTCTGTTTCTCGCCCTCTGTTTCAGCCCCTCTGTTTCAGCCCCTCTGTTTCAGCCCCTCTGTTTCTCGCCCTCTGTTTCTCGCCCTCTGTTTCTCGCTCTCTGTTTCTCGCCCTCTGTTTCTCGCCCTCTGTTTCAGCCCCTCTGTTTCAGCCCCTCTGTTTCAGCCCCACTGTATCAGCCCAGCTATTTCAGCCCCTCTGTTTCAGCCCCTCTGTTTCAGCCCCTCTGTTTCAGCCCCTCTGTTTCTCGCCCTCTGTTTCTCGCCCTCTGTTTCTCGCCCTCTGTTTCTTCCCCTCTGTTTCTCGCCCACTGTTTCAGCCCCTCTGTTTCTCGCCATCTGTTTCAGCCCCTCTGTTTCAGCCCCTCTGTTTCTCGACCTCTGTTTCAGCCCCTCTGTTTCAGCCCCTCTGTTTCAGCCCCTCTGTTTCAGCCCCTCTGTTTCTCGCCCTCTGTTTCTCGCCCTCTGTTTCATCCCCTCTGTTTCTCGCCCACTGTTTCAGCCCCTCTGTTTCTCGCCATCTGTTTCATCCCCTCTGTTTCAGCCCCTCTGTTTCTCGACCTCTGTTTCAGCCCCTCTGTTTCAGCCCCTCTGTTTCAGCCCCTCTGTTTCAGCCCCTCTGTTTCTCGCCCTCTGTTTCTCGCCCTCTGTTTCAGCCCCTCTGCTTCAGCCCCTCTGTTTCAGCCCCTCTGTTTCTCGCCCTCTGTTTCTCGCCCTCTGTTTCTCGCCCTCTGTTTCTCGATCTCTGTTTCTCGCCCTCTGTTTCTCGCCCTCTGTTTCAGCCCCTCTGTTTCAGCCCCTCTGTTTCAGCCCCTCTGTTTCAGCCCCTCTGTTTCTCGCCCTCTGTTTCTCGCCCTCTGTTTCAGACGCTCTGTTTCTCGCTCTCTGTTTCTCGCCCTCTGTTTCTCGCCCTCTGTTTCAGCCCCTCTGTTTCAGCCCCTCTGTTTCAGCCCCTCTGTTTCTCGCCCTATGTTTGTCGCCCACTGTTTCTCGCCCTCTGTTTCAGCCCCTCTGTTTCAGCCCCTCTGTTTCAGCCCCTCTGTTTCAGCCCCTCTGTTTCTCGCCCTCTGTTTCTCGCCCTCTGTTTCTTGCCCTCTGTTTCTCGCTCTCTGTTTCTCGCCCTCTGTTTCTCTCCCTCTGTTTCAGCCCCTCTGTTTCAGCCCCTCTGTTTCAGCCCCTCTGTTTCACGCCCTCTGTTTCAGCTCCTCTGTTTCTCGCCCTCTGTTTCTCGCCCACTGTTTCTCGCCCTCTGTTTCAGCCCCTCTGTTTCAGCCCCTCTGTTTCAGCCACTCTGTTTCAGCCCCTCTGTTTCTCGCCCTCTGTTTCTCGCCCTCTGTTTCAGCCCCTCTGTTTCAGCCCCTCTGTTTCAGCCCCTCTGTTTCTCGCCCTCTGTTTCTCGCCCTCTGTTTCTCGCTCTCTGTTTCTCGCCCTCTGTTTCTCGCCCTCTGTTTCAGCCCCTCTGTTTCAGCCCCTCTGTTTCAGC
Organism: Stegostoma tigrinum; assembly: GCF_030684315.1. NCBI lineage: Eukaryota > Metazoa > Chordata > Chondrichthyes > Orectolobiformes > Stegostomatidae > Stegostoma > Stegostoma tigrinum. Next base: position 494,862 of record NW_026728408.1, read on the forward strand.
CCCTCTGTTTCAGCCCCTCTGTTTCTCGCCCTCTGTTTCAGACCCTCTGTTTCAGCCCCTCAGTATCAGCCCCTCTCTTTCAGCCCCTCTGTTTCTCGCCCTCTGTTTCTCGCCCTCTGTTTCTCGCCCTCTGCTTCTCGCCCACTGTTTCAGCCCCTCTGTTTCAGCCCCTCTGTTTGTGCCCCTCTGTTTCAGCCCCTCTGTTTCAGCCCCTCTGTTTCAGCCCCTCTGTTTCAGCCCCTCTGTTTCTCGCCCTCTGTTTCTCGCCCTCTGTTTCTCGCCCTCTGTTTCATCCCCTCTGTTTCTCGCCCACTGTTTCAGCCCCTCTGTTTCTCGCCATCTGTTTCAGCCCCTCTGTTTCAGCCCCTCTGTTTCTCGACCTCTGTTTCAGCCCCTCTGTTTCAGCCCCTCTGTTTCTCGCCCTCTGTTTCAGCCCCTCTGTTTCAGCCCCTCTGTTTCAGCCCCTCTGTATCAGCCCCTCTGTTTCAGCCCCTCTGTTTCTCTCCCTCTTTTTGTCGCCCTCTGTTTCAGCCCCTCTGTTTCAGCCCCTCTGTTTCAGCCCCTCTGTTTCAGCCCCACTGTTTCTCGCCCTCTGCTTCTCGCTCTCTGTTTTTCGCCCTCTGTTTCTCGCCCTCTGTTTCAGTCCCTCTGTTTCAGCCCCTCTGTTTCAGCCCCTCTGTTTCAGCCCCTCTGTTTCTCGCCTACTGTTTCTTTCCCTCTGTTTCTCGCCCTCTGTTTCAGCCCCTCTGTTTCAGTCCCTCTGTTTCAGCCCCTCTGTTTCAGCCCCTCTGTTTCAGCCCCTCTGTTTCTCGCCCTCTGTTTCAGCCCCTCTGTTTCAGCCCCTCTGTTTCTCGCCCTCAGTTTCAGCCCCTCTGTTTCAGCCCCTTTGTTTCAGCCACTCTGTTTCAGCCCCTCTGTTTCTCGCCCTCTGTTTCTCGCCCTCTGTTTCAGCCCCTCTGTTTCAGCCCCTCTGTTTCAGCCCCTCTGTTTCTCGCCCTCTGTTTCTCGCCCTCTGTTTCTCGCCCTCTGTTTCTCGCTCTCTGTTTCTCGCCCTCTGTTTCTCGCCCTCTGTTTCAGCCCCTCTGTTTCAGCCCCTCTGTTTCAGCCCCTCTGTTTCAGGCCCTCTGTTTCAGCCCCTCTGTTTCTCGCCCTCTGTTTCAGACCCTCTGTTTCAGCCCCTCAGTATCAGCCCCTCTCTTTCAGCCCCTCTGTTTCTCGCCCTCTGTTTCTCGCCCTCTGTTTCTGGCCCTCTGTTTCTCGCCCACTGTTTCAGCCCCTCTGTTTCAGCCCCACTGTATCAGCCCATCTATTTCAGCCCCTCTGTTTCAGCCCCTCTGTTTCAGCCCCTCTGTTTCAGCCCCACTGTTTCTCGCCCTCTGCTTCTCGCTCTCTGTTTCTCGCCCTCTGTTTCTCGCCCTCTGTTTCAGTCCCTCTGTTTCAGCCACTCTGTTTCAGCCCCTCTGTTTCAGCCCCTCTGTTTCTCGCCCTCTGTTTCTTTCCCTCTGTTTCTCGCCCTCTGTTTCAGCCCCTCTGTTTCAGTCCCTCTGTTTCAGCCCCTCTGTTTCACCCCCTCTGTGTCAGCCCCTCTGTTTCTCGCCCTCTGTTTCAGCCCCTCTGTTTCAGCCCCTCTGTTTCTCGCCCTCAGTTTCAGCCCCTCTGTTTCAGCCCCTCTGTTTCAGCCCCTCTGTTTCAGCCCCTCTGTTTCTCGCCCTCTGTTTCAGCCCCTCTGTTTCAGCCCCTCTGTTTCTCGCCCTCTGTTTGTCGCCCTCTGTTTCAGCCCCTCTGTTACAGCCCCTCTGTTTCAGCCCCTCTGTTTCAGCCCCACTGTTTCTCGCCCTCTGCTTCTCGCTCTCTGTTTCTCGCCCTCTGTTTCTCGCCCTCTGTTTCAGTCCCTCTGTTTCAGCCCCTCTGTTTCAGCCCCTCTATTTCAGCCCCTCTGTTTCTCGCCCTCTGTTTCTTTCCCTCTGTTTCTCGCCCTCTGTTTCAGCCCCACTGTTTCAGTCCCTCTGTTTCAGACCCTCTGTTTCAGCCCCTCTGTGTCAGCCCCTCTGTTTCTCGCCCTCTGTTTCAGCCCCTCTGTTTCAGCCCCTCTGTTTCTCCCCCTCAGTTTCAGCCCCTCTGTTTCAGCCCCTCTGTTTCAGCCACTCTGTTTCAGCCCCTCTGTTTCTCGCCCTCTGTTTCTCGCCCTCTGTTTCAGCCCCTCTGTTTCAGCCCCTCTGTTTCAGCCCCTCTGTTTCTCGCCCTCTGTTTCTCGCCCTCTGTTTCTCGCCCTCTGTTTCTCGCTCTCTGTTTCTCGCCCTCTGTTTCTCGCCCTCTGTTTCAGCCCCTCTGTTTCAGCCCCTCTGTTTCAGCCCCTCTGTTTCAGCCCCTCTGTTTCAGCCCCTCTGTTTCTCGCCCTCTGTTTCAGACCCTCTGTTTCAGCCCCTCAGTATCAGCCCCTCTCTTTCAGCCCCTCTGTTTCTCGCCCTCTGTTTCTCGCCCTCTCTTTCTGGCCCTCTGTTTCTCGCCCACTGTTTCAGCCCCTCTGTTTCAGCCCCACTGTATCAGCCCAGCTATTTCAGCCCCTCTGTTTCAGCCCCTCTGTTTCAGCCCCTCTGTTTCAGCCCCTCTGTTTCTCGCCCTCTGTTTCTCGCCCTCTGTTTCTCGCCCTCTGTTTCTTCCCCTCTGTTTCTCGCCCACTGTTTCAGCCCCTCTGTTTCTCGCCATCTGTTTCAGCCCCTCTGTTTCAGCCCCTCTGTTTCTCGACCTCTGTTTCAGCCCCTCTGTTTCAGCCCCTCTGTTTCAGCCCCTCTGTTTCAGCCCCTCTGTTTCTCGCCCTCTGTTTCTCGCCCTCTGTTTCATCCCCTCTGTTTCTCGCCCACTGTTTCAGCCCCTCTGTTTCTCGCCATCTGTTTCATCCCCTCTGTTTCAGCCCCTCTGTTTCTCGACCTCTGTTTCAGCCCCTCTGTTTCAGCCCCTCTGTTTCAGCCCCTCTGTTTCAGCCCCTCTGTTTCTCGCCCTCTGTTTCTCGCCCTCTGTTTCAGCCCCTCTGCTTCAGCCCCTCTGTTTCAGCCCCTCTGTTTCTCGCCCTCTGTTTCTCGCCCTCTGTTTCTCGCCCTCTGTTTCTCGATCTCTGTTTCTCGCCCTCTGTTTCTCGCCCTCTGTTTCAGCCCCTCTGTTTCAGCCCCTCTGTTTCAGCCCCTCTGTTTCAGCCCCTCTGTTTCTCGCCCTCTGTTTCTCGCCCTCTGTTTCAGACGCTCTGTTTCTCGCTCTCTGTTTCTCGCCCTCTGTTTCTCGCCCTCTGTTTCAGCCCCTCTGTTTCAGCCCCTCTGTTTCAGCCCCTCTGTTTCTCGCCCTATGTTTGTCGCCCACTGTTTCTCGCCCTCTGTTTCAGCCCCTCTGTTTCAGCCCCTCTGTTTCAGCCCCTCTGTTTCAGCCCCTCTGTTTCTCGCCCTCTGTTTCTCGCCCTCTGTTTCTTGCCCTCTGTTTCTCGCTCTCTGTTTCTCGCCCTCTGTTTCTCTCCCTCTGTTTCAGCCCCTCTGTTTCAGCCCCTCTGTTTCAGCCCCTCTGTTTCACGCCCTCTGTTTCAGCTCCTCTGTTTCTCGCCCTCTGTTTCTCGCCCACTGTTTCTCGCCCTCTGTTTCAGCCCCTCTGTTTCAGCCCCTCTGTTTCAGCCACTCTGTTTCAGCCCCTCTGTTTCTCGCCCTCTGTTTCTCGCCCTCTGTTTCAGCCCCTCTGTTTCAGCCCCTCTGTTTCAGCCCCTCTGTTTCTCGCCCTCTGTTTCTCGCCCTCTGTTTCTCGCTCTCTGTTTCTCGCCCTCTGTTTCTCGCCCTCTGTTTCAGCCCATCTGTTTCAGCCCCTCTGTTTCAGCCCCTCTGTTTCAGCCCCTCTGTTTCTCGCCCTCTGTTTCAGACCCTCTGTTTCAGCCCCTCATTATCAGCCCCTCTCTTTCAGCCCCTCTGTTTCTCGCCCTCTGTTTCTCGCCCTCTGTTTCTCGCCCTCTGCTTCTCGCCCACTGTTTCAGCCCCTCTGTTTCAGCCCCTCTGTTTGTGCCCCTCTGTTTCAGCCCCTCTGTTTCAGCCCCTCTGTTTCAGCCCCTCTGTTTCAGCCCCTCTGTTTCTCGCCCTCTGTTTCTCGCCCTCTGTTTCTCGCCCTCTGTTTCATCCCCTCTGTTTCTCGCCCACTGTTTCAGCCCCTCTGTTTCTCGCCATCTGTTTCAGCCCCTCTGTTTCAGCCCCTCTGTTTCTCGCCCTCTGTTTCTCGCCCTCTGTTTCTCGCTCTCTGTTTCTCGCCCTCTGTTTCTCGCCCTCTGTTTCAGCCCCTCTGTTTCAGCCCCTCTGTTTCAGCCCCTCTGTTTCAGCCCCTCTGTTTCTCGCCCTCTGTTTCAGACCCTCTGTTTCAGCCCCTCAGTATCAGCCCCTCTCTTTCAGCCCCTCTGTTTCTCGCCCTCTGTTTCTCGCCCTCTGTTTCTCGCCCTCTGCTTCTCGCCCACTGTTTCAGCCCCTCTGTTTCAGCCCCTCTGTTTGTGCCCCTCTGTTTCAGCCCCTCTGTTTCAGCCCCTCTGTTTCAGCCCCTCTGTTTCAGCCCCTCTGTTTCTCGCCCTCTGTTTCTCGCCCTCTGTTTCTCGCCCTCTGTTTCATCCCCTCTGTTTCTCGCCCACTGTTTCAGCCCCTCTGTTTCTCGCCATCTGTTTCAGCCCCTCTGTTTCAGCCCCTCTGTTTCTCGACCTCTGTTTCAGCCCCTCTGTTTCAGCCCCTCTGTTTCTCGCCCTCTGTTTCAGCCCCTCTGTTTCAGCCCCTCTGTTTCAGCCCCTCTGTATCAGCCCCTCTGTTTCAGCCCCTCTGTTTCTCTCCCTCTTTTTGTCGCCCTCTGTTTCAGCCCCTCTGTTTCAGCCCCTCTGTTTCAGCCCCTCTGTTTCAGCCCCACTGTTTCTCGCCCTCTGCTTCTCGCTCTCTGTTTTTCGCCCTCTGTTTCTCGCCCTCTGTTTCAGTCCCTCTGTTTCAGCCCCTCTGTTTCAGCCCCTCTGTTTCAGCCCCTCTGTTTCTCGCCTACTGTTTCTTTCCCTCTGTTTCTCGCCCTCTGTTTCAGCCCCTCTGTTTCAGTCCCTCTGTTTCAGCCCCTCTGTTTCAGCCCCTCTGTTTCAGCCCCTCTGTTTCTCGCCCTCTGTTTCAGCCCCTCTGTTTCAGCCCCTCTGTTTCTCGCCCTCAGTTTCAGCCCCTCTGTTTCAGCCCCTTTGTTTCAGCCACTCTGTTTCAGCCCCTCTGTTTCTCGCCCTCTGTTTCTCGCCCTCTGTTTCAGCCCCTCTGTTTCAGCCCCTCTGTTTCAGCCCCTCTGTTTCTCGCCCTCTGTTTCTCGCCCTCTGTTTCTCGCCCTCTGTTTCTCGCTCTCTGTTTCTCGCCCTCTGTTTCTCGCCCTCTGTTTCAGCCCCTCTGTTTCAGCCCCTCTGTTTCAGCCCCTCTGTTTCAGGCCCTCTGTTTCAGCCCCTCTGTTTCTCGCCCTCTGTTTCAGACCCTCTGTTTCAGCCCCTCAGTATCAGCCCCTCTCTTTCAGCCCCTCTGTTTCTCGCCCTCTGTTTCTCGCCCTCTGTTTCTGGCCCTCTGTTTCTCGCCCACTGTTTCAGCCCCTCTGTTTCAGCCCCACTGTATCAGCCCATCTATTTCAGCCCCTCTGTTTCAGCCCCTCTGTTTCAGCCCCTCTGTTTCAGCCCCACTGTTTCTCGCCCTCTGCTTCTCGCTCTCTGTTTCTCGCCCTCTGTTTCTCGCCCTCTGTTTCAGTCCCTCTGTTTCAGCCACTCTGTTTCAGCCCCTCTGTTTCAGCCCCTCTGTTTCTCGCCCTCTGTTTCTTTCCCTCTGTTTCTCGCCCTCTGTTTCAGCCCCTCTGTTTCAGTCCCTCTGTTTCAGCCCCTCTGTTTCACCCCCTCTGTGTCAGCCCCTCTGTTTCTCGCCCTCTGTTTCAGCCCCTCTGTTTCAGCCCCTCTGTTTCTCGCCCTCAGTTTCAGCCCCTCTGTTTCAGCCCCTCTGTTTCAGCCCCTCTGTTTCAGCCCCTCTGTTTCTCGCCCTCTGTTTCAGCCCCTCTGTTTCAGCCCCTCTGTTTCTCGCCCTCTGTTTGTCGCCCTCTGTTTCAGCCCCTCTGTTACAGCCCCTCTGTTTCAGCCCCTCTGTTTCAGCCCCACTGTTTCTCGCCCTCTGCTTCTCGCTCTCTGTTTCTCGCCCTCTGTTTCTCGCCCTCTGTTTCAGTCCCTCTGTTTCAGCCCCTCTGTTTCAGCCCCTCTATTTCAGCCCCTCTGTTTCTCGCCCTCTGTTTCTTTCCCTCTGTTTCTCGCCCTCTGTTTCAGCCCCACTGTTTCAGTCCCTCTGTTTCAGACCCTCTGTTTCAGCCCCTCTGTGTCAGCCCCTCTGTTTCTCGCCCTCTGTTTCAGCCCCTCTGTTTCAGCCCCTCTGTTTCTCCCCCTCAGTTTCAGCCCCTCTGTTTCAGCCCCTCTGTTTCAGCCACTCTGTTTCAGCCCCTCTGTTTCTCGCCCTCTGTTTCTCGCCCTCTGTTTCAGCCCCTCTGTTTCAGCCCCTCTGTTTCAGCCCCTCTGTTTCTCGCCCTCTGTTTCTCGCCCTCTGTTTCTCGCCCTCTGTTTCTCGCTCTCTGTTTCTCGCCCTCTGTTTCTCGCCCTCTGTTTCAGCCCCTCTGTTTCAGCCCCTCTGTTTCAGCCCCTCTGTTTCAGCCCCTCTGTTTCAGCCCCTCTGTTTCTCGCCCTCTGTTTCAGACCCTCTGTTTCAGCCCCTCAGTATCAGCCCCTCTCTTTCAGCCCCTCTGTTTCTCGCCCTCTGTTTCTCGCCCTCTCTTTCTGGCCCTCTGTTTCTCGCCCACTGTTTCAGCCCCTCTGTTTCAGCCCCACTGTATCAGCCCAGCTATTTCAGCCCCTCTGTTTCAGCCCCTCTGTTTCAGCCCCTCTGTTTCAGCCCCTCTGTTTCTCGCCCTCTGTTTCTCGCCCTCTGTTTCTCGCCCTCTGTTTCTTCCCCTCTGTTTCTCGCCCACTGTTTCAGCCCCTCTGTTTCTCGCCATCTGTTTCAGCCCCTCTGTTTCAGCCCCTCTGTTTCTCGACCTCTGTTTCAGCCCCTCTGTTTCAGCCCCTCTGTTTCAGCCCCTCTGTTTCAGCCCCTCTGTTTCTCGCCCTCTGTTTCTCGCCCTCTGTTTCATCCCCTCTGTTTCTCGCCCACTGTTTCAGCCCCTCTGTTTCTCGCCATCTGTTTCATCCCCTCTGTTTCAGCCCCTCTGTTTCTCGACCTCTGTTTCAGCCCCTCTGTTTCAGCCCCTCTGTTTCAGCCCCTCTGTTTCAGCCCCTCTGTTTCTCGCCCTCTGTTTCTCGCCCTCTGTTTCAGCCCCTCTGCTTCAGCCCCTCTGTTTCAGCCCCTCTGTTTCTCGCCCTCTGTTTCTCGCCCTCTGTTTCTCGCCCTCTGTTTCTCGATCTCTGTTTCTCGCCCTCTGTTTCTCGCCCTCTGTTTCAGCCCCTCTGTTTCAGCCCCTCTGTTTCAGCCCCTCTGTTTCAGCCCCTCTGTTTCTCGCCCTCTGTTTCTCGCCCTCTGTTTCAGACGCTCTGTTTCTCGCTCTCTGTTTCTCGCCCTCTGTTTCTCGCCCTCTGTTTCAGCCCCTCTGTTTCAGCCCCTCTGTTTCAGCCCCTCTGTTTCTCGCCCTATGTTTGTCGCCCACTGTTTCTCGCCCTCTGTTTCAGCCCCTCTGTTTCAGCCCCTCTGTTTCAGCCCCTCTGTTTCAGCCCCTCTGTTTCTCGCCCTCTGTTTCTCGCCCTCTGTTTCTTGCCCTCTGTTTCTCGCTCTCTGTTTCTCGCCCTCTGTTTCTCTCCCTCTGTTTCAGCCCCTCTGTTTCAGCCCCTCTGTTTCAGCCCCTCTGTTTCACGCCCTCTGTTTCAGCTCCTCTGTTTCTCGCCCTCTGTTTCTCGCCCACTGTTTCTCGCCCTCTGTTTCAGCCCCTCTGTTTCAGCCCCTCTGTTTCAGCCACTCTGTTTCAGCCCCTCTGTTTCTCGCCCTCTGTTTCTCGCCCTCTGTTTCAGCCCCTCTGTTTCAGCCCCTCTGTTTCAGCCCCTCTGTTTCTCGCCCTCTGTTTCTCGCCCTCTGTTTCTCGCTCTCTGTTTCTCGCCCTCTGTTTCTCGCCCTCTGTTTCAGCCCATCTGTTTCAGCCCCTCTGTTTCAGCCCCTCTGTTTCAGCCCCTCTGTTTCTCGCCCTCTGTTTCAGACCCTCTGTTTCAGCCCCTCAGTATCAGCCCCTCTCTTTCAGCCCCTCTGTTTCTCGCCCTCTGTTTCTCGCCCTCTGTTTCTCGCCCTCTGCTTCTCGCCCACTGTTTCAGCCCCTCTGTTTCAGCCCCTCTGTTTGTGCCCCTCTGTTTCAGCCCCTCTGTTTCAGCCCCTCTGTTTCAGCCCCTCTGTTTCAGCCCCTCTGTTTCTCGCCCTCTGTTTCTCGCCCTCTGTTTCTCGCCCTCTGTTTCATCCCCTCTGTTTCTCGCCCACTGTTTCAGCCCCTCTGTTTCTCGCCATCTGTTTCAGCCCCTCTGTTTCAGCCCCTCTGTTTCTCGACCTCTGTTTCAGCCCCTCTGTTTCAGCCCCTCTGTTTCTCGCCCTCTGTTTCAGCCCCTCTGTTTCAGCCCCTCTGTTTCAGCCCCTCTGTATCAGCCCCTCTGTTTCAGCCCCTCTGTTTCTCTCCCTCTTTTTGTCGCCCTCTGTTTCAGCCCCTCTGTTTCAGCCCCTCTGTTTCAGCCCCTCTGTTTCAGCCCCACTGTTTCTCGCCCTCTGCTTCTCGCTCTCTGTTTCTCGCCCTCTGTTTCTCGCCCTCTGTTTCAGTCCCTCTGTTTCAGCCCCTCTGTTTCAGCCCCTCTGTTTCAGCCCCTCTGTTTCTCGCCTACTGTTTCTTTCCCTCTGTTTCTCGCCCTCTGTTTCAGCCCCTCTGTTTCAGTCCCTCTGTTTCAGCCCCTCTGTTTCAGCCCCTCTGTTTCAGCCCCTCTGTTTCTCGCCCTCTGTTTCAGCCCCTCTGTTTCAGCCCCTCTCTTTCTCGCCCTCAGTTTCAGCCCCTCTGTTTCAGCCCCTTTCTTTCAGCCACTCTGTTTCAGCCCCTCTGTTTCTCGCCCTCTGTTTCTCGCCCTCTGTTTCAGCCCCTCTGTTTCAGCCCCTCTGTTTCAGCCCCTCTGTTTCTCGCCCTCTGTTTCTCGCCCTCTGTTTCTCGCCCTCTGTTTCTCGCTCTCTGTTTCTCGCCCTCTGTTTCTCGCCCTCTGTTTCAGCCCCTCTGTTTCAGCCCCTCTGTTTCAGCCCCTCTGTTTCAGGCCCTCTGTTTCAGCCCCTCTGTTTCTCGCCCTCTGTTTCAGACCCTCTGTTTCAGCCCCTCAGTATCAGCCCCTCTCTTTCAGCCCCTCTGTTTCTCGCCCTCTGTTTCTCGCCCTCTGTTTCTGGCCCTCTGTTTCTCGCCCACTGTTTCAGCCCCTCTGTTTCAGCCCCACTGTATCAGCCCATCTATTTCAGCCCCTCTGTTTCAGCCCCTCTGTTTCAGCCCCTCTGTTTCAGACCCTATGTTTCTCGCCCTCTGTTTCTCGCCCTCTGTTTCTCGCCCTCTGTTTCATCCCCTCTGTTTCTCGCCCACTGTTTCAGCCCCTCTGTTTCTCGCCATCTGTTTCAGCCCCTCTGTTTCAGCCCCTCTGTTTCTCGACCTCTGTTTCAGCCCCTCTGTTTCAGCCCCTCTGTTTCAGCCCCTCTGTTTCAGCCCCTCTGTTTCTCGCCCTCTGTTTCTCGCCCACTGTTTCAGCCCCTCTGTTTCAGCCCCTCTGTTTCAGCCCCTCTGTTTCTCGCCCTCTGTTTCTCGCCCTCTGTTTCTCGCCCTCTGTTTCTCGATCTCTGTTTCTCGCCCTCTGATCCTCGCCCTCTGTTTCAGCCCCTCTGTTTCAGCCCCTCTGTTTCAGCCCCTCTGTTTCAGCCCCTCTGTTTCTCGCCCTCTGTTTCTCGCCCTCTGTTTCAGACGCTCTGTTTCTCGCTCTCTGTTTCTCGCCCTCTGTTTCTCGCCCTCTGTTTCAGCCCCTCTGTTTCAGCGCCTCTGTTTCAGCCCCTCTGTTTCTCGCCCTCTGTTTCTCGCCCACTGTTTCTCGCCCTCTGTTTCAGCCCCTCTGTTTCAGCCCCTCTGTTTCAGCCCCTCTGTTTCAGCCCCTCTGTTTCTCGCCCTCTGTTTCTCGCCCTCTGATTCTTGCCCTCTGTTTCTCGCTCTCTGTTTCTCGCCCTCTGTTTCTCGCCCTCTGTTTCAGCCCCTCTGTTTCAGCCCCTCTGTTTCAGCCCCTCTGTTTCTCGCCCTCTGTTTCAACTCCTCTGTTTCTCGCCCTCTGTATCTCGCCCACAGTTTCTCGCCCTCTGTTTCAGCCCCTCTGTTTCAGCCCCTCTGTTTCAGCCATTCTGTTTCAGCCCCTCTGTTTCTCGCCCTCTGTTTCTCGCCCTCTGTTCCAGCCCCTCTGTTTCAGCCCCTCTGTTTCAGCCCCTCTGTTTCTCGCCCTCTGTTTCTCGCCCTCTGTTTCTCGCCCTCTGTTTCTCGCTCTCTGTTTCTCGCCCTCTGTTTCTCGCCCTCTGTTTCAGCCCCTCTGTTTCAGCCCCTCTGTTTCAGCCCCTCTGTTTCAGCCCCTCTGTTTCTCGCCCTCTGTTTCAGACCCTCTGTTTCAGCCCCTCAGTATCAGCCCCTCTCTTTCAGCCCCTCTGTTTCTCGCCCTCTGTTTCTCGCCCTCTGTTTCTCGCCCTCTGTTTCTCGCCCACTGTTTCAGCCCCTCTGTTTCAGCCCCACTGTATCAGCCCATCTGTTTCTCGCCCTCTGTTTCAGCCCCTCTGTTTCAGCCCCTCTGTTTCAGCCCCTCTGTTTCTCGCCCTCTGTTTCTCGCCCTCTGTTTCATCCCCTCTGTTTCTCGCCCACTGTTTCAGCCCCTCTGTTTCTCGCCATCTGTTTCAGCCCCTCTGTTTCTCGCCCTCTGTTTCAGCCCCTCTGTTTCAGTCCCTCTGTTTCAGCCCCTCTGTTTGTGCCCCTCTGTTTCAGCCCCTCTGTTTCACGCCCTCTGTTTCAGCCCCTCTGTTTCAGCCCCTCTGTTTCTCGCCCTCTGTTTCAGCCCCTCTGTTTCAGCCCCTCTGTTTCTCGCCCTCTGTTTGTCGCCCTCTGTTTCAGCCCCTCTGTTTCAGCCCCTCTGTTTCAGCCCCTCTGTTTCAGCCCCACTGTTTCTCGCCCTCTGCTTCTCGCTCTCTGTTTCTCGCCCTCTGTTTCTCGCCCTCTGTTTCAGTCCCTCTGTGTCAGCCCCTCTGTTTCAGCCCCTCTGTTTCAGCCCCTCTGTTTCTCGCCCTCTGTTTCTTTCCCTCTGTTTCTCGCCCTCTGTTTCAGCCCCTCTGTTTCAGTCCCTCTGTTTCAGCCCCTCTGTTTCAGCTCCTCTGTGTCAGCCCCTCTGTTTCTCGCCCTCTGTTTCTCGCCCTCTGTTTCTCGCCCTCTGTTTCTCGCTCTCTGTTTCTCGCCCTCTGTTTCTCGCCCTCTGTTTCAGCCCCTCTGTTTCAGCCCCTCTGTTTCAGCCCCTCTGTTTCAGCCTCTCTGTTTCAGCCCCTCTGTTTCTCGCCCTCTGTTTCAGACCCTCTGTTTCAGCCCCTCAGTATCAGCCCCTCTCTTTCAGCCCCTCTGTTTCTCGCCCTCTGTTTCTCGCCCTCTGTTTCTCGACCTCTGTTTCTCGCCCACTGTTTCAGCCCCTCTGTTTCAGCCCCACTGTATCAGCCCCTCTGTTTCAGCCCCTCTGTTTCTCGCCCTCTGTTTCTCGCCCTCTGTTTCTCGCCCTCTGTTTCTCGACCTCTGTTTCTCGCCCACTGTTTCAGCCCCTCTGTTTCAGCCCCTCTGTTTCAGCCCCTCTGTTTCAGCCCCTCTGTTTCTCGCCCTCTGTTTCTCGCCCTCTGTTTCTCGCCCTCTGTTTCATCCCCTCTGTTTCTCGCCCACTGTTGCAGCCCCTCTGTTTCTCGCCATCTGTTTCAGCCCCTCTGTTTCAGCCCCTCTGTTTCAGCCCCTCTGTTTCTCGCCCTCTGTTTCTCGCCCTCTGTTTCAGCCCCTCTGTTTCAGCCCCTCTGTTTCAGCCCCTGTGTTTCTCGCCCTCTGTTTCTCGCCCTCTGTTTCTCGCCCTCTGTTTCTCGATCTCTGTTTCTCGCCCTCTGTTTCTCGCCCTCTGTTTCAGCCCCTCTGTTTCAGCCCCTCTGTTTCAGCCCCTCTGTTTCAGCCACTCTGTTTCTCGCCCTCTGTTTCTCGCCCTCTGTTTCTTGCCCTCTGTTTCTCGCTCTCTGTTTCTCGCCCACTGTTTCTCGCCCTCTGTTTCAGCCCCTCTGTTTCAGCCCCTCTGTTTCAGCCCCTCTGTTTCTCGCCCTCTGTTTCTCGCCCACTGTTTCTCGCCCTCTGTTTCAGCCCCTCTGTTTCAGCCCCTCTGTTTCAGCCCCTCTGTTTCAGCCACTCTGTTTCTCGCCCTCTGTTTCTCGCCCTCTGTTTCTTGCCCTCTGTTTCTCGCTCTCTGTTTCTCGCCCTCTGTTTCTCGCCCTCTGTTTCAGCCCCTCTGTTTCAGCCCCTCTGTTTCAGCTCCTCTGTTTCTCGCCCTCTGTTTCAGCTCCTCTGTTTCTCGCCCTCTGTTTCTCGCCCACTGTTTCTCGCCCTCTGTTTCAGCCCCTCTGTTTCAGCCCCTCTGTTTCAGCCCCTCTGTTTCTCGCCCTCTGTTTCTCGCCCACTGTTTCTCGCCCTCTGTTTCAGCCCCTCTGTTTCAGCCCCTCTTTTTCAGCCCCTCTGTTTCAGCCCCTCTGTATCTCGCCCTCTGTTTCTCGCCCTCTGTTTCTTGCCCTCTGTTTCTCGCTCTCTGTTTCTCGCCCTCTGTTTCTCGCCCTCTGTTTCAGCCCCTCTGTTTCAGCCCCTCTGTTTCAGCCCCTCTGTTTCTCGCCCTCTGTTTCTCGCCCTCTGTTTCTCGCCCTCAGTTTCAGCCCCTCTGTTTCAGCCCCTTTGTTTCAGCCCCTCTTTTTCTGCCCCTCTGTTTCTCGCCCACTGTTTCTCGCCCTCTGTTTCAGCCCCTCTGTTTCAGCCCCTCTGTTTCAGCCCCTCTCTTTCAGCCCCTCTGTTTCAGCCCCTCTGTTTGTCGCCCTCTGTTTCTCGCCCTCTGTTTCTCGCCCTCTGTTTCTCGCCCTCTGTTTCAGCCCCTCTGTTTAAGCCCCTCTGTTTCTCGCCCTCTGTTTCTCGCCCTCTGTTTCAGCCCCTCTGTTTCAGCCTCTCAGTTTCAGCCCCTCTGTTTCTTCCCCTCTGTTTCAGCACCTCTGTTTCTCGCCCTCTCTTTCAGCCCCTCTCTTTCTCGCCCACTGTTGCAGACCCTCTGTATCTCGCCCTCTGTTTCAGCCCCTCTGTTTCAGCCCCTCTGTTTCAGCCCCTCTGTTTCAGCCCCTCTGTTTCTCGCCATCTGTTTCAGCCCCTCTGTTTCAGCCCCTCTGTTTCTCGCCCTCTGTTTCAGCCCCTCTGTTTCAGCCCCTCTGTTTCAGCCCCTCTGTTTCAGCCCCTCTGTTTCTCGCCCTTTGTTTCTCGCCCTCTGTTTCAGCCCCTCTGTTTCTCGCCTTCTGTTTCAGCCCCAATGTTTCTCGCCCTCTGTTTCAGCCCCTCTGTTTCAGGCCCTCTGTTTCAGCCCCTCTGGTTCAGCCCCTCTGTTTCTCGCCCTCTGTTTCAGCCCCTCTGTTTCAGCCCCTCTGTATCAGCCCCTCTGTTTCAGCCCCTCTGTTTCTCGCCCTCTGTTTCTCGCCCTCTGTTTCAGCCCCTCTGTTTCAGCCCCTCTGTTTCAGCCCCTCTGTTTCAGCCACTCTGTTTCTCGCCCTCTGTTTCTCGCCCTCTGTTTCTTGCCCTCTGTTTCTCGCTCTCTGTTTCTCGCCCACTGTTTCTCGCCCTCTGTTTCAGCCCCTCTGTTTCAGCCCCTCTGTTTCAGCCCCTCTGTTTCTCGCCCTCTGTTTCTCGCCCACTGTTTCTCGCCCTCTGTTTCAGCCCCTCTGTTTCAGCCCCTCTGTTTCAGCCCCTCTGTTTCAGCCACTCTGTTTCTCGCCCTCTGTTTCTCGCCCTCTGTTTCTTGCCCTCTGTTTCTCGCTCTCTGTTTCTCGCCCTCCGTTTCTCGCCCTCTGTTTCAGCCCCTCTGTTTCAGCCCCTCTGTTTCAGCTCCTCTGTTTCTCGCCCTCTGTTTCAGCTCCTCTGTTTCTCGCCCTCTGTTTCTCGCCCACTGTTTCTCGCCCTCTGTTTCAGCCCCTCTGTTTCAGCCCCTCTGTTTCAGCCCCTCTGTTTCTCGCCCTCTGTTTCTCGCCCACTGTTTCTCGCCCTCTGTTTCAGCCCCTCTGTTTCAGCCCCTCTTTTTCAGCCCCTCTGTTTCAGCCCCTCTGTATCTCGCCCTCTGTTTCTCGCCCTCTGTTTCTTGCCCTCTGTTTCTCGCTCTCTGTTTCTCGCCCTCTGTTTCTCGCCCTCTGTTTCAGCCCCTCTGTTTCAGCCCCTCTGTTTCAGCCCCTCTGTTTCTCGCCCTCTGTTTCTCGCCCTCTGTTTCTCGCCCTCAGTTTCAGCCCCTCTGTTTCAGCCCCTTTGTTTCAGCCCCTCTTTTTCTGCCCCTCTGTTTCTCGCCCACTGTTTCTCGACCTCTGTTTCAGCCCCTCTGTTTCAGCCCCACTGTTTCAGCCCCTCTCTTTCAGCCCCTCTGTTTCAGCCCCTCTGTTTCTCGCCCTCTGTTTCTCGCCCTCTGTTTCTCGCCCTCTGTTTCTCGCCCTCTGTTTCAGCCCCTCTGTTTAAGCCCCTCTGTTTCTCGCCCTCTGTTTCTCGCCCTCTGTTTCAGCCCCTCTGTTTCAGCCTCTCAGTTTCAGGCCCTCTGTTTCTTCCCCTCTGTTTCAGCACCTCTGTTTCTCGCCCTCTCTTTCAGCCCCTCTCTTTCTCGCCCACTGTTGCAGACCCTCTGTATCTCGCCCTCTGTTTCAGCCCCTCTGATTCAGCCCCTCTGTTTCAGCCCCTCTGTTTCAGCCCCTCTGTTTCTCGCCATCTGTTTCAGCCCCTCTGTTTCAGCCCCTCTGTTTCTCGCCCTCTGTTTCAGCCCCTCTGTTTCAGCCCCTCTGTTTCAGCCCCTCTGTTTCAGCACCTCTGTTTCTCGCCCTTTGTTTCTCGCCCTCTGTTTCAGCCCCTCTGTTTCTCGCCTTCTGTTTCAGCCCCTCTGTTTCTCGCCCTTTTGTTTCAGCCCCTCTGTTTCAGGCCCTCTGTTTCAGCCCCTCTGGTTCAGCCCCTCTGTTTCTCGCCCTCTGTTTCAGCCCCTCTGTTTCAGCCCCTCTGTATCAGCCCCTCTGTTTCAGCCCCTCTGTTTCTCGCCCTCTGTTTCTCGCCCTCTGTTTCAGCCCCTCTGTTTCAGCCCCTCTGTTTCAGCCCCTCTGTTTCAGCCACTCTGTTTCTCGCCCTCTGTTTCTCGCCCTCTGTTTCTTGCCCGCTGTTTCTCGCTCTCTGTTTCTCGCCCACTGTTTCTCGCCCTCTGTTTCAGCCCCTCTGTTTCAGCCCCTCTGTTTCAGCCCCTCTGTTTCTCGCCCTCTGTTTCTCGCCCACTGTTTCTCGCCCTCTGTTTCAGCCCCTCTGTTTCAGCCCCTCTGTTTCAGCCCCTCTGTTTCAGCCACTCTGTTTCTCGCCCTCTGTTTCTCGCCCTCTGTCTTGCCCTCTGTTTCTCGCTCTCTGTTTCTCGCCCTCTGTTTCTCGCCCTCTGTTTCAGCCCCTCTGTTTCAGCCCCTCTGTTTCAGCTCCTCTGTTTCTCGCCCTCTGTTTCTCGCCCACTGTTTCTCGCCCTCTGTTTCAGCCCCTCTGTTTCAGCCCCTCTGTTTCAGCCCCTCTGTTTCAGCCACTCTGTTTCTCGCCCTCTGTTTCTCGCCCTCTGTCTTGCCCTCTGTTTCTCGCTCTCTGTTTCTCGCCCTCTGTTTCTCGCCCTCTGTTTCAGCCCCTCTGTTTCAGCCCCTCTGTTTCAGCTCCTCTGTTTCTCCCCCTCTGTTTCAGCCCCTCTCTTTCAGCCCCTCTGTTTCAGCCACTCTGTTTCAGCCCCTCTGTTTCTCGCCCTCTGTTTCTCGCCCTCTGTTTCAGCCCCTCTGTTTCAGCCCCTCAGTTTCAGCCCCTCTGTTTCTCGCCCTCTGTTTCTCGCCCTCTGTTTCTCGCCCTCTGTTTCTCGCTCTCTGTTTCTCGCCCTCTGTTTCTCGCCCTCTGTTTCAGCCCCTCTGTTTCAGCCCCTCTGTTTCAGCCCCTCTGTTTCAGCCTCTCTGTTTCAGCCCCTCTGTTTCTCGCCCTCTGTTTCAGACCCTCTGTTTCAGCCCCTCAGTATCAGCCCCTCTCTTTCAGCCCCTCTGTTTCTCGCCCTCTGTTTCTCGCCCTCTGTTTCTCGACCTCTGTTTCTCGCCCACTGTTTCAGCCCCTCTGTTTCAGCCCCACTGTATCAGCCCCTCTGTTTCAGCCCCTCTGTTTCTCGCCCTCTGTTTCTCGCCCTCTGTTTCTCGCCCTCTGTTTCTCGACCTCTGTTTCTCGCCCACTGTTTCAGCCCCTCTGTTTCAGCCCCTCTGTTTCAGCCCCTCTGTTTCAGCCCCTCTGTTTCTCGCCCTCTGTTTCTCGCCCTCTGTTTCAGACCCTCTGTTTCAGCCCCTCTGTTTCTCGCCCACTGTTGCAGCCCCTCTGTTTCTCGCCATCTGTTTCAGCCCCTCTGTTTCAGCCCCTCTGTTTCAGCCCCTCTGTTTCTCGCCCTCTGTTTCTCGCCCTCTGTTTCAGCCCCTCTGTTTCAGCCCCTCTGTTTCAGCCCCTGTGTTTCTCGCCCTCTGTTTCTCGCCCTCTGTTTCTCGCCCTCTGTTTCTCGATCTCTGTTTCTCGCCCTCTGTTTCTCGCCCTCTGTTTCAGCCCCTCTGTTTCAGCCCCTCTGTTTCAGCCCCTCTGTTTCAGCCACTCTGTTTCTCGCCCTCTGTTTCTCGCCCTCTGTTTCTTGCCCTCTGTTTCTCGCTCTCTGTTTCTCGCCCACTGTTTCTCGCCCTCTGTTTCAGCCCCTCTGTTTCAGCCCCTCTGTTTCAGCCCCTCTGTTTCTCGCCCTCTGTTTCTCGCCCACTGTTTCTCGCCCTCTGTTTCAGCCCCTCTGTTTCAGCCCCTCTGTTTCAGCCCCTCTGTTTCAGCCACTCTGTTTCTCGCCCTCTGTTTCTCGCCCTCTGTTTCTTGCCCTCTGTTTCTCGCTCTCTGTTTCTCGCCCTCTGTTTCTCGCCCTCTGTTTCAGCCCCTCTGTTTCAGCCCCTCTGTTTCAGCTCCTCTGTTTCTCGCCCTCTGTTTCAGCTCCTCTGTTTCTCGCCCTCTGTTTCTCGCCCACTGTTTCTCGCCCTCTGTTTCAGCCCCTCTGTTTCAGCCCCTCTGTTTCAGCCCCTCTGTTTCTCGCCCTCTGTTTCTCGCCCACTGTTTCTCGCCCTCTGTTTCAGCCCCTCTGTTTCAGCCCCTCTTTTTCAGCCCCTCTGTTTCAGCCCCTCTGTATCTCGCCCTCTGTTTCTCGCCCTCTGTTTCTTGCCCTCTGTTTCTCGCTCTCTGTTTCTCGCCCTCTGTTTCTCGCCCTCTGTTTCAGCCCCTCTGTTTCAGCCCCTCTGTTTCAGCCCCTCTGTTTCTCGCCCTCTGTTTCTCGCCCTCTGTTTCTCGCCCTCAGTTTCAGCCCCTCTGTTTCAGCCCCTTTGTTTCAGCCCCTCTTTTTCTGCCCCTCTGTTTCTCGCCCACTGTTTCTCGCCCTCTGTTTCAGCCCCTCTGTTTCAGCCCCTCTGTTTCAGCCCCTCTCTTTCAGCCCCTCTGTTTCAGCCCCTCTGTTTGTCGCCCTCTGTTTCTCGCCCTCTGTTTCTCGCCCTCTGTTTCTCGCCCTCTGTTTCAGCCCCTCTGTTTAAGCCCCTCTGTTTCTCGCCCTCTGTTTCTCGCCCTCTGTTTCAGCCCCTCTGTTTCAGCCTCTCAGTTTCAGCCCCTCTGTTTCTTCCCCTCTGTTTCAGCACCTCTGTTTCTCGCCCTCTCTTTCAGCCCCTCTCTTTCTCGCCCACTGTTGCAGACCCTCTGTATCTCGCCCTCTGTTTCAGCCCCTCTGTTTCAGCCCCTCTGTTTCAGCCCCTCTGTTTCAGCCCCTCTGTTTCTCGCCATCTGTTTCAGCCCCTCTGTTTCAGCCCCTCTGTTTCTCGCCCTCTGTTTCAGCCCCTCTGTTTCAGCCCCTCTGTTTCAGCCCCTCTGTTTCAGCCCCTCTGTTTCTCGCCCTTTGTTTCTCGCCCTCTGTTTCAGCCCCTCTGTTTCTCGCCTTCTGTTTCAGCCCCTCTGTTTCTCGCCCTCTGTTTCAGCCCCTCTGTTTCAGGCCCTCTGTTTCAGCCCCTCTGGTTCAGCCCCTCTGTTTCTCGCCCTCTGTTTCAGCCCCTCTGTTTCAGCCCCTCTGTATCAGCCCCTCTGTTTCAGCCCCTCTGTTTCTCGCCCTCTGTTTCTCGCCCTCTGTTTCAGCCCCTCTGTTTCAGCCCCTCTGTTTCAGCCCCTCTGTTTCAGCCACTCTGTTTCTCGCCCTCTGTTTCTCGCCCTCTGTTTCTTGCCCTCTGTTTCTCGCTCTCTGTTTCTCGCCCACTGTTTCTCGCCCTCTGTTTCAGCCCCTCTGTTTCAGCCCCTCTGTTTCAGCCCCTCTGTTTCTCGCCCTCTGTTTCTCGCCCACTGTTTCTCGCCCTCTGTTTCAGCCCCTCTGTTTCAGCCCCTCTGTTTCAGCCCCTCTGTTTCAGCCACTCTGTTTCTCGCCCTCTGTTTCTCGCCCTCTGTTTCTTGCCCTCTGTTTCTCGCTCTCTGTTTCTCGCCCTCCGTTTCTCGCCCTCTGTTTCAGCCCCTCTGTTTCAGCCCCTCTGTTTCAGCTCCTCTGTTTCTCGCCCTCTGTTTCAGCTCCTCTGTTTCTCGCCCTCTGTTTCTCGCCCACTGTTTCTCGCCCTCTGTTTCAGCCCCTCTGTTTCAGCCCCTCTGTTTCAGCCCCTCTGTTTCTCGCCCTCTGTTTCTCGCCCACTGTTTCTCGCCCTCTGTTTCAGCCCCTCTGTTTCAGCCCCTCTTTTTCAGCCCCTCTGTTTCAGCCCCTCTGTATCTCGCCCTCTGTTTCTCGCCCTCTGTTTCTTGCCCTCTGTTTCTCGCTCTCTGTTTCTCGCCCTCTGTTTCTCGCCCTCTGTTTCAGCCCCTCTGTTTCAGCCCCTCTGTTTCAGCCCCTCTGTTTCTCGCCCTCTGTTTCTCGCCCTCTGTTTCTCGCCCTCAGTTTCAGCCCCTCTGTTTCAGCCCCTTTGTTTCAGCCCCTCTTTTTCTGCCCCTCTGTTTCTCGCCCACTGTTTCTCGACCTCTGTTTCAGCCCCTCTGTTTCAGCCCCACTGTTTCAGCCCCTCTCTTTCAGCCCCTCTGTTTCAGCCCCTCTGTTTCTCGCCCTCTGTTTCTCGCCCTCTGTTTCTCGCCCTCTGTTTCTCGCCCTCTGTTTCAGCCCCTCTGTTTAAGCCCCTCTGTTTCTCGCCCTCTGTTTCTCGCCCTCTGTTTCAGCCCCTCTGTTTCAGCCTCTCAGTTTCAGGCCCTCTGTTTCTTCCCCTCTGTTTCAGCACCTCTGTTTCTCGCCCTCTCTTTCAGCCCCTCTCTTTCTCGCCCACTGTTGCAGACCCTCTGTATCTCGCCCTCTGTTTCAGCCCCTCTGATTCAGCCCCTCTGTTTCAGCCCCTCTGTTTCAGCCCCTCTGTTTCTCGCCATCTGTTTCAGCCCCTCTGTTTCAGCCCCTCTGTTTCTCGCCCTCTGTTTCAGCCCCTCTGTTTCAGCCCCTCTGTTTCAGCCCCTCTGTTTCAGCACCTCTGTTTCTCGCCCTTTGTTTCTCGCCCTCTGTTTCAGCCCCTCTGTTTCTCGCCTTCTGTTTCAGCCCCTCTGTTTCTCGCCCTTTTGTTTCAGCCCCTCTGTTTCAGGCCCTCTGTTTCAGCCCCTCTGGTTCAGCCCCTCTGTTTCTCGCCCTCTGTTTCAGCCCCTCTGTTTCAGCCCCTCTGTATCAGCCCCTCTGTTTCAGCCCCTCTGTTTCTCGCCCTCTGTTTCTCGCCCTCTGTTTCAGCCCCTCTGTTTCAGCCCCTCTGTTTCAGCCCCTCTGTTTCAGCCACTCTGTTTCTCGCCCTCTGTTTCTCGCCCTCTGTTTCTTGCCCGCTGTTTCTCGCTCTCTGTTTCTCGCCCACTGTTTCTCGCCCTCTGTTTCAGCCCCTCTGTTTCAGCCCCTCTGTTTCAGCCCCTCTGTTTCTCGCCCTCTGTTTCTCGCCCACTGTTTCTCGCCCTCTGTTTCAGCCCCTCTGTTTCAGCCCCTCTGTTTCAGCCCCTCTGTTTCAGCCACTCTGTTTCTCGCCCTCTGTTTCTCGCCCTCTGTCTTGCCCTCTGTTTCTCGCTCTCTGTTTCTCGCCCTCTGTTTCTCGCCCTCTGTTTCAGCCCCTCTGTTTCAGCCCCTCTGTTTCAGCTCCTCTGTTTCTCGCCCTCTGTTTCAGCTCCTCTGTTTCTCGCCCTCTGTTTCTCGCCCACTGTTTCTCGCCCTCTGTTTCAGCCCCTCTGTTTCAGCCCCTCTGTTTCAGCCCCTCTGTTTCTCGCCCTCTGTTTCTCGCCCACTGTTTCTCGCCCTCTGTTTCAGCCCCTCTGTTTCAGCCCCTCTTTTTCAGCCCCTCTGTTTCAGCCCCTCTGTATCTCGCCCTCTGTTTCTCGCCCTCTGTTTCTTGCCCTCTGTTTCTCGCTCTCTGTTTCTCGCCCTCTGTTTCTCGCCCTCTGTTTCAGCCCCTCTGTTTCAGCCCCTCTGTTTCAGCCACTCTGTTTCTCGCCCTCTGTTTCTCGCCCTCTGTTTCTTGCCCTCTGTTTCTCGCTCTCTGTTTCTCGCCCTCCGTTTCTCGCCCTCTGTTTCAGCCCCTCTGTTTCAGCCCCTCTGTTTCAGCTCCTCTGTTTCTCGCCCTCTGTTTCAGCTCCTCTGTTTCTCGCCCTCTGTTTCTCGCCCACTGTTTCTCGCCCTCTGTTTCAGCCCCTCTGTTTCAGCCCCTCTGTTTCAGCCCCTCTGTTTCTCGCCCTCTGTTTCTCGCCCACTGTTTCTCGCCCTCTGTTTCAGCCCCTCTGTTTCAGCCCCTCTTTTTCAGCCCCTCTGTTTCAGCCCCTCTGTATCTCGCCCTCTGTTTCTCGCCCTCTGTTTCTTGCCCTCTGTTTCTCGCTCTCTGTTTCTCGCCCTCTGTTTCTCGCCCTCTGTTTCAGCCCCTCTGTTTCAGCCCCTCTGTTTCAGCCCCTCTGTTTCTCGCCCTCTGTTTCTCGCCCTCTGTTTCTCGCCCTCAGTTTCAGCCCCTCTGTTTCAGCCCCTTTGTTTAAGCCCCTCTTTTTCTGCCCCTCTGTTTCTCGCCCACTGTTTCTCGACCTCTGTTTCAGCCCCTCTGTTTCAGCCCCACTGTTTCAGCCCCTCTCTTTCAGCCCCTCTGTTTCAGCCCCTCTGTTTCTCGCCCTCTGTTTCTCGCCCTCTGTTTCTCGCCCTCTGTTTCTCGCCCTCTGTTTCAGCCCCTCTGTTTAAGCCCCTCTGTTTCTCGCCCTCTGTTTCTCGCCCTCTGTTTCAGCCCCTCTGTTTCAGCCTCTCAGTTTCAGGCCCTCTGTTTCTTCCCCTCTGTTTCAGCACCTCTGTTTCTCGCCCTCTCTTTCAGCCCCTCTCTTTCTCGCCCACTGTTGCAGACCCTCTGTATCTCGCCCTCTGTTTCAGCCCCTCTGATTCAGCCCCTCTGTTTCAGCCCCTCTGTTTCAGCCCCTCTGTTTCTCGCCATCTGTTTCAGCCCCTCTGTTTCAGCCCCTCTGTTTCTCGCCCTCTGTTTCAGCCCCTCTGTTTCAGCCCCTCTGTTTCAGCCCCTCTGTTTCAGCACCTCTGTTTCTCGCCCATTGTTTCTCGCCCTCTGTTTCAGCCCCTCTGTTTCTCGCCTTCTGTTTCAGCCCCTCTGTTTCTCGCCCTCTGTTTCAGCCCCTCTGTTTCAGGCCCTCTGTTTCAGCCCCTCTGGTTCAGCCCCTCTGTTTCTCGCCCTCTGTTTCAGCCCCTCTGTTTCAGCCCCTCTGTATCAGCCCCTCTGTTTCAGCCCCTCTGTTTCTCGCCCTCTGTTTCTCGCCCTCTGTTTCAGCCCCTCTGTTTCAGCCCCTCTGTTTCAGCCCCTCTGTTTCAGCCACTCTGTTTCTCGCCCTCTGTTTCTCGCCCTCTGTTTCTTGCCCGCTGTTTCTCGCTCTCTGTTTCTCGCCCACTGTTTCTCGCCCTCTGTTTCAGCCCCTCTGTTTCAGCCCCTCTGTTTCAGCCCCTCTGTTTCTCGCCCTCTGTTTCTCGCCCACTGTTTCTCGCCCTCTGTTTCAGCCCCTCTGTTTCAGCCCCTCTGTTTCAGCCCCTCTGTTTCAGCCACTCCGTTTCTCGCCCTCTGTTTCTCGCCCTCTGTTTCTTGCCCTCTGTTTCTCGCTCTCTGTTTCTCGCCATCTGTTTCTCGCCCTCTGTTTCAGCCCCTCTGTTTCAGCCCCTCTGTTTCAGCTCCTCTGTTTCTCGCCCTCTGTTTCAGCTCCTCTGTTTCTCGCCCTCTGTTTCTCGCCCACTGTTTCTCGCCCTCTGTTTCAGCCCCTCTGTTTCAGCCCCTCTGTTTCAGCCCCTCTGTTTCTCGCCCTCTGTTTCTCGCCCACTGTTTCTCGCCCTCTGTTTCAGCCCCTCTGTTTCAGCCCCTCTTTTTCAGCCCCTCTGTTTCAGCCCCTCTGTATCTCGCCCTCTGTTTCTCGCCCTCTGTTTCTTGCCCTCTGTTTCTCGCTCTCTGTTTCTCGCCCTCTGTTTCTCGCCCTCTGTTTCAGCCCCTCTGTTTCAGCCCCTCTGTTTCAGCCCCTCTGTTTCTCGCCCTCTGTTTCTCGCCCTCTGTTTCTCGCCCTCAGTTTCAGCCCCTCTGTTTCAGCCCCTTTGTTTCAGCCCCTCTTTTTCTGCCCCTCTGTTTCTCGCCCACTGTTTCTCGCCCTCTGTTTCAGCCCCTCTGTTTCAGCCCCTCTGTTTCAGCCCCTCTCTTTCAGCCCCTCTGTTTCAGCCCCTCTGTTTCTCGCCCTCTGTTTCTCGCCCTCTGTTTCTCGCCCTCTGTTTCTCGCCCTCTGTTTCAGCCCCTCTGTTTAAGCCCCTCTGTTTCTCGCCCTCTGTTTCTCGCCCTCTGTTTCAGATCCTCTGTTTCAGCCTCTCAGTTTCAGCCCCTCTGTTTCTTCCCCTCTGTTTCAGCACCTCTGTTTCTGGCCCTCTCTTTCAGCCCCTCTCTTTCTCGCCCACTGTTGCAGACCCTCTGTATCTCGCCCTCTGTTTCAGCCCCTCTGTTTCAGCCCCTCTGTTTCAGCCCCTCTCTTTCAGCCCCTCTGTTTCTCGCCATCTGTTTCAGCCCCTCTGTTTCAGCCCCTCTGTTTCTCGCCCTCTGTTTCAGCCCCTCTGTTTCAGCCCCTCTGTTTCAGCCCCTCTGTTTCAGCACCTCTGTTTCTCGCCCTTTGTTTCTCGCCCTCTGTTTCAGCCCCTCTGTTTCTCGCCTTCTGTTTCAGCCCCTCTGTTTCTCGCCCTCTGTTTCAGCCCCTCTGTTTCAGGCCCTCTGTTTCAGCCCCTCTGGTTCAGCCCCTCTGTTTCTCGCCCTCTGTTTCAGCCCCTCTGTTTCAGCCCCTCTGTATCAGCCCCTCTGTTTCAGCCCCTCTGTTTCTCGCCCTCTGTTTCTCGCCCTCTGTTTCAGCCCCTCTGTTTCAGCCCCACTGTTTCTCGCCCTCTGCTTCTCGCTCTCTGTTTCTCGCCCTCTGTTTCTCGCCCTCTGTTTCAGTCCCTCTGTTTCAGCCCCTCTGTTTCAGCCCCTCTGTTTCAGCCCCTCTGTTTCTCGCCCTCTGTTTCTTTCCCTCTGTTTCTCGCACTCTGTTTCAGCCCCTCTGTATCAGTCCCTCTGTTTCAGCCCCTCTGTTTCAGCCCCTCTGTTTCAGCCCCTCTGTTTCTCGCCCTCAGTTTCAGCCCCTCTGTTTCAGCCCCTCTGTTTCAGCCACTCTGTTTCAGCCCCTCTGTTTCTCGCCCTCTGTTTCTCGCCCTCTGTTTCAGCCCCTCTGTTTCAGCCCCTCTGTTTCAGCCCCTCTGTTTCTCGCCCTCTGTTTCTCGCCCTCTGTTTCTCGCCCTCTGTTTCTCGCTCTCTGTTTCTCGCCTTCTGTTTCTCGCCCTCTGTTTCAGCCCCTCTGTTTCAGCCCCTCTGTTTCTCGCCCTCTGTTTCTCGCCCTCTGTTTCTCGCCCTCAGTTTCAGCCCCTCTGTTTCAGCCCCTTTGTTTCAGCCCCTCTGTTTCATCCCCTCTGTTTCTCGCCCACTGTTTCTCGCCCTCTGTTTCAGCCCCTCTGTTTCAGCCCCTCTATTTCAGACCCTCTGTTTCAGCCCCTCTGTTTCAGCCCATCTGTTTCTCGCCCTCTGTTTCTCGCCCTCTGTTTCTCGCCCTCTGTTTCTCGCCCTCTGTTTCAGCCCCTCTGTTTCAGCCCCTCTGTTTCAGCCCCTCTGTTTCTCGCCCTCTGTTTCTCGCTCTCTGTTTCAGCCCCTCTGTTTCAGCCCCTCAGTTCCAGCCCCTCTGTTTCTCGCCCCCTGTTTCAGCACCTCTGTTTCTCGCCCTCTCTTTCAGCCCCTCTCTTTCTCGCCCTCTGTTGCAGACCCTCTGTTTCAGCCCCTCTGTTTCAGCCCCTCTGTTTCTCGCCCTCTGTTTCAGCCCCTCTGTTTCTCGCCCTCTGTTTCCGCCCCGCTGTTTCTCGCCCTCTGTTGCAGCCCCTCTGTTTCAGCCCCTCTGTTTCAGCCCCTCTGTTTCAGGCCCTCTGTTTCTCGCCCTCTGTTTCTCGCCCTCTGTTTCAGCCCCTCTGTTTCAGCCCCTCTGTTTCAGCTCCTCTGTTTCTCGCCCTCTGTTTGAGCCCGTCTGTTTCAGCCCCTCTGTTTCAGCCCCTCTGTTTGAGCCCCTCTGTTTCAGCCCCTCTGTTTCTCGCCCTCTGTTTCTCGCCCTCGGTTTCAGCCCCTCTGTTTCTCGCCCTCTGTTTCAGCCCCTCTGTTTCAGCCCCTCTGTTTCACCCCCTCTGTTTCAGCCCTTCTGTTTCAGCCCCTCTGTTTCAGCCCCTCTGTTTCTCAACTTCTGTTTCAGCCCCTCTGTTTCTCGCCCTCTGTTTCAGACCCACTGTTTCAGCTGCTCAGTATCAGCCCCTCTGTTTCAGCCCCTATGTTTCAGCCCATCTGTTTCAGCCCCACTGTTTCAGCCCCTCTGTTTCAGCCCCTGAGTTTCAGCCCCTCTGTTTCTCGCCCTCTGTTTCTCGCTCTCTGTTTCTCGCCCTCTGTTTCAGCCCCTCTGTTCTCGCCCACTGTTTCAGCCCCTCTGTTTCAGCCCCTCTGTTTCAGCCCATCTGTTTCAGCCCCACTGTTTCAGCCCCTCTGTTTCAGCCCCTGAGTTTCAGCCCCTCTGTTTCTCGCCCTCTGTTTCTCGCTCTCTGTTTCTCGCCCTCTGTTTCAGCCCCTCTGTTGCTCGCCCACTGTTTCAGCCCCTCTGTTTCTCGCCATCTGTTTCAGCCCCTCAGTTTCAGCCCCTCTGTTTCTCGCCCTCTGTTTCAGCCCCTCTGTTTCAGCCCCTCTGTTTCAGCCCCTCTGTTTCAGCCCCTCTGTTTCTCGCCCTTTGTTTCTCGCCCTCTGTTTCAGCCCCTCTGTTGCTCGCCCTCTGTTTCAGCCCCTCTGTTTCTCGTCCTCTGTTTCATCCCCTCTGTTTCAGTCCCACTGTTTCAGGCCCTCTGTTTCAGCCCCTCTGTTTCAGCCCCTCTCTTTCACGCCCTCTGTTTCAGCCCCTCTGTTTCTCGCCCTCTGTTTCAGCCCCTCTGTTTCAGCCCCTCTGTATCAGCCCCTCTGTTTCTGCACCTCTGTTTCTCGCCCTCTGTTTCTCGCCCTCTGTTTCAGCCCCTCTGTTTCAGACCCTCTGTTTCAGCCCCTCTGTTTCAGCCCCTCTGTTTCAGCCCCTCTGTTTCTCGCCCTCTGTTTCTCGCCCTCTGTTTCTCGCTCTCTGTTTCTCGCCATCTGTTTCTCGCCCTCTGTTTCAGCCCCTCTGTTTCAGCCCATCTGATTCAGCCCCTCTGTTTCAGCCCCTCTGTTTCTCGCCCGCTGTTTCAGCCCCTCTGTTTCTCGCCCTCTGTTTCAGCCCCTCTGTTTCAGCCCCTCTGTATCAGCCCCTCTGTTTCAGCCCCTCTGTTTCTCGCCCTCTGTTTCTCGCCCGCTGTTTCAGCCCCTCTGTTTCAGCCCCTCTGTTTCAGCCCCTCTGTTTCAGACCCTCTGTTTCTCGCCCTCTGTTTATCGCCCTCTGTTTCTCGATCTCTGTTTCTAGCCCTCTGTTTCTCGCCCTCTGTTTCAGCCCCTCTGTTTCAGCCCCTCTGTTTCAGCCCCGCTGTTTCTCGCCCTCTGTTTCTCGCCCACTGTTTCTCGCCCTCTGTTTCAGCCCCTCTGTTTCAGCCCCTCTGTTTCAGCCCCTCTGTTTCAGCCCCTCTGTTTCAGCCCCTCTGTTTCTCGCCCTCTGTTTCTCGCCACTCTGTTTCTCGCTCTCTGTTTCTCGCCCTCTGTTTCTCGCCCTCTGTTTCAGCCCCTCTGTTTCAGCCCCTCTGTTTCAGCCCCTCTGTTTCAGCCCCTCTGTTTCTCGCCCTCTGTTTTTCGCCCTCTGTTTCTCGCCCTCTGTTTCAGCCCCTCTGTTTCAGTTCCTCTGTTTCAGCCCCTCTGTTTCTCGCCCTCTGTTTCTCGCCCTCTGTTTCAGCCACTCTGTATCAGCCCCTCTGTTTCAGCCCCTCTGTTTCTCGCCCTCTGTTTCTCGCCCTCTGTTTCAGCCCCTCTGTTTCAGCCCCTCTGTTTCAGCCCCTCTGTTTCTGCCCGTCTGTTTCAGCCCCTCTGTAACAGCCCCTCTGTTTCAGCCCCTCTGTTTCTCGCCCTCTGTTTCTCGCCCTCTGTTTCAGCCCCTCTGTTTCAGCCCCTCTGTTTCAGCCCCTCTGTTTCTCGCCCTCTGTTTCTCGCCCTCTGTTCCTCGCCCTCTGTTTCTCGCTCTCTGTTTCTCGCCTCTGTTTCAGCCCCTCTGTTTCTCGCCCACTGTTTCAGCCCCTCTGTTTCTCGCCATCTGTTTCAGCCCCTCTGTTTCAGCCCCTCTGTTTCTCGCCCTCTGTTTCAGACCCTCTGTTTCAGCCCCTCTGTTTCAGCCCCTCTGTTTCTCGCCCTCTGTTTCTCGCCCTCTGTTTCTCGCCCTCTGTTTCTCGCTCTCTGTTTCTCGCCTTCTGTTTCTCGCCCTCTGTTTCAGCCCCTCTGTTTCAGCCCCTCTGTTTCAGCCCCTCTGTTTCAGCCCCTCTGTTTCAGCCCCTCTGTTTATCGCCCTCTGTTTCTCGCCCTCTGTTTCTCGCCCTCTGTTTCTCGCTCTCTGTTTCTCGCCCTCTGTTTCTCGCCCTCTGTTTCAGCCCCTCTGTTTCAGCCCCTCTGTTTCAGCCCCTCTGTTTCTCGCCCTCTGTTTCTCGCCCACTGTTTCTCGCCCTCTGTTTCTGCCCCTCTGTTTCAGCCCCTCTGTTTCAGCCCCTCTGTTTCAGCCCCTCTGTTTCAGCCCCTCTGTTTCTCGCCCTCTGTTTCTCGCCCTCTGTTTCTCGCCCTCAGTTTCAGCCCCTCTGTTTCAGCCCCTTTGTTTCAGCCCCTCTGTTTCATCCCCTCTGTTTCTCGCCCACTGTTTCTCGCCCTCTGTTTCAGCCCCTCTGTTTCAGCCCCTCTATTTCAGACCCTCTGTTTCAGCCCCTCTGTTTCAGCCCATCTGTTTCTCGCCCTCTGTTTCTCGCCCTCTGTTTCTCGCCCTCTGTTTCTCGCCCTCTGTTTCTCGCCTCTGTTTCAGCCCCTCTGTTTCAGCCCCTCTGTTTCTCGCCCTCTGTTTCTCGCTCTCTTTTTCAGCCCCTCTGTTTCAGCCCCTCAGTTCCAGCCCCTCTGTTTCTCGCCCCCTGTTTCAGCACCTCTGTTTCTCGCCCTCTCTTTCAGCCCCTCTCTTTCTCGCCCTCTGTTGCAGACCCTCTGTTTCAGCCCCTCTGTTTCAGCCCCTCTGTTTCTCGCCCTCTGTTTCATCCCCTCTGTTTCTCGCCCTCTGTTTCCGCCCCGCTGTTTCTCGCCCTCTGTTGCAGCCCCTCTGTTTCAGCCCCTCTGTTTCAGCCCCTCTGTTTCAGACCCTCTGTTTCTCGCCCTCTGTTTCTCGCCCTCTGTTTCAGCCCCTCTGTTTCAGCCCCTCTGTTTCAGCTCCTCTGTTTCTCGCCCTCTGTTTGAGCCCGTCTGTTTCAGCCCCTCTGTTTCAGCCCCTCTGTTTGAGCCCCTCTGTTTCAGCCCCTCTGTTTCTCGCCCTCTGTTTCTCGCCATCGGTTTCAGCCCCTCTGTTTCTCGCCCTCTGTTTCAGCCCCTCTGTTTCAGCCCCTCTGTTTCACCCCCTCTGTTTCAGCCCTTCTGTTTCAGCCCCTCTGTTTCAGCCCCTCTGTTTCTCACCTTCTGTTTCAGCCCCTCTGTTTCTCGCCCTCTGTTTCAGACCCACTGTTTCAGCCGCTCAGTATCAGCCCCTCTGTTTCAGCCCCTATGTTTCTCGCCCTCTGTTTCTCGCCCTCTGTTGCTCGCCCACTGTTTCAGCCCCTCTGTTTCAGCCCCTCTGTTTCAGCCCATCTGTTTCAGCCCCACTGTTTCAGCCCCTCTGTTTCAGCCCCTGAGTTTCAGCCCCTCTGTTTCTCGCCCTCTGTTTCTCGCTCTCTGTTTCTCGCCCTCTGTTTCAGCCCCTCTGTTGCTCGCCCACTGTTTCAGCCCCTCTGTTTCTCGCCATCTGTTTCAGCCCCTCAGTTTCAGCCCCTCTGTTTCTCGCCCTCTGTTTCAGCCCCTCTGTTTCAGCCCCTCTGTTTCAGCCCCTCTGTTTCAGCCCCTCTGTTTCTCGCCCTTTGTTTCTCGCCCTCTGTTTCAGCCCCTCTGTTTCTCGCCCTCTGTTTCAGCCCCTCTGTTTCTCGTCCTCTGTTTCATCCCCTCTGTTTCAGTCCCACTGTTTCAGGCCCTCTGTTTCAGCCCCTCTGTTTCAGCCCCTCTCTTTCACGCCCTCTGTTTCAGCCCCTCTGTTTCTCGCCCTCTGTTTCAGCCCCTCTGTTTCAGCCCCTCTGTATCAGCCCCTCTGTTTCTGCACCTCTGTTTCTCTCCCTCTGTTTCTCGCCCTCTGTTTCAGCCCCTCTGTTTCAAACCCTCTGTTTCAGCCCCTCTGTTTCAGACCCTCTGTTTCAGCCCCTCTGTTTCTCGCCCTCTGTTTCTCGCCCTCTGTTTCTCGCTCTCTGTTTCTCGCCATCTGTTTCTCGCCCTCTGTTTCAGCCCCTCTGTTTCAGCCCATTTGATTCAGCCCCTCTGTTTCAGCCCCTCTGTTTCTCGCCCGCTGTTTCAGCCCCTCTGTTTCTCGCCCTCTGTTTCAGCCCCTCTGTTTCAGCCCCTCTGTATCAGCCCCTCTGTTTCAGCCCCTCTGTTTCTCGCCCTCTGTTTCTCGCCCGCTGTTTCAGCCCCTCTGTTTCAGCCCCTCTGTTTCAGCCCCTCTGTTTCAGCCCCTCTGTTTCTCGCCCTCTGTTTATCGCCCTCTGTTTCTCGATCTCTGTTTCTAGCCCACTGTTTCTCGCCCTCTGTTTCAGCCCCTCTGTTTCAGCCCCTCTGTTTCAGCCCCGCTGTTTCTCGCCCTCTGTTTCTCGCCCACTGTTTCTCGCCCTCTGTTTCAGCCCCTCTGTTTCAGCCCCTCTGTTTCAGCCCCTCTGTTTCAGCCCCTCTGTTTCAGCCCCTCTGTTTCTCGCCCTCTGTTTCTCGCCCTCTGTTTCTCGCTCTCTGTTTCTCGCCCTCTGTTTCTCGCCCTCTGTTTCAGCCCCTCTGTTTCAGCCCCTCTGTTTCAGCCCCTCTGTTTCAGCCCCTCTGTTTCTCGCCCTCTGTTTTTCGCCCTCTGTTTCTCGCCCTCTGTTTCAGCCCCTCTGTTTCAGTCCCTCTGTTTCAGCCCCTCTGTTTCTCGCCCTCTGTTTCTCGCTCTCTGTTTCAGCCCCTCTGTATCAGCCCCTCTGTTTCAGCCCCTCTGTTTCTCGCCCTCTGTTTCTCGCCCTCTGTTTCAGCCCCTCTGTTTCAGCCCCTCTGTTTCAGCCCCTCTGTTTCAGCCCGTCTGTTTCAGCCCCTCTGTAACAGCCCCTCTGTTTCAGCCCCTCTGTTTCTCGCCCTCTGTTTCTCGCCCTCTGTTTCAGCCCCTCTGTTTCAGCCCCTCTGTTTCAGCCCCTCTGTTTCAGCCCCTCTGTTTCTCGCCCTCTGTTTCTCGCCCTCTGTTCCTCGCCCTCTGTTTCTCGCTCTCTGTTTCTCGCCTCTGTTTCAGCCCCTCTGTTTCTCGCCCACTGTTTCAGCCCCTCTGTTTCTCGCCATCTGTTTCAGCCCCTCTGTTTCAGCCCCTCTGTTTCTCGCCCTCTGTTTCAGACCCTCTGTTTCAGCCCCTCTGTTTCAGCCCCTCTGTTTCAGCACCTCTGTTTCTCGCCCTTTGTTTCTCGCCCTCTGTTTCAGCCCCTCTGTTTCTCGCCCTCTGTTTCAGCCCCTCTGTTTCTCGCACTCTGTTTCATCCCCTCTGTTTCAGCCCCTCTGTTTCTCGCCCTCTGTTTCAGCCCCTCTGTTTCAGCCCCTCTGTATCAGCCCCTCTGTTGCAGCCCCTCTGTTTCTCGCCCTCTGTTTCTCGCCCTCTGTTTCAGCCCCTCTGTTTCAGCCCCTCTGTTTCAGCCCCTCTGTTTCAGCCCCTCTGATTCTCGCCCTCTGTTTCTCGCCATCTGTTTCTCGCCCTCTGTTTCTCGCTCTCTGTTTCTCGCCCTCTGTTTCTCGCCCTCTGTTTCAGCCCCTCTGTTTCTGCCCCTCTGTTTCAGCCCCTCTGTTTCAGCCCCTCTGTTTCAGCCCCTCTGTTTCTCGCCCTCTGTTTCTCGCCCTCTGTTTCTTGCCCTCTGTTTCTCGCTCTCTGTTTCTCGCCCTCTGTTTCAGCCCCTCTGTTTCTCGCCTTCTGTTTCAGCCCCTCTGTTTCTCGCCCTCTGTTTCAGCCCCTCTGTTTCAGTCCCTCTGTTTCAGCCCCTCTGTTTCAGCCCCTCTGTTTCAGCCCCTCTGTTTCACGCCCTCTGTTTCAGCCCCTCTGTTTCAGCGACTCTGTTTCTCGCCCTCTGTTTCAGCCCCTCTGTTTCAGCCCCTCTGTATCAGCCCCTCTGTTTCAGCCCCTCTGTTTCTCGCCCTCTGTTTCTCGCCCTCTGTTTCTCGCCCTCTGTTTCTCGATCTCTGTTTCTCGCCCTCTGTTTCTCGCCATCTGTTTCAGCCCCTCTGTTTCAGCCCCTCTGTTTCAGCCCCTCTGTTTCAGCCCCTCTGTTTCAGCTCCTCTGTTTCTCGCCCTCTGTTTCTCGCCCTCTGTTTCAGACGCTCTGTTTCTCGCTCTCTGTTTCTCGCCCTCTGTTTCTCGCCCTCTGTTTCAGCCCCTCTGTTTCAGCCCCTCTGTTTCAGCCCCTCTGTTTCAGCCCCTCTGTTTCTCGCCCTCTGTTTCTCGCCCTCTGTTTCTTGCCCTCTGTTTCTCGCTCTCTGTTTCTCGCCCACTGTTTCTCGCCCTCTGTTTCAGCCCCTCTGTTTCAGCCCCTCTGTTTCAGCCCCTCTGTTTCAGCCCCTCTGTTTCTCGCCCTCTGTTTCTCGCCCTCTGTTTCTTGCCCTCTGTTTCTCGCTCTCTGTTTCTCGCCCTCTGTTTCTCGCCCTCTGTTTCAGCCCCTCTGTTTCAGCCCCTCTGTTTCAACCCCTCTGTTTCTCGCCCTCTGTTTCAGCTCCTCTGTTTCTCGCCCTCTGTTTCTCGCCCACTGTTTCTCGCCCTCTGTTTCAGCCCCTCTGTTTCAGCCCCTCTGTTTCAGCCCCTCTGTTTCTCGCCCTCTGTTTCTCGCCCACTGTTTCTCGCCCTCTGTTTCAGCCCCTCTGTTTCAGCCCCTCTTTTTCAGCCCCTCTGTTTCAGCCCCTCTGTATCTCGCCCTCTGTTTCTCGCCCTCTGTTTCTTGCCCTCTGTTTCTCGCTCTCTGTTTCTCGCCCTCTGTTTCTCGCCCTCTGTTTCAGCCCCTCTGTTTCAGCCCCTCTGTTTCAGCCCCTCTGTTTCTCGCCCTCTGTTTCTCGCCCTCTGTTTCTCGCCCTCAGTTTCAGCCCCTCTGTTTCAGCCCCTTTGTTTCAGCCCCTCTTTTTCTGCCCCTCTGTTTCTCGCCCACTGTTTCTCGCCCTCTGTTTCAGCCCCTCTGTTTCAGCCCCTCTGTTTCAGCCCCTCTGTTTCAGCCCCTCTGTTTCAGCCCCTCTGTTTCTCGCCCTCTGTTTCTCGCCCTCTGTTTCTTGCCCTCTGTTTCTCGCTCTCTGTTTCTCGCCCTCTGTTTCTCGCCCTCTGTTCCAGCCCCTCTGTTTCAGCCCCTCTGTTTCAACCCCTCTGTTTCTCGCCCTCTGTTTCAGCTCCTCTGTTTCTCGCCCTCTGTTTCTCGCCCACTGTTTCTCGCCCTCTGTTTCAGCCCCTCTGTTTCAGCCCCTCTGTTTCAGCCCCTCTGTTTCTCGCCCTCTGTTTCTCGCCCACTGTTTCTCGCCCTCTGTTTCAGCCCCTCTGTTTCAGCCCCTCTTTTTCAGCCCCTCTGTTTCAGCCCCTCTGTATCTCGCCCTCTGTTTCTCGCCCTCTGTTTCTTGCCCTCTGTTTCTCGCTCTCTGTTTCTCGCCCTCTGTTTCTCGCCCTCTGTTTCAGCCCCTCTGTTTCAGCCCCTCTGTTTCAACCCCTCTGTTTCTCGCCCTCTGTTTCTCGCCCTCTGTTTCTCGCCCTCAGTTTCAGCCCCTCTGTTTCAGCCCCTTTGTTTCAGCCCCTCTTTTTCTGCCCCTCTGTTTCTCGCCCACTGTTTCTCGCCCTCTGTTTCAGCCCCTCTGTTTCAGCCCCTCTGTTTCAGCCCCTCTGTTTCAGCCCCTCTGTTTCAGCCCCTCTGTTTAAGCCCCTCTGTTTCTCGCCCTCTGTTTCTCGCCCTCTGTTTCAGCCCCTCTGTTTCAGCCTCTCAGTTTCAGCCCCTCTGTTTCTTCCCCTCTGTTTCAGCACCTCTGTTTCTCGCCCTCTCTTTCAGCCCCTCTCTTTCTCGCCCACTGTTGCAGACCCTCTGTACCTCGCCCTCTGTTTCAGCCCCTCTGTTTCAGCCCCTCTGTTTCAGCCCCTCTGTTTCAGCCCCTCTGTTTCTCGCCATCTGTTTCAGCCCCTCTGTTTCAGCCCCTCTGTTTCTCGCCCTATGTTTCAGCCCCTCTGTTTCAGCCCCTCTGTTTCAGCCCCTCCGTTTCAGCACCTCTGTTTCTCGCCCTTTGTTTCTCGCCCTCTGTTTCAGCCCCTCTGTTTCTCGCCTTCTGTTTCAGCCCCTTTGTTTCTCGCCCTCTGTTTCAGCCCCTCTGTTTCACGCCCTCTGTTTCAGCCCCTCTGTTTCAGCCCCTCTGTATCAGCCCCTCTGTTTCAGCCCGTCTGTTTCTCGCCCTCTGTTTCTCGCCCTCTGTTTCAGCCCCTCTGTTTCAGCCCCTCTGTTTCAGCCCCTCTGTTTCAGCCCCTCTGTTTCAGCCCCTCTGCTTCTCGCTCTCTGTTTCTCGCCCTCTGTTTCTCGCCCTTTGTTTCAGTCCCTCTGTTTCAGCCCCTCTGTTTCAGCCCCTCTGTTTCAGCCCCTCTGTTTCTCGCCCTCTGTTTCTTTCCCTCTGTTTCTCGCCCTCTGTTTCAGCCACTCTGTTTCAGTCCCTCTGTTTCAGCCCCTCTGTTTCAGCCCCTCTGTTTCAGCCCCTCTGTTTCTCGCCCTCTGTTTCAGCCCCTCTGTTTCAGCCCCTCTGTTTCTCGTCCTCAGTTTCAGCCCCTCTGTTTCAGCCCCTCTGTTTCTGCCACTCTGTTTCAGCCCCTCTGTTTCTCGCCCTCTGTTTCTCGCCCTCTGTTTCAGCCCCTCTGTTTCAGCCCCTCTGTTTCAGCCCCTCTGTTTCTCGCCCTCTGTTTCTCGCCCTCTGTTTCTCGCCCTCTGTTTCTCGCTCTCTGTTTCTCGCCCTCTGTTTCTCGCCCTCTGTTTCAGCCCCTCTGTTTCAGCCCCTCTGTTTCAACCCCTCTGTTTCAGCCCCTCTGTTTCAGCCCCTCTGTTTCTCGCCCTCTGTTTCTCGCCCTCTGTTTCTCGCTCTCTGTTTCTCGCCCTCTGTTTCTCGCCCTCTGTTTCAGCCCCTCTGTTTCAGCCCCTCTGTTTCAGCCCCTCTGTTTCTCGCCCTCTGTTTCTCGCCCACTGTTTCTCGCCCTCTGTTTCAGCCCCTGTGTTTCAGCCCCTCTGTTGCTCGCCCACTGTTTCAGCCCCTCTGTTTCTCGCCATCTGTTTCAGCCCCTCTGTTTCAGCCCCTCTGTTTCTCGCCCTCTGTTTCAGCACCTCTGTTTCAGCCCCTCTGTTTCAGCCCCTCTGTTTCAGCACCTCTGTTTCTCGCCCTTTGTTTCTCGCCCTCTGTTTCAGCCCCTCTGTTTCTCGCCCTCTGTTTCAGCCCCTCTGTTTCTCGTCCTCTGTTTCAGCCCCTCTGTTTCAGTCCCACTGTTTCAGGCCCTCTGTTTCAGCCCCTCTGTTTCAGCCCCTCTGTTTCACGCCCTCTGTTTCAGCCCCTCTGTTTCTCGCCCTCTGTTTCAGCCCCTCTATTTCAGCCCCTCTGTATCAGCCCCTCTGTTTCTGCCCCTCTGTTTCTCGCCCTTTGTTTCTCGCCCTCTGTTTCAGCCCCTCTGTTTCAGACCCTCTGTTTCAGCCCCTCTGTTTCAGCCCCTCTGTTTCAGCCCCTCTGTTTCTCGCCCTCTGTTTCTCGCCCTCTGTTTCTCGCTCTCTGTTTCTCGCCATCTGTTTCTCGCCCTCTGTTTCAGCCCCTCTGTTTCAGCCCATCTGATTCAGCCCCTCTGTTTCAGCCCCTCTGTTTCTCGCCCGCTGTTTCAGCCCCTCTGTTTCAGCCCCTCTGTATCAGCCCCTTTGTTTCAGCCCCTCTGTTTCTCGCCCTCTGTTTCTCGCCCGCTGTTTCAGCCCCTCTGTTTCAGCCCCTCTGTTTCAGCCCCTCTGTTTCAGCCCCTCTGTTTCTCGCCCTCTGTTTCTCGCCCTCTGTTTCTCGCTCTCTGTTTCTCGCCCTCTGTTTCTCGCCCTCTGTTTCAGCCCCTCTGTTTCAGCCCCTCTGTTTCAGCCCCGCTGTTTCTCGCTCTCTGTTTCTCGCCTTCTGTTTCTCGCCCTCTGTTTCAGCCCCTCTGTTTCAGCCCCTCTGTTTCAGCCCCTCTGTTTCAGCCCCTCTGTTTCAGCCCCTCTGTTTATCGCCCTCTGTTTCTCGCCCTCTGTTTCTCGCCCTCTGTTTCTCGCTCTCTGTTTCTCGCCCTCTGTTTCTCGCCCTCTGTTTCAGCCCCTCTGTTTCAGCCCCTCTGTTTCAGCCCCTCTGTTTCTCGCCCTCTGTTTCTCGCCCACTGTTTCTCGCCCTCTGTTTCTGCCCCTCTGTTTCAGCCCCTCTGTTTCAGCCCCTCTGTTTCAGCCCCTCTGTTTCAGCCCCTCTGTTTCTCGCCCTCTGTTTCTCGCCCTCTGTTTCTCGCCCTCAGTTTCAGCCCCTCTGTTTCAGCCCCTTTGTTTCAGCCCCTCTGTTTCATCCCCTCTGTTTCTCGCCCACTGTTTCTCGCCCTCTGTTTCAGCCCCTCTGTTTCAGCCCCTCTATTTCAGACCCTCTGTTTCAGCCCCTCTGTTTCAGCCCATCTGTTTCTCGCCCTCTGTTTCTCGCCCTCTGTTTCTCGCCCTCTGTTTCTCGCCCTCTGTTTCAGCCCCTCTGTTTCAGCCCCTCTGTTTCAGCCCCTCTGTTTCTCGCCCTCTGTTTCTCGCTCTCTGTTTCAGCCCCTCTGTTTCAGCCCCTCAGTTCCAGCCCCTCTGTTTCTCGCCCCCTGTTTCAGCACCTCTGTTTCTCGCCCTCTCTTTCAGCCCCTCTCTTTCTCGCCCTCTGTTGCAGACCCTCTGTTTCAGCCCCTCTGTTTCAGCCCCTCTGTTTCTCGCCCTCTGTTTCAGCCCCTCTGTTTCTCGCCCTCTGTTTCCGCCCCGCTGTTTCTCGCCCTCTGTTGCAGCCCCTCTGTTTCAGCCCCTCTGTTTCAGCCCCTCTGTTTCAGACCCTCTGTTTCTCGCCCTCTGTTTCTCGCCCTCTGTTTCAGCCCCTCTGTTTCAGCCCCTCTGTTTCAGCTCCTCTGTTTCTCGCCCTCTGTTTGAGCCCGTCTGTTTCAGCCCCTCTGTTTCAGCCCCTCTGTTTGAGACCCTCTGTTTCAGCCCCTCTGTTTCTCGCCCTCTGTTTCTCGCCCTCGGTTTCAGCCCCTCTGTTTCTCGCCCTCTGTTTCAGCCCCTCTGTTTCAGCCCCTCTGTTTCACCCCCTCTGTTTCAGCCCTTCTGTTTCAGCCCCTCTGTTTCAGCCCCTCTGTTTCTCACCTTCTGTTTCAGCCCCTCTGTTTCTCGCCCTCTGTTTCAGACCCACTGTTTCAGCTGCTCAGTATCAGCCCCTCTGTTTCAGCCCCTATGTTTCTCGCCCTCTGTTTCTCGCCCTCTGTTGCTCGCCCACTGTTTCAGCCCCTCTGTTTCAGCCCCTCTGTTTCAGCCCATCTGTTTCAGCCCCACTGTTTCAGCCCCTCTGTTTCAGCCCCTGAGTTTCAGCCCCTCTGTTTCTCGCCCTCTGTTTCTCGCTCTCTGTTTCTCGCCCTCTGTTTCAGCCCCTCTGTTGCTCGCCCACTGTTTCAGCCCCTCTGTTTCTCGCCATCTGTTTCAGCCCCTCAGTTTCAGCCCCTCTGTTTCTCGCCCTCTGTTTCAGCCCCTCTGTTTCAGCCCCTCTGTTTCAGCCCCTCTGTTTCAGCCCCTCTGTTTCTCGCCCTTTGTTTCTCGCCCTCTGTTTCAGCCCCTCTGTTGCTCGCCCTCTGTTTCAGCCCCTCTGTTTCTCGTCCTCTGTTTCATCCCCTCTGTTTCAGTCCCACTGTTTCAGGCCCTCTGTTTCAGCCCCTCTGTTTCAGCCCCTCTCTTTCACGCCCTCTGTTTCAGCCCCTCTGTTTCTCGCCCTCTGTTTCAGCCCCTCTGTTTCAGCCCCTCTGTATCAGCCCCTCTGTTTCTGCACCTCTGTTTCTCGCCCTCTGTTTCTCGCCCTCTGTTTCAGCCCCTCTGTTTCAGACCCTCTGTTTCAGCCCCTCTGTTTCAGCCCCTCTGTTTCAGCCCCTCTGTTTCTCGCCCTCTGTTTCTCGCCCTCTGTTTCTCGCTCTCTGTTTCTCGCCATCTGTTTCTCGCCCTCTGTTTCAGCCCCTCTGTTTCAGCCCATCTGATTCAGCCCCTCTGTTTCAGCCCCTCTGTTTCTCGCCCGCTGTTTCAGCCCCTCTGTTTCTCGCCCTCTGTTTCAGCCCCTCTGTTTCAGCCCCTCTGTATCAGCCCTTCTGTTTCAGCCCCTCTGTTTCTCGCCCTCTGTTTCTCGCCCGCTGTTTCAGCCCCTCTGTTTCAGCCCCTCTGTTTCAGCCCCTCTGTTTCAGCCCCTCTGTTTCTCGCCCTCTGTTTATCGCCCTCTGTTTCTCGATCTCTGTTTCTAGCCCTCTGTTTCTCGCCCTCTGTTTCAGCCCCTCTGTTTCAGCCCCTCTGTTTCAGCCCCGCTGTTTCTCGCCCTCTGTTTCTCGCCCACTGTTTCTCGCCCTCTGTTTCAGCCCCTCTGTTTCAGCCCCTCTGTTTCAGCCCCTCTGTTTCAGCCCCTCTGTTTCAGCCCCTCTGTTTCTCGCCCTCTGTTTCTCGCCCTCTGTTTCTCGCTCTCTGTTTCTCGCCCTCTGTTTCTCGCCCTCTGTTTCAGCCCCTCTGTTTCAGCCCCTCTGTTTCAGCCCCTCTGTTTCTCGCCCTCTGTTTTTCGCCCTCTGTTTCTCGCCCTCTGTTTCAGCCCCTCTGTTTCAGTTCCTCTGTTTCAGCCCCTCTGTTTCTCGCCCTCTGTTTCTCGCCCTCTGTTTCAGCCCCTCTGTATCAGCCCCTCTGTTTCAGCCCCTCTGTTTCTCGCCCTCTGTTTCTCGCCCTCTGTTTCAGCCCCTCTGTTTCAGCCCCTCTGTTTCAGCCCCTCTGTTTCAGCCCGTCTGTTTCAGCCCCTCTGTAACAGCCCCTCTGTTTCAGCCCCTCTGTTTCTCGCCCTCTGTTTCTCGCCCTGTGTTTCAGCCCCTCTGTTTCAGCCCCTCTGTTTCAGCCCCTCTGTTTCAGCCCCTCTGTTTCTCGCCCTCTGTTTCTCGCCCTCTGTTCCTCGCACTCTGTTTCTCGCTCTCTGTTTCTCGCCTCTGTTTCAGCCCCTCTGTTTCTCGCCCACTGTTTCAGCCCCTCTGTTTCTCGCCATCTGTTTCAGCCCCTCTGTTTCAGCCCCTCTGTTTCTCGCCCTCTGTTTCAGACCCTCTGTTTCAGCCCCTCTGTTTCAGCCCCTCTGTTTCTCGCCCTCTGTTTCTCGCCCTCTGTTTCTCGCCCTCTGTTTCTCGCTCTCTGTTTCTCGCCTTCTGTTTCTCGCCCTCTGTTTCAGCCCCTCTGTTTCAGCCCCTCTGTTTCAGCCCCTCTGTTTCAGCCCCTCTGTTTCAGCCCCTCTGTTTATCGCCCTCTGTTTCTCGCCCTCTGTTTCTCGCCCTCTGTTTCTCGCTCTCTGTTTCTCGCCCTCTGTTTCTCGCCCTCTGATTCAGCCCCTCTGTTTCAGCCCCTCTGTTTCAGCCCCTCTGTTTCTCGCCCTCTGTTTCTCGCCCACTGTTTCTCGCCCTCTGTTTCTGCCCCTCTGTTTCAGCCCCTCTGTTTCAGCCCCTCTGTTTCAGCCCCTCTGTTTCAGCCCCTCTGTTTCTCGCCCTCTGTTTCTCGCCCTCTGTTTCTCGCCCTCAGTTTCAGCCCCTCTGTTTCAGCCCCTTTGTTTCAGCCCCTCTGTTTCATCCCCTCTGTTTCTCGCCCACTGTTTCTCGCCCTCTGTTTCAGCCCCTCTGTTTCAGCCCCTCTATTTCAGACCCTCTGTTTCAGCCCCTCTGTTTCAGCCCATCTGTTTCTCGCCCTCTGTTTCTCGCCCTCTGTTTCTCGCACTCTGTTTCTCGCCCTCTGTTTCTCGCCTCTGTTTCAGCCCCTCTGTTTCAGCCCCTCTGTTTCTCGCCCTCTGTTTCTCGCTCTCTGTTTCAGCCCCTCTGTTTCAGCCCCTCAGTTCCAGCCCCTCTGTTTCTCGCCCCCTGTTTCAGCACCTCTGTTTCTCGCCCTCTCTTTCAGCCCCTCTCTTTCTCGCCCTCTGTTGCAGACCCTCTGTTTCAGCCCCTCTGTTTCAGCCCCTCTGTTTCTCGCCCTCTGTTTCATCCCCTCTGTTTCTCGCCCTCTGTTTCCGCCCCGCTGTTTCTCGCCCTCTGTTGCAGCCCCTCTGTTTCAGCCCCTCTGTTTCAGCCCCTCTGTTTCAGACCCTCTGTTTCTCGCCCTCTGTTTCTCGCCCTCTGTTTCAGCCCCTCTGTTTCAGCCCCTCTGTTTCAGCTCCTCTGTTTCTCGCCCTCTGTTTGAGCCCGTCTGTTTCAGCCCCTCTGTTTCAGCCCCTCTGTTTGAGCCCCTCTGTTTCAGCCCCTCTGTTTCTCGCCCTCTGTTTCTCGCCATCGGTTTCAGCCCCTCTGTTTCTCGCCCTCTGTTTCAGCCCCTCTGTTTCAGCCCCTCTGTTTCACCCCCTCTGTTTCAGCCCTTCTGTTTCAGCCCCTCTGTTTCAGCCCCTCTGTTTCTCACCTTCTGTTTCAGCCCCTCTGTTTCTCGCCCTCTGTTTCAGACCCACTGTTTCAGCCGCTCAGTATCAGCCCCTCTGTTTCAGCCCCTATGTTTCTCGCCCTCTGTTTCTCGCCCTCTGTTGCTCGCCCACTGTTTCAGCCCCTCTGTTTCAGCCCCTCTGTTTCAGCCCATCTGTTTCAGCCCCACTGTTTCAGCCCCTCTGTTTCAGCCCCTGAGTTTCAGCCCCTCTGTTTCTCGCCCTCTGTTTCTCGCTCTCTGTTTCTCGCCCTCTGTTTCAGCCCCTCTGTTGCTCGCCCACTGTTTCAGCCCCTCTGTTTCTCGCCATCTGTTTCAGCCCCTCAGTTTCAGCCCCTCTGTTTCTCGCCCTCTGTTTCAGCCCCTCTGTTTCAGCCCCTCTGTTTCAGCCCCTCTGTTTCAGCCCCTCTGTTTCTCGCCCTTTGTTTCTCGCCCTCTGTTTCAGCCCCTCTGTTTCTCGCCCTCTGTTTCAGCCCCTCTGTTTCTCGTCCTCTGTTTCATCCCCTCTGTTTCAGTCCCACTGTTTCAGGCCCTCTGTTTCAGCCCCTCTGTTTCAGCCCCTCTCTTTCACGCCCTCTGTTTCAGCCCCTCTGTTTCTCGCCCTCTGTTTCAGCCCCTCTGTTTCAGCCCCTCTGTATCAGCCCCTCTGTTTCTGCACCTCTGTTTCTCTCCCTCTGTTTCTCGCCCTCTGTTTCAGCCCCTCTGTTTCAGACCCTCTGTTTCAGCCCCTCTGTTTCAGACCCTCTGTTTCAGCCCCTCTGTTTCTCGCCCTCTGTTTCTCGCCCTCTGTTTCTCGCTCTCTGTTTCTCGCCATCTGTTTCTCGCCCTCTGTTTCAGCCCCTCTGTTTCAGCCCATTTGATTCAGCCCCTCTGTTTCAGCCCCTCTGTTTCTCGCCCGCTGTTTCAGCCCCTCTGTTTCTCGCCCTCTGTTTCAGCCCCTCTGTTCCAGCCCCTCTGTATCAGCCCCTCTGTTTCAGCCCCTCTGTTTCTCGCCCTCTGTTTCTCGCCCGCTGTTTCAGCCCCTCTGTTTCAGCCCCTCTGTTTCAGCCCCTCTGTTTCAGCCCCTCTGTTTCTCGCCCTCTGTTTATCGCCCTCTGTTTCTCGATCTCTGTTTCTAGCCCTCTGTTTCTCGCCCTCTGTTTCAGCCCCTCTGTTTCAGCCCCTCTGTTTCAGCCCCGCTGTTTCTCGCCCTCTGTTTCTCGCCCACTGTTTCTCGCCCTCAGTTTCAGCCCCTCTGTTTCAGCCCCTCTGTTTCAGCCCCTCTGTTTCAGCCCCTCTGTTTCAGCCCCTCTGTTTCTCGCCCTCTGTTTCTCGCCCTCTGTTTCTCGCTCTCTGTTTCTCGCCCTCTGTTTCTCGCCCTCTGTTTCAGCCCCTCTGTTTCAGCCCCTCTGTTTCAGCCCCTCTGTTTCAGCCCCTCTGTTTCTCGCCCTCTGTTTTTCGCCCTCTGTTTCTCGCCCTCTGTTTCAGCCCCTCTGTTTCAGTCCCTCTGTTTCAGCCCCTCTGTTTCTCGCCCTCTGTTTCTCGCTCTCTGTTTCAGCCCCTCTGTATCAGCCCCTCTGTTTCAGCCCCTCTGTTTCTCGCCCTCTGTTTCTCGCCCTCTGTTTCAGCCCCTCTGTTTCAGCCCCTCTGTTTCAGCCCCTCTGTTTCAGCCCGTCTGTTTCAGCCCCTCTGTAACAGCCCCTCTGTTTCAGCCCCTCTGTTTCTCGCCCTCTGTTTATCGCCCTCTGTTTCAGCCCCTCTGTTTCAGCCCCTCTGTTTCAGCCCCTCTGTTTCAGCCCCTCTGTTTCTCGCCCTCTGTTTCTCGCCCTCTGTTCCTCGCCCTCTGTTTCTCGCTCTCTGTTTCTCGCCTCTGTTTCAGCCCCTCTGTTTCTCGCCCACTGTTTCAGCCCCTCTGTTTCTCGCCATCTGTTTCAGCCCCTCTGTTTCAGCCCCTCTGTTTCTCGCCCTCTGTTTCAGACCCTCTGTTTCAGCCCCTCTGTTTCAGCCCCTCTGTTTCAGCACCTCTGTTTCTCGCCCTTTGTTTCTCACCCTCTGTTTCAGCCCCTCTGTTTCTCGCCCTCTGTTTCAGCCCCTCTGTTTCTCGCACTCTGTTTCATCCCCTCTGTTTCAGACCCTCTGTTTCTCGCCCTCTGTTTCAGCCCCTCTGTTTCAGCCCCTCTGTATCAGCCCCTCTGTTGCAGCCCCTCTGTTTCTCGCCCTCTGTTTCTCGCCCTCTGTTTCAGCCCCTCTGTTTCAGCCCCTCTGTTTCAGCCCCTCTGTTTCAGCCCCTCTGATTCTCGCCCTCTGTTTCTCGCCATCTGTTTCTCGCCCTCTGTTTCTCGCTCTCTGTTTCTCGCCCTCTGTTTCTCGCCCTCTGTTTCAGCCCCTCTGTTTCTGCCCCTCTGTTTCAGCCCCGCTGTTTCAGCCCCTCTGTTTCAGCCCCTCTGTTTCTCGCCCTCTGTTTCTCGCCCTCTGTTTCTTGCCCTCTGTTTCTCGCTCTCTGTTTCTCGCCCTCTGTTTCAGCCCCTCTGTTTCTAGCCTTCTGTTTCAGCCCCTCTGTTTCTCGCCCTCTGTTTCAGCCCCTCTGTTTCAGTCCCTCTGTTTCAGCCCCTCTGTTTCAGCCCCTCTGTTTCAGCCCCTCTGTTTCACGCCCTCTGTTTCAGCCCCTCTGTTTCAGCGACTCTGTTTCTCGCCCTCTGTTTCAGCCCCTCTGTTTCAGCCCCTCTGTATCAGCCCCTCTGTTTCAGCCCCTCTGTTTCTCGCCCTCTGTTTCTCGCCCTCTGTTTCTCGCCCTCTGTTTCTCGATCTCTGTTTCTCGCCCTCTGTTTCTCGCCATCTGTTTCAGCCCCTCTGTTTCAGCCCCTCTGTTTCAGCCCCTCTGTTTCAGCCCCTCTGTTTCAGCTCCTCTGTTTCTCGCCCTCTGTTTCTCGCCCTCTGTTTCAGACGCTCTGTTTCTCGCTCTCTGTTTCTCGCCCTCTGTTTCTCGCCCTCTGTTTCAGCCCCTCTGTTTCAGCCCCTCTGTTTCAGCCCCTCTGTTTCAGCCCCTCTGTTTCTCGCCCTCTGTTTCTCGCCCTCTGTTTCTTGCCCTCTGTTTCTCGCTCTCTGTTTCTCGCCCACTGTTTCTCGCCCTCTGTTTCAGCCCCTCTGTTTCAGCCCCTCTGTTTCAGCCCCTCTGTTTCAGCCCCTCTGTTTCTCGCCCTCTGTTTCTCGCCCTCTGTTTCTTGCCCTCTGTTTCTCGCTCTCTGTTTCTCGCCCTCTGTTTCTCGCCCTCTGTTTCAGCCCCTCTGTTTCAGCCCCTCTGTTTCAACCCCTCTGTTTCTCGCCCTCTGTTTCAGCTCCTCTGTTTCTCGTCCTCTGTTTCTCGGCCACTGTTTCTCGCCCTCTGTTTCAGCCCCTCTGTTTCAGCCCCTCTGTTTCAGCCCCTCTGTTTCTCGCCCTCTGTTTCTCGCCCACTGTTTCTCGCCCTCTGTTTCAGCCCCTCTGTTTCAGCCCCTCTTTTTCAGCCCCTCTGTTTCAGCCCCTCTGTATCTCGCCCTCTGTTTCTCGCCCTCTGTTTCTTGCCCTCTGTTTCTCGCTCTCTGTTTCTCGCCCTCTGTTTCTCGCCCTCTGTTTCAGCCCCTCTGTTTCAGCCCCTCTGTTTCAGCCCATCTGTTTCTCGCCCTCTGTTTCTCGCCCTCTGTTTCTCGCCCTCAGTTTCAGCCCCTCTGTTTCAGCCCCTTTGTTTCAGCCCCTCTTTTTCTGCCCCTCTGTTTCTCGCCCACTGTTTCTCGCCCTCTGTTTCAGCCCCTCTGTTTCAGCCCCTCTGTTTCAGCCCCTCTGTTTCAGCCCCTCTGTTTCAGCCCCTCTGTTTCTCGCCCTCTGTTTCTCGCCCTCTGTTTCTTGCCCTCTGTTTCTCGCTCTCTGTTTCTCGCCCTCTGTTTCTCGCCCTCTGTTCCAGCCCCTCTGTTTCAGCCCCTCTGTTTCAACCCCTCTGTTTCTCGCCCTCTGTTTCAGCTCCTCTGTTTCTCGCCCTCTGTTTCTCGCCCACTGTTTCTCGCCCTCTGTTTCAGCCCCTCTGTTTCAGCCCCTCTGTTTCAGCCCCTCTGTTTCTCGCCCTCTGTTTCTCGCCCACTGTTTCTCGCCCTCTGTTTCAGCCCCTCTGTTTCAGCCCCTCTTTTTCAGCCCCTCTGTTTCAGCCCCTCTGTATCTCGCCCTCTGTTTCTCGCCCTCTGTTTCTTGCCCTCTGTTTCTCGCTCTCTGTTTCTCGCCCTCTGTTTCTCGCCCTCTGTTTCAGCCCCTCTGTTTCAGCCCCTCTGTTTCAGCCCCTCTGTTTCTCGCCCTCTGTTTCTCGCCCTCTGTTTCTCGCCCTCAGTTTCAGCCCCTCTGTTTCAGCCCCTTTGTTTCAGCCCCTCTTTTTC
Organism: Stegostoma tigrinum; assembly: GCF_030684315.1. Taxonomy (NCBI): domain Eukaryota; kingdom Metazoa; phylum Chordata; class Chondrichthyes; order Orectolobiformes; family Stegostomatidae; genus Stegostoma; species Stegostoma tigrinum. The sequence continues at coordinate 539,061 of NW_026728408.1, forward strand.
TGCCCCTCTGTTTCTCGCCCACTGTTTCTCGCCCTCTGTTTCAGCCCCTCTGTTTCAGCCCCTCTGTTTCAGCCCCTCTGTTTCAGCCCCTCTGTTTCAGCCCCTCTGTTTAAGCCCCTCTGTTTCTCGCCCTCTGTTTCTCGCCCTCTGTTTCAGCCCCTCTGTTTCAGCCTCTCAGTTTCAGCCCCTCTGTTTCTTCCCCTCTGTTTCAGCACCTCTGTTTCTCGCCCTCTCTTTCAGCCCCTCTCTTTCTCGCCCACTGTTGCAGACCCTCTGTACCTCGCCCTCTGTTTCAGCCCCTCTGTTTCAGCCCCTCTGTTTCAGCCCCTCTGTTTCAGCCCCTCTGTTTCTCGCCATCTGTTTCAGCCCCTCTGTTTCAGCCCCTCTGTTTCTCGCCCTCTGTTTCAGCCCCTCTGTTTCAGCCCCTCTGTTTCAGCCCCTCTGTTTCAGCACCTCTGTTTCTCGCCCTTTGTTTCTCGCCCTCTGTTTCAGCCCCTCTGTTTCTCGCCTTCTGTTTCAGCCCCTTTGTTTCTCGCCCTCTGTTTCAGCCCCTCTGTTTCACGCCCTCTGTTTCAGCCCCTCTGTTTCAGCCCCTCTGTATCAGCCCCTCTGTTTCAGCCCGTCTGTTTCTCGCCCTCTGTTTCTCGCCCTCTGTTTCAGCCCCTCTGTTTCAGCCCCTCTGTTTCAGCCCCTCTGTTTCAGCCCCTCTGTTTCAGCCCCTCTGCTTCTCGCTCTCTGTTTCTCGCCCTCTGTTTCTCGCCCTTTGTTTCAGTCCCTCTGTTTCAGCCCCTCTGTTTCAGCCCCTCTGTTTCAGCCCCTCTGTTTCTCGCCCTCTGTTTCTTTCCCTCTGTTTCTCGCCCTCTGTTTCAGCCACTCTGTTTCAGTCCCTCTGTTTCAGCCCCTCTGTTTCAGCCCCTCTGTTTCAGCCCCTCTGTTTCTCGCCCTCTGTTTCAGCCCCTCTGTTTCAGCCCCTCTGTTTCTCGTCCTCAGTTTCAGCCCCTCTGTTTCAGCCCCTCTGTTTCTGCCACTCTGTTTCAGCCCCTCTGTTTCTCGCCCTCTGTTTCTCGCCCTCTGTTTCAGCCCCTCTGTTTCAGCCCCTCTGTTTCAGCCCCTCTGTTTCTCGCCCTCTGTTTCTCGCCCTCTGTTTCTCGCCCTCTGTTTCTCGCTCTCTGTTTCTCGCCCTCTGTTTCTCGCCCTCTGTTTCAGCCCCTCTGTTTCAGCCCCTCTGTTTCAACCCCTCTGTTTCAGCCCCTCTGTTTCAGCCCCTCTGTTTCAGCCCCTCTGTTTCAGCCCCTCTGTTTCAGCCCCTCTGTTTCTCGCCCTCTGTTTCAGCCCCTCTGTTTCTCGCCCTCTGTTTCTCGCCCACTGTTTCTCGCCCTCTGTTTCTGCCCCTCTGTTTCAGCCCCTCTGTTTCAGCCCCTCTGTTTCAGCCCCTCTGTTTCAGCCCCTCTGTTTCTCGCCCTCTGTTTCTCGCCCTCGGTTTCTCGCCCTCAGTTTCAGCCCCTCTGTTTCAGCCCCTTTGTTTCAGCCACTCTGTTTCATCCCCTCTGTTTCTCGCCCACTGTTTCTCGCCCTCTGTTTCAGCCCCTCTGTTTCAGCCCCTCTGTTTCAGACCCTCTGTTTCAGCCCCTCTGTTTCAGCCCATCTGTTTCTCGCCCTCTGTTTCTCGCCCTCTGTTTCTCGCCCTCTGTTTCTCGCCCTCTGTTTCAGCCCCTCTGTTTCAGCCCCTCTGTTTCAGCCCCTCTGTTTCTCGCCCTCTGTTTCTCGCCCTCTGTTTCAGCCCCTCTGTTTCAGCCCCTCAGTTCCAGCCCCTCTGTTTCTCGCCCTCTGTTTCAGCACCTCTGTTTCTCGCCCTCTCTTTCAGCCCCTCTCTTTCTCGCCCTCTGTTGCAGACCCTCTGTTTCAGCCCCTCTGTTTCAGCCCCCCTGTTTCTCGCCCTCTGTTTCAGCCCCTCTGTTTCTCGCCCTCTGTTTCAGCCCCTCTGTTTCTCGTCCTCTGTTTCAGCCCCTCTGTTTCAGTCCCACTGTTTCAGGCCCTCTGTTTCAGCCCCTCTGTTTCAGCCCCTCTGTTTCACGCCCTCTGTTTCAGCCCCTCTGTTTCTCGCCCTCTGTTTCAGCCCCTCTGTTTCAGCCCCTCTGTATCAGCCCCTCTGTTTCTGCCCCTCTGTTTCTCGCCCTATGTTTCTCGCCCTCTGTTTCAGCCCCTCTGTTTCAGACCCTCTGTTTCAGCCCCTCTGTTTCAGCCCCTCTGTTTCAGCCCCTCTGTTTCTCGCCCTCTGTTTCTCGCCCTCTGTTTCTCGCTCTCTGTTTCTCGCCATCTGTTTCTCGCCCTCTGTTTCAGCCCCTCTGTTTCAGCCCATCTGATTCAGCCCCTCTGTTTCTCGCCCGCTGTTTCAGCCCCTCTGTTTCAGCCCCTCTGTATCAGCCCCTTTGTTTCAGCCCCTCTGTTTCTCGCCCTCTGTTTCTCGCCCGCTGTTTCAGCCCTTCTGTTTCAGCCCCTCTGTTTCAGCCCCTCTGTTTCAGCCCCTCTGTTTCTCGCCCTCTGTTTCTCGCCCTCTGTTTCTCGCTCTCTGTTTCTCGCCCTCTGTTTCTCGCCCTCTGTTTCAGCCCCTCTGTTTCAGCCCCTCTGTTTCAGCCCCGCTGTTTCTCGCCCTCTGTTTCTCGCCCACTGTTTCTCGCCCTCTGTTTCAGACCCTCTGTTTCAGCCCCTCTGTTTCAGCCCCTCTGTTTCAGCCCCTCTGTTTCAGCCCCTCTGTTTCTCGCCCTCTGTTTCTCGCCCTCTGTTTCTCGCTCTCTGTTTCTCGCCCTCTGTTTCTCGCCCTCTGTTTCAGCCCCTCTGTTTCAGCCCCTCTGTTTCAGCCCCTCTGTTTCAGCCCCTCTGTTTCTCGCCCTCTGTTTTTCGCCCTCTGTTTCTCGCCCTCTGTTTCAGCCCCTCTGTTTCAGTCCCTCTGTTTCAGCCCCTCTGTTTCTCGCCCTCTGTTTCTCGCCCTCTGTTTCAGCCCCTCTGTATCAGCCCCTCTGTTTCAGCCCCTCTGTTTCTCACCCTCTGTTTCTCGCCCTCTGTTTCAGCCCCTCTGTTTCAGCCCCTCTGTTTCAGCCCCTCTGTTTCAGACCGTCTGTTTCAGCCCCTCTGTATCAGCCCCTCTGTTTCAGCCCCTCTGTTTCTCGCCCTCTGTTACTCGCCCTCTGTTTCAGCCCCTCTGTTTCAGCCCCTCTGTTTAAGCCCCTCTGTTTCAGCCCCTCTGTTTCTCGCCCTCTGTTTCTCGCCCTCTGTTTCTCGCCCTGTGTTTCTCGCTCTCTGTTTCTCGCCTCTGTTTCAGCACCTCTGTTTCTCGCCCACTGTTTCAGCCCCTCTGTTTCTCGCCATCTGTTTCAGCCCCTCTGTTTCAGCCCCTCTGTTTCTCGCCCTCTGTTTCAGACCCTCTGTTTCAGCCCCTCTGTTTCAGCCCCTCTGTTTCAGCACCTCTGTTTCTCGCCCTTTGTTTCTCGCCCTCTGAATCAGCCCCTCTGCTTCTCGCCCTCTGTTTCAGCCCCTCTGTTTCTCGCACTCTGTTTCAGCCCCTCTGTTTCAGCCCCACTGTTTCTCGCCCTCTGTTTCAGCCCCTCTGTTTCAGCCCCTCTGTATCAGCCCCTCTGTTTCAGCCCCTCTGTTTCTCGCCCTCTGTTTCTCGCCCTCTGTTTCAGCCCCTCTGTTTCAGCCCCTCTGTTTCAGCCCCTCTGTTTCAGCCCCTCTGATTCCCGCCCTCTGTTTCTCGCCATCTGTTTCTCGCCCTCTGTTTCTCGCTCTCTGTTTCTCGCCCTCTGTTTCTCGCCCTCTGTTTCAGCCCCTCTGTTTCTGCCCCTCTGTTTCAGCCCCTCTGTTTCAGCCCCTCTGTTTCAGCCCCTCTGTTTTTCGCCCTCTGTTTCTCGCCCTCTGTTTTATGCCCTCTGTTTCTCGCTCTCTGTTTCTCGCCCTCTGTTTCAGCCCCTCTGTTTCAGTCCCTCTGTTTCAGCCCCTCTGTTTCAGCCCCTCTGTTTCAGCCCCACTGTTTCACGCCCTCTGTTTCAGCCCCTCTGTTTCAGCGCCTCTGTTTCTCGCCCTCTGTTTCAGCCCCTCTGTTTCAGCCCCTCTGTATCAGCCCCTCTGTTTCAGCCCCTCTGTTTCTCGCCCTCTGTTTCTCGCCCTCTGTTTCAGCCCCTCTGTTTCAGCCCCTCTGTTTCAGCCCATCTGTTTCAGCCCCACTGTTTCTCGCCCTCTGCTTCTCGCTCTCTGTTTCTCGCCCTCTGTTTCTCGCCCTCTGTTTCAGTTCCTCTGTTTCAGCCCCTCTGTTTCAGCCCCTCTGTTTCAGCCCCTCTGTTTCTCGCAATCTGTTTCTTTCCCTCTGTTTCTCGCCCTCTGTTTCAGCCCCTCTGTTTCAGTCCCTCTGTTTCAGCCCCTCTGTTTCAGCCCCTCTGTTTCAGCCCCTCTGTTTCTCGCCCTCTGTTTCAGCCCCTCTGTTTCAGCCCCTCTGTTTCGCGCCCTCAGTTTCAGCCCCTCTGTTTCAGCCCCTCTGTTTCAGCCACTCTGTTTCAGCCCCTCTGTTTCTCGCCCTCTGTTTCTCGCCCTCTGTTTCAGCCCCTCTGTTTCAGCCCCTCTGTTTCAGCCCCTCTGTTTCTCGCCCTTTGTTTCTCGCCCTGTTTCTCGCCCTCTGTTTCTCGCTCTCAGTTTCTCGCCCTCTGTTTCTCGCCCTCTGTTTCAGCCCCTCTGTTTCAGCCCCTCTGTTTCAGCCCCTCTGTTTCAGCCCCTCTGTTTCAGCCCCTCTGTTTATCGCCCTCTGTTTCTCGCCCTCTGTTTCTCGCCCTCTGTTTCTCGCTCTCTGTTTCTCGCCCTCTGTTTCTCGCCCTCTGTTTCAGCCCCTCTGTTTCAGCCCCTCTGTTTCAGCCCCTCTGTTTCTCGCCCTCTGTTTCTCGCCCACTGTTTCTCGCCCTCTGTTTCTGCCCCTCTGTTTCAGCCCCTCTGTTTCAGCCCCTCTGTTTCAGCCCCTCTGTTTCAGCCCCTCTGTTTCTCGCCCTCTGTTTCTCGCCCTCTGTTTCTCGCCCTCAGTTTCAGCCCCTCTGTTTCAGCCCCTTTGTTTCAGCCCCTCTGTTTCATCCCCTCTTTGTCTCGCCCACTGTTTCTCGCCCTCTGTTTCAGCCCCTCTGTTTCAGCCCCTCTGTTTCAGACCCTCTGTTTCAGCCCCTCTGTTTCAGCCCATCTGTTTCTCGCCCTCTGTTTCTCGCCCTCTGTTTCTCGCCCTCTGTTTCTCGCCCTCTGTTTCAGCCCCTCTGTTTCTCGCCCTCTGTTTCAGCCCCTCTGTTTCTCGCCCTCTGTTTCTCGCCCTCTGTTTCAGCCCCTCTGTTTCAGCGCCTCAGTTCCAGCCCCTCTGTTTCTCGCCCTCTGTTTCAGCACCTCTGTTTCCCGCCCTCTCTTTCAGCCCCTCTCTTTCTCGCCCTCTGTTGCAGACCCTCTGTTTCAGCCCCTCTGTTTCAGCCCCTCTGTTTCTCGCCCTCTGTTTCAGCCCCTCTGTTTCTCGCCCTCTGTTTCCGCCCCTCTGTTTCTCTCCCTCTGTTGCAGCCCCTCTGTTTCAGCCCCTCTGTTTCAGCCCCTCTGTTTCAGACCCTCTGTTTCTCGCCCTCTGTTTCTCGCCCTCTGTTTCAGCCTCTCTGTTTCAGCCCCTCTGTTTCAGCTCCTCTGTTTCTCGCCCTCTGTTTGAGCCCATCTGTTTCAGCCCCTCTGTTTCAGCCCCTCTGTTTGAGCCCCTCTGTTTCAGCTCCTCTGTTTCTCGCCCTCTGTTTCTCGCCCTCGGTTTCAGCCCCTCTGTTTCTCGCCCTCTGTTTCAGCCCCTCTGTTTCTCGCCCTCTGTTTCAGCCCCTCTGTTTCAGCCCCTCTGTTTCACCCCCTCTGTTTCAGCCCTTCTGTTTCAGCCCCTCTGTTTCAGCCCCTCTGTTTCTCACCTTCTGTTTCAGCCCCTCTGTTTCTCGCCCTCTGTTTCAGACCCTCTGTTTCAGCCCCTCAGTATCAGCCCCTCTGTTTCAGCCCCTATGTTTCTCGCCCTCTGTTTCTCGCCCTCTGTTTCTCGCCCACTGTTTCAGCCCCTCTGTTTCAGCCCCTCTGTTTCAATCCATCTGTTTCAGCCCCACTGTTTCAGCCCCTATGTTTCAGCCCCTGTGTTTCAGCCCCTCTGTTTCAGCCCCTCTGTTTCTCGCCCTCTGTTTCTCGCCCTCTGTTTCTCGCCCTCTGTTTGTCGCTCTCCGTTTCTCGCCCTCTGTTTCTCGCCCTCTGTTTCAGCCCCTCTGTTTCAGCCCCTCTGTTTCAGCCCCTCTGTTTCAGCCCCTCTGTTTCAGCCCCTCTGTTTATCGCCCTCTGTTTCTCGCCCTCTGTTTCTCGCCCTCTGTTTCTCGCCCTCTGTTTCTCGCTCTCTGTTTCTCGCCCTCTGTTTCAGCCCCTCTGTTGCTCGCCCATTGTTTCAGCCCCTCTGTTTCTCGCCATCTGTTTCAGCCCCTCTGTTTCAGCCCCTCTGTTTCTCGCCCTCTGTTTCAGCCCCTCTGTTTCAGCCCCTCTGTTTCAGCACCTCTGTTTCAGCACCTCTGTTTCTCGCCCTTTGTTTCTCGCCCTCTCTTTCAGCCCCTCTGTTTCTCGCCCTCTGTTTCAGCCCCTCTGTTTCTCGTCCTCTGTATCAGCCCCTCTGTTTCAGTCCCACTGTTTCAGGCCCTCTGTTTCAGCCCCTCTGTTTCACGCCCTCTGTTTCAGCCCCTCTGTTTCTCGCCCTCTGTTTCAGCCCCTGTTTCAGCCCCTCTGTATCAGCCCCTCTGTTTCTGCCCCTCTGTTTCTCGCCCTCTGTTTCTCGCCCTCTGTTTCAGCCCCTCTGTTTCAGACCCTCTGTTTCAGCCCCTCTGTTTCAGCCCCTCTGTTTCTCGCCCTCTGTTTCTCGCCCTCTGTTTCTCGCTCTCTGTTTCTCGCCATCTGTTTCTCGCCCTCTGTTTCAGCCCCTCTGTTTCAGCCCATCTGATTCAGCCCCTCTGTTTCTCGCCCTCTGATTCAGCCCCTCTGTTTCAGCCCCTCTGTTTCTCGCCCGCTGTTTCAGCCCCTCTGTTTCAGCCCCTCTGTTTCAGCCCCTCTGTTTCAGCCCCTCTGTTTCTCGCCCTCTGTTTCTCGCCCGCTGTTTCAGCCCCTCTGTTTCAGCCCCTCTGTTTCAGCCCCTCTGTTTCATCCCCTCTGTTTCTCGCCCTCTGTTTCTCGCCCTCTGTTTCTCGCTCTCTGTTTCTCGCCCTCTGTTTCTCGCCCTCTGTTTCAGCCCCTCTGTTTCAGCCCCTCTGTTTCAACCCGCTGTTTCTCGCCCTCTGTTTCTCGCCCACTGTTTCTCGCCCTCTGTTTCAGCCCCTCTGTTTCAGCCCCTCTGTTTCAGCCCCTCTGTTTCAGCCCCTCTGTTTCAGCCCCTCTGTTTCTCGCCCTCTGTTTCTCGCCCTCTGTTTCTCGCTCTCTGTTTCTCGCCCTCTGTTTCTCGCCCTCTGTTTCAGCCCCTCTGTTTCAGCCCCTCTGTTTCAGCCCCTCTGTTTCAGCCCCTCTGTTTCTCGCCCTCTGTTTTTCGCCCTCTGTTTCTCGCCCTCTGTTTCAGCCCCTCTGTTTCAGTCCCTCTGTTTCAGCCCCTCTGTTTCTCGCCCTCTGTTTCTCGCCCTCTGTTTCAGCCCCTCTGTATCAGCCCCTCTGTTTCAGCCCCTCTGTTTCTCGCCCTCTGTTTCTCGCCCTCTGTTTCAGCCCCTCTGTTTCAGCCCCTCTGTTTCAGCCCCTCTGTTTCAGCCCGTCTGTTTCAGCCCCTCTGTATCAGCCCCTCTGTTTCAGCCCCTCTGTTTCTCGCCCTCTGTTTCTCGCCCTCTGTTTCAGCCCCTCTGTTTCAGCCCCTCTGTTTCAGCCCCTCTGTTTCAGCCCCTCTGTTTCTCGCCCTCTGTTTCTCGCCCTCTGTTTCTCGCCCTCTGTTTCTCGCTCTCTGTTTCTCGCCTCTGTTTCAGCCCCTCTGTTTCTCGCCCACTGTTTCAGCCCCTCTGTTTCTCGCCCTCTGTTTCAGACCCTCTGTTTCAGCCCCTCTGTTTCAGCCCCTCTGTTTCAGCACCTCTGTTTCTCGCCCTTTGTTTCTCGCCCTCTGTTTCAGCCCCTCTGTTTCTCGCCCTCTGTTTCAGCCCCTCTGTTTCTCGCACTCTGTTTCAGCCCCTCTGTTTCAGCCCCACTGTTTCTCGCCCTCTGTTTCAGCCCCTCTGTTTCAGCCCCTCTGTATCAGCCCCTCTGTTTCAGCCCCTCTGTTTCTCGCCCTCTGTTTCTCGCCCTCTGTTTCAGCCCCTCTGTTTCAGCCCCTCTGTTTCAGCCCCTCTGTTTCAGCCCCTCTGATTCTCGCCCTCTGTTTCTCGCCATCTGTTTCTCGCCCTCTGTTTCTCGCTCTCTGTTTCTCGCCCTCTGTTTCTCGCCCTCTGTTTCAGCCCCTCTGTTTCTGCACCTCTGTTTCAGCCCCTCTGTTTCAGCCCCTCTGTTTCAGCACCTCTGTTTCTCGCCCTCTGTTTCTCGCCCTCTGTTTTTTGCCCTCTGTTTCTCGCTCTCTGTTTCTCGCCCTCTGTTTCAGCCCCTCTGTTTGTCGCCTTCTGTTTCAGCCCCTCTGTTTCTCGCCCTCTGTTTTAGCCCCTCTGTTTCAGTCCCTCTGTTTCAGCCCCTCTGTTTCAGCCCCTCTGTTTCAGCCCCTCTGTTTCACGCCCTCTGTTTCAGCCCCTCTGTTTCAGTGCCTCTGTTTCTCGCCCTCTGTTTCAGCCCCTCTGTTTCAGCCCCTCTGTATCAGCCCCTCTGTTTCAGCCCCTCTGTTTCGCGCCCTCTGTTTCTCGCCCTCTGTTTCAGCCCCTCTGTTTCAGCCCCTCTGTTTCAGCCCCTCTGTTTCAGCCCCACTGTTTCTCGCCCTCTGCTTCTCGCTCTCTGTTTCTCGCCCTCTGTTTCTCGCCCTCTGTTTCAGTCCCTCTGTTTCAGCCCCTCTGTTTCAGCCCCTCTGTTTCAGCCCCTCTGTTTCTCGCAATCTGTTTCTTTCCCTCTGTTTCTCGCCCTCTGTTTCAGCCCCTCTGTTTCAGTCCCTCTGTTTCAGCCCCTCTGTTTCAGCCCCTCTGTTTCAGCCCCTCTGTTTCTCGCCCTCTGTTTCAGCCCGTCTGTTTCAGCCCCTCTGTTTCTCGCCCTCAGTTTCAGCCCCTCTGTTTCAGCCCCTCTGTTTCAGCCACTCTGTTTCAGCCCCTTTGTTTCTCGCCCTCTGTTTCTCGCCCTCTGTTTCAGCCCCTCTGTTTCAGCCCCTCTGTTTCAGCCCCTCTGTTTCTCGCCCTCTGTTTCTCGCCCTCTGTTTCTCGCCCTCTGTTTCTCGCTCTCCGTTTCTCGCCCTCTGTTTCTCGCCCTCTGTTTCAACCCCTCTGTTTCAGCCCCTCTGTTTCAGCCCCTCTGTTTCAGCCCCTCTGTTTATCGCCCTCTGTTTCTCGCCCTCTGTTTCTCGCCCTCTGTTTCTCGCTCTCTGTTTCTCGCCCTCTGTTTCTCGCCCTCTGTTTCAGCCCCTCTGTTTCAGCCCCTCTGTTTCAGCCCCTCTGTTTCTCGCCCTCTGTTTCTCGCCCACTGTTTCTCGCCCTCTGTTTCTGCCCCTCTGTTTCAGCCCCTCTGTTTCAGCCCCTCTGTTTCAGCCCCTCTGTTTCAGCCCCTCTGTTTCTCGCCCTCTGTTTCTCGCCCTCTGTTTCTCGCCCTCAGTTTCAGCCCCTCTGTTTCAGCCCCTTTGTTTCAGCCCCTCTGTTTCATCCCCTCTTTGTCTCGCCCACTGTTTCTCGCCCTCTGTTTCAGCCCCTCTGTTTCAGCCCCTCTGTTTCAGACCCTCTGTTTCAGCCCCTCTGTTTCAGCCCATCTGTTTCTCGCCCTCTGTTTCTCGCCCTCTGTTTCTCGCCCTCTGTTTCTCGCCCTCTGTTTCAGCCCCTCTGTTTCTCGCCCTCTGTTTCAGCCCCTCTGTTTCTCGCCCTCTGTTTCTCGCCCTCTGTTTCAGCCCCTCTGTTTCAGCGCCTCAGTTCCAGCCCCTCTGTTTCTCGCCCTCTGTTTCAGCACCTCTGTTTCCCGCCCTCTCTTTCAGCCCCTCTCTTTCTCGCCCTCTGTTGCAGACCATCTGTTTCAGCCCCTCTGTTTCAGCCCCTCTGTTTCTCGCCCTCTGTTTCAGCCCCTCTGTTTCTCGCCCTCTGTTTCCGCCCCTCTGTTTCTCTCCCTCTGTTGCAGCCCCTCTGTTTCAGCCCCTCTGTTTCAGCCCCTCTGTTTCAGACCCTCTGTTTCTCGCCCTCTGTTTCTCGCCCTCTGTTTCAGCCCCTCTGTTTCAGCCCCTCTGTTTCAGCTCCTCTGTTTCTCGCCCTCTGTTTGAGCCCATCTGTTTCAGCCCCTCTGTTTGAGCCCCTCTGTTTCAGCTCCTCTGTTTCTCGCCCTCTGTTTCTCGCCCTCGGTTTCAGCCTCTCTGTTTCTCGCCCTCTGTTTCAGCCCCTCTGTTTCTCGCCCTCTGTTTCAGCCCCTCTGTTTCAGCCCCTCTGTTTCACCCCCTCTGTTTCAGCCCTTCTGTTTCAGCCCCTCTGTTTCAGCCCCTCTGTTTCTCACCTTCTGTTTCAGCCCCTCTGTTTCTCGCCCTCTGTTTCAGACCCTCTGTTTCAGCCCCTCAGTATCAGCCCCTCTGTTTCAGCCCCTATGTTTCTCGCCCTCTGTTTCTCGCCCTCTGTTTCTCGCCCACTGTTTCAGCCCCTCTGTTTCAGCCCCTCTGTTTCAATCCATCTGTTTCAGCCCCACTGTTTCAGCCCCTATGTTTCAGCCCCTGTGTTTCAGCCCCTCTGTTTCTCGCCCTCTGTTTCTCGCTCTCTGTTTCTCGCCCTCTGTTTCAGCCCCTCTGTTGCTCGCCCATTGTTTCAGCCCCTCTGTTTCTCGCCATCTGTTTCAGCCCCTCTGTTTCAGCCCCTCTGTTTCTCGCCCTCTGTTTCAGCCCCTCTGTTTCTCGCCCACTGTTTCAGCCCCTCTGTTTCAGCACCTCTGTTTCTCGCCCTTTGTTTCTCGCCCTCTCTTTCAGCCCCTCTGTTTCTCGCCCTCTGTTTCAGCCCCTCTGTTTCTCGACCTCTGTTTCAGCCCCTCTGTTTCAGTCCCACTGTTTCAGGCCCTCTGTTTCAGCCCCTCTGTTTCACGCCCTCTGTTTCAGCCCCTCTGTTTCTCGCCCTCTGTTTCAGCCCCTGTTTCAGCCCCTCTGTATCAGCCCCTCTGTTTCTGCCCCTCTGTTTCTCTCCCTCTGTTTCTCGCCCTCTGTTTCAGCCCCTCTGTTTCAGACCCTCTGTTTGAGCCCCTCTGTTTCAGCCCCTCTGTTTCAGCCCCTCTGTTTCTCGCACTCTGTTCTTCGCCCTCTGTTTCTCGCTCTCTGTTTCTCGCCATCTGTTTCTCGCCCTCTGTTTCAGCCCCTCTGTTTCAGCCCATCTGATTCAGCCCCTCTGTTTCTCGCCCTCTGATTCAGCCCCTCTGTTTCAGCCCCTCTGTTTCTCGCCCGCTGTTTCAGCCCCTCTGTTTCAGCCCCTCTGTTTCAGCCCCTCTTTTTCAGCCCCTCTGTTTCTCGCCCTCTGTTTCTCGCCCTCTGTTTCTCGCTCTCTGTTTCTCGCCCTCTGTTTCTCGCCCTCTGTTTCAGCCCCTCTGTTTCAGCCCCTCTGTTTCAGCCCCTCTGTTTCGCGCCCTCTGTTTCTCGCCCACTGTTTCTCGCACTCTGTTTCAGCCCCTCTGTTTCAGCCCCTCTGATTCAGCCCCTCTGTTTCAGCCCCTCTGTTTCAGCCCCTCTGTTTCTCGCCCTCTGTTTCTCGCCCTCTGTTTCTCGCTCTCTGTTTCTCGCCCTCTGTTTCTCGCCATCTGTTTCAGCCCCTCTGTTTCAGCCCCTCTGTTTCAGCCCATCTGTTTCAGCCCCTCTGTTTCTCGCCCTCTGTTTTTCGCCCTCTGTTTCTCGCCCTCTGTTTCTCGCCCTCTGTTTCAGCCCCTCTGTTTCAGTCCCTCTGTTTCAGCCCCTCTGTTTCTCGCCCTCTGTTTCTCGCCCTCTGTTTCAGCCCCTCTCTATCAGCCCCTCTGTTTCAGCCCCTCTGTTTCTCGCCCTCTGTTTCTCGCCCTCTGTTTCAGCCCCTCTGTTTCAGCCCCTCTGTTTCAGCCCCTCTGTTTCAGCCCGTCTGTTTCAGCCCCTCTGTATCAGCCCCTCTGTTTCAGCCCCTCTGTTTCTCGCCCTCTGTTCCTCGCCCTCTGTTTCAGCCCCTCTGTTTCAGCCCCTCTGTTTCAGCCCCTCTGTTTCAGCCCCTCTGTTTCTCGCCCTCTGTTTCTCGCCCTCTCTTTCTCGCCCTCTGTTTCTCGCTCTCTGTTTCTCGCCTCTGTTTCAGCCCCTCTGTTTCTCGCCCACTGTTTCAGCCCCTCTGTTTCTCGCCATCTGTTTCAGCCCCTCTGTTTCAGCCCCTCTGTTTCTCGCCCTCTGTTTCAGACCCTCTGTTTCAGCCCCTCTGTTTCAGCCACTCTGTTTCAGCCCCTCTGTTTCAGCACCTCTGTTTCTCGCCCTTTGTTTCTCGCCCTCTGTTTCAGCCCCTCTGTTTCTCGCCCTCTGTTTCAGCCCCTCTGTTTCATCCCCTCTTTGTCTCGCCCACTGTTTCTCGCCCTCTGTTTCAGCCCCTCTGTTTCAGCCCCTCTGTTTCAGACCCTCTGTTTCAGCCCCTCTGTTTCAGCCCATCTGTTTCTCGCCCTCTGTTTCTCGCCCTCTGTTTCTCGCCCTCTGTTTCTCGCCCTCTGTTTCAGCCCCTCTGTTTCTCGCCCTCTGTTTCAGCCCCTCTGTTTCTCGCCCTCTGTTTCTCGCCCTCTGTTTCAGCCCCTCTGTTTCAGCGCCTCAGTTCCAGCCCCTCTGTTTCTCGCCCTCTGTTTCAGCACCTCTGTTTCCCGCCCTCTCTTTCAGCCCCTCTCTTTCTCGCCCTCTGTTGCAGACCCTCTGTTTCAGCCCCTCTGTTTCAGCCCCTCTGTTTCTCGCCCTCTGTTTCAGCCCCTCTGTTTCTCGCCCTCTGTTTCCGCCCCTCTGTTTCTCTCCCTCTGTTGCAGCCCCTCTGTTTCAGCCCCTCTGTTTCAGCCCCTCTGTTTCAGACCCTCTGTTTCTCGCCCTCTGTTTCTCGCCCTCTGTTTCAGCCCCTCTGTTTCAGCCCCTCTGCTTCAGCTCCTCTGTTTCTCGCCCTCTGTTTGAGCCCATCTGTTTCAGCCCCTCTGTTTGAGCCCCTCTGTTTCAGCTCCTCTGTTTCTCGCCCTCTGTTTGTCGCCCTCGGTTTCAGCCCCTCTGTTTCTCGCCCTCTGTTTCAGCCCCTCTGTTTCTCGCCCTCTGTTTCAGCCCCTCTGTTTCAGCCCCTCTGTTTCACCCCCTCTGTTTCAGCCCTTCTGTTTCAGCCCCTCTGTTTCAGCCCCTCTGTTTCTCACCTTCTGTTTCAGCCCCTCTGTTTCTCGCCCTCTGTTTCAGACCCTCTGTTTCAGCCCCTCAGTATCAGCCCCTCTGTTTCAGCCCCTATGTTTCTCGCCCTCTGTTTCTCGCCCTCTGTTTCTCGCCCACTGTTTCAGCCCCTCTGTTTCAGCCCCTCTGTTTCAATCCATCTGTTTCAGCCCCACTGTTTCAGCCCCTATGTTTCAGCCCCTGTGTTTCAGCCCCTCTGTTTCTCGCCCTCTGTTTCTCGCTCTCTGTTTCTCGCCCTCTGTTTCAGCCCCTCTGTTGCTCGCCCATTGTTTCAGCCCCTCTGTTTCTCGCCATCTGTTTCAGCCCCTCTGTTTCAGCCCCTCTGTTTCTCGCCCTCTGTTTCAGCCCCTCTGTTTCAGCCCCTCTGTTTCAGCCCCTCTGTTTCAGCACCTCTGTTTCTCGCCCTTTGTTTCTCGCCCTCTCTTTCAGCCCCTCTGTTTCTCGCCCTCTGTTTCAGCCCCTCTGTTTCTCGTCCTCTGTTTCAGCCCCTCTGTTTCAGTCCCACTGTTTCAGGCCCTCTGTTTCAGCCCCTCTGTTTCACGCCCTCTGTTTCAGCCCCTCTGTTTCTCGCCCTCTGTTTCAGCCCCTGTTTCAGCCCCTCTGTATCAGCCCCTCTGTTTCTGCCCCTCTGTTTCTCGCCCTCTGTTTCTCGCCCTCTGTTTCAGCCCCTCTGTTTCAGACCCTCTGTTTCAGCCCCTCTGTTTCAGCCCCTCTGTTTCAGCCCCTCTGTTTCTCGCCCTCTGTTTCTCGCCCTCTGTTTCTCGCTCTCTGTTTCTCGCCATCTGTTTCTCGCCCTCTGTTTCAGCCCCTCTGTTTCAGCCCATCTGATTCAGCCCCTCTGTTTCTCGCCCTCTGATTCAGCCCCTCTGTTTCAGCCCCTCTGTTTCTCGCCCGCTGTTTCAGTCCCTCTGTTTCAGCCCCTCTGTTTCAGCCCCTCTTTTTCAGCCCCTCTGTTTCTCGCCCTCTGTTTCTCGCCCTCTGTTTCTCGCTCTCTGTTTCTCGCCCTCTGTTTCTCGCCCTCTGTTTCAGCCCCTCTGTTTCAGCCCCTCTGTTTCAGCCCCTCTGTTTCGCGCCCTCAGTTTCTCGCCCACTGTTTCTCGCACTCTGTTTCAGCCCCTCTGTTTCAGCCCCTCTGTTTCAGCCCCTCTGTTTCAGCCCCTCTGTTTCAGCCCCTCTGTTTCTCGCCCTCTGTTTCTCGCCCTCTGTTTCTCGCTCTCTGTTTCTCGCCCTCTGTTTCTCGCCATCTGTTTCAGCCCCTCTGTTTCAGCCCCTCTGTTTCAGCCCATCTGTTTCAGCCCCTCTGTTTCTCGCCCTCTGTTTTTCGCCCTCTGTTTCTCGCCCTCTGTTTCTCGCCCTCTGTTTCAGCCCCTCTGTTTCAGTCCCTCTGTTTCAGCCCCTCTGTTTCTCGCCCTCTGTTTCTCGCCCTCTGTTTCAGCCCCTCTCTATCAGCCCCTCTGTTTCAGCCCCTCTGTTTCTCGCCCTCTGTTTCTCGCCCTCTGTTTCAGCCCCTCTGTTTCAGCCCCTCTGTTTCAGCCCCTCTGTTTCAGCCCGTCTGTTTCAGCCCCTCTGTATCAGCCCCTCTGTTTCAGCCCCTCTGTTTCTCGCCCTCTGTTTCTCGCCCTCTGTTTCAGCCCCTCTGTTTCAGCCCCTCTGTTTCAGCCCCTCTGTTTCAGCCCCTCTGTTTCTCGCCCTCTGTTTCTCGCCCTCTCTTTCTCGCCCTCTGTTTCTCGCTCTCTGTTTCTCGCCTCTGTTTCAGCCCCTCTGTTTCTCGCCCACTGTTTCAGCCCCTCTGTTTCTCGCCATCTGTTTCAGCCCCTCTGTTTCAGCCCCTCTGTTTCTCGCCCTCTGTTTCAGACCCTCTGTTTCAGCCCCTCTGTTTCAGCCACTCTGTTTCAGCCCCTCTGTTTCAGCACCTCTGTTTCTCGCCCTTTGTTTCTCGCCCTCTGTTTCAGCCCCTCTGTTTCTCGCCCACTGTTTCAGCCCCTCTGTTTCTCGCACTCTGTTTCAGCCCCTCTGTTTCAGCCCCTCTGTTTCTCGCCCTCTGTTTCAGCCCCTCTGTTTCAGCCCCTCTGTATCAGCCCCTCTGTTTCAGCCCCTCTGTTTCTCGCCCTTGTTTCCCGCCCTCTGTTTCAGCCCCTCTGTTTCAGCCCCTCTGTTTCAGCCCCTCTGTTTCAGCCCCTCTGATTCTCGCCCTCTGTTTCTCGCCCTCTGTTTCTCGCTCTCTGTTTCTCGCCCTCTGTTTCTCGCCCTCTGTTTCAGCCCCTCTGTTTCTGCCCCTCTGTTTCAGCCCCTCTGTTTCAGCCCCTCTGTTTCAGCCCCTCTGTTTCTCGCCCTCTGTTTCTCGCCCTCTGTTTCTTGCCCTCTGTTTCTCGCTCTCTGTTTCTCGCCCTCTGTTTCTCGCCCTCTGTTTCAGCACCTCTGTTTCAGCCCCTCTGTTTCAGCCCCTCTGTTTCTCGCCCTCTGTTTCTCGCCCTCTGTTTCTCGCCCTCAGTTTCAGCCACTCTGTTTCAGCCCCTTTGTTTCAGCCCCTCTGTTTCAGCCCCTCTGTTTCTCGACCACTGTTTCTCGCCCACTGTTTCAGCCCCTCTGTTTCAGCCCCTCTGTTTCAGCCCCTCTGTTTCTCGCCCTCTGTTTCTCGCCCTCTGTTTCTTGCCCTCTGTTTCTCGCTCTCTGTTTCTCGCCCTCTGTTTCTCGCCCTCTGTTTCAGCACCTCTGTTTCAGCCCCTCTGTTTCAGCCCCTCTGTTTCTCGCCCTCTGTTTCTCGCCCTCTGTTTCTCGCCCTCAGTTTCAGCCACTCTGTTTCAGCCCCTTTGTTTCAGCCCCTCTGTTTCAGCCCCTCTGTTTCTCGCCCACTGTTTCTCGCCCACTGTTTCAGCCCCTCTGTTTCAGCCCCTCTGTTTCAGTCCCTCTGTTTCAGCACCTCTGTTTCAGCCCCTCTGTTTCTCGCCCTCTGTTTCTCGCCCTCTGTTTCTCGCCCTCTGTTTCTCGCCCTCTGTTTCAGCCCCTCTGTTTCAGCCCCTCTGTTTCAGCCCCTCTGTTTCTCGCCCTCTGTTTCTCGCCCTCTGTTTCAGCCCCTCTGTTTCTGCCCCTCAGTTCCAGACCCTCTGTTTCTTGCCCTCGGTTTCAGCACCTCTGTTTCTCGCCCTCTCTTTCAGCCCCTCTCTTTCTCGCCCTCTGTTGCAGACCCTCTGTTTCAGCCCGTCTATTTCAGCCCCTCTGTTACAGCCCCTCTGTTTCTCGCCCTCTGTTTCAGCCCCTCTGTTTCTCGCCCTCTGTTTCCGCCCCTCTGTTTCTCGCCCTCTGTTGCAGCCCCTCTGTTTCAGCCCCTCTGTTTCAGCCCCTCTGTTTCTCGCCCTCTGTTTGAGCCCCTCTGTTTCAGCCCCTCTGTTTCAGGCCCTCTGTTTCAGGCCCACTGTTTCAGCCCCTCTGTTTCTCACCATCTGTTTCAGCCCCTCGGTTTCAGCCCCTCTGTTTCTCGCCCTCTGTTTCAGCCCCTCTGTTTCAGCCCCTCTGTTTCAGCCCCTCTTTTTCAGCCCCTCTGTTTCTCGCCCTCTGTTTCTCGCCCTCTGTTTCTCGCTCTCTGTTTCTCGCCCTCTGTTTCTCGCCCTCTGTTTCAGCCCCTCTGTTTCAGCCACTCTGTTTCAGCTCCTCTGTTTCTCGCCCTCTGTTACTCGCCCACTGTTTCTCGCCCTCTGTTTCAGCCCCTCTGTTTCAGCCCCTCTGTTTCAGCCCCTCTGTTTCAGCCCCTCTGTTTCTCGCCCTCTGTTTCTCGCTCTCTCTTTCTCGCCCTCTGTTTCTCGCCCTCTGTTTCAGCACCTCTGATTCAGCCCCTCTGTTTCTCGCCCTCTGTTTCTCGCCCTCTGTTTCTCGCCCTCTGTTTCTCGCCCTCTGCTTCAGCCCCTCTGTTTCAGCCCCTCTGTTTCAGCCCCTCTGTTTCTCGCCCTCTGTTTGAGCCCCTCTGTTTCAGCCCCTCTGTTTCAGGCCCTCTGTTTCAGGCCCACTGTTTCAGCCCCTCTGTTTCTCACCATCTGTTTCAGCCCCTCGGTTTCAGCCCCTCTGTTTCTCGCCCTCTGTTTCAGCCCCTCTGTTTCAGCCCCTCTGTTTCAGCCCCTCTTTTTCAGCCCCTCTGTTTCTCGCCCTCTGTTTCTCGCCCTCTGTTTCTCGCTCTCTGTTTCTCGCCCTCTGTTTCTCGCCCTCTGTTTCAGCCCCTCTGTTTCAGCCACTCTGTTTCAGCTCCTCTGTTTCTCGCCCTCTGTTACTCTCCCACTGTTTCTCGCCCTCTGTTTCAGCCCCTCTGTTTCAGCCCCTCTGTTTCAGCCCCTCTGTTTCAGCCCCTCTGTTTCTCGCCCTCTGTTTCTCGCTCTCTCTTTCTCGCCCTCTGTTTCTCGCCCTCTGTTTCAGCACCTCTGATTCAGCCCCTCTGTTTCTCGCCCTCTGTTTCTCGCCCTCTGTTTCTCGCCCTCTGTTTCTCGCCCTCTGTTTCAGCCCCTCTGTTTCAGCCCCTTTGTTTCAGCCCCTCTGTTTCAGCCCCTCTGTTTCTCGCCCTCTGTTTCAGCCCCTCTGTTTCAGCCCCTCTGTTTCAGCCCCTCTGTTTCAGCCCCTCTGTTTCAGCCCCTCTGTTTCTCGTCCTCTGTTTCTCGCCCTCTGTTTCTCGCCCTCTGTTTCTCGCCCTCTGTTTCAGCCCCTCTGTTTCAGCCCCTCTGTTTCAGCCCCTCTGTTTCTCGCCCTCTGTTTCTCGCCCTCTGTTTCTCGCTCTCTGTTTCTCGCCCTCTGTTTCTCGCCCTCTGTTTCAGC
The DNA here is from genome assembly GCF_030684315.1 of Stegostoma tigrinum. Taxonomy (NCBI): domain Eukaryota; kingdom Metazoa; phylum Chordata; class Chondrichthyes; order Orectolobiformes; family Stegostomatidae; genus Stegostoma; species Stegostoma tigrinum. The sequence continues at coordinate 557,362 of NW_026728408.1, forward strand.
CCCTCTGTTTCAGCTCCTCTGTTCCTCGCTCTCTGTTTCTCGCCCTCTGTTTCAGCCCCTCTGTTTCTCGCCCACTGTTTCAGCCCCTCTGTTTCTCGCCATCTCTTTCAGCCCCTCTGTTTCAGCCCCTCTGTTTGTCGCCCTCTGTTTCAGCCCCTCTGTTTCAGCCCCTCTGTATCTCGCCCTCTGTTTCAGCCCCTCTGTTTCAGCACCTCTGTTTCTCGCCCTTTGTTTCTCGCCCTCTGTTTCAGCCCCTCTGTTTCTCGCCCTCTGTTTCAGCCCCTCTGTTTCAGCCCCTCTGTTTCAGCCCCTCTGTTTCTCGCCCTCTGTTTCAGACCCTCTGTTTCAGCCCCTCTGTTTCAGCCCCTCTGTTTCAGCACCTCTGTTTCTCGCCCTTTGTTTCTCGCCCTCTGTTTCAGCCCCTCTGTTTCTCGCCCTCTGTTTCAGCCCCTCTGTTTCTCGCACTCTGTTTCAGCCCCTCTGTTTCAGCCCCTCTGTTTCTCGCCCTCTGTTTCAGCCCCTCTGTTTCAGCCCCTCTGTATCAGCCCCTCTGTTTCAGCCCCTCTGTTTCTCGCCCTCTGTTTCTCGCCCTCTGTTTCAGCCCCTCTGTTTCAGCCCCTCTGTTTCAGCCCCTCTGTTTCAGCCCCTCTGATTCTCGCCCTCTGTTTCTCGCCATCTGTTTCTCGCCCTCTGTTTCTCGCTCTCTGTTTCTCGCCCTCTGTTTCTCGCCCTCTGTTTCAGCCCCTCTGTTTCTGCCCCTCTGTTTCAGCCCCTCTGTTTCAGCCCCTCTGTTTCAGCCCCTCTGTTTCTCGCCCTCTGTTTCTCGCCCTCTGTTTCTTGCCCTCTGTTTCTCGCTCTCTGTTTCTCGCCCTCTGTTTCTCGCCCTCTGTTTCAGCACCTCTGTTTCAGCCCCTCTGTTTCAGCCCCTCTGTTTCTCGCCCTCTGTTTCTCGCCCTCTGTTTCTCGCCCTCAGTTTCAGCCACTCTGTTTCAGCCAATTTGTTTCAGCCCCTCTGTTTCAGCCCCTCTGTTTCTCGCCCACTGTTTCTCGCCCTCTGTTTCAGCCCCTCTGTTTCAGCCCCTCTGTTTCAGCCCCTCTGTTTCAGCACCTCTGTTTCAGCACCTCTGTTTCAGCCCCTCTGTTTCTCGCCCTCTGTTTCTCGCCCTCTGTTTCTCGCCCTCTGTTTCTCGCCCTCTGTTTCAGCCCTTTCTGTTTCAGCCCCTCTGTTTCACCCCCTCTGTTTCTCGCCCTCTGTTTCTCGCCCTCTGTTTCAGCCCCTCTGTTTCTGCCCCTCAGTTCCAGCCCCTCTGTTTCTTGCCCTCTGTTTCAGCACCTCTGTTTCAGCCCCTCTCTTTCAGCCCCTCTCTTTCTCGCCCTCTGTTGCAGAACCTCTGTTTCAGCCCGTCTATTTCAGCCCCTCTGTTTCTCGCCCTCTGTTTCAGCCCCTCTGTTTCTCGCCCTCTGTTTCCACCCCTCTGTTTCTCGCCCTCTGTTGCAGCCCCTCTGTTTCAGCCCCTCTGTTTCAGCCCCTCTGTTTCAGCCCCTCTGTTTCAGCCCCTCTGTTTCAGCCCCTCTGTTTCTCGCCCTCTGTTTCTCGCCCTCTGTTTCTCGCTCTCTGTTTCTCGCCCTCTGTTTCTCGCCATCTGTTTCAGCCCCTCTGTTTCAGCCCCTCTGTTTCAGCCCCTCTGTTTCAGCCCCTCTGTTTCTCGCCCTCTGTTTTTCGCCCTCTGTTTCTCGCCCTCTGTTTCTCGCCCTCTGTTTCAGCCACTCTGTTTCAGTCCCTCTGTTTCAGCTCCTCTGTTTCTCGCCCTCTGTTTCTCGCCCTCTGTTTCAGCCCCTCTCTATCAGCCCCTCTGTTTCAGCCCCTCTGTTTCTCGCCCTCTGTTTCTCGCCCTCTGTTTCAGCCCCTCTGTTTCAGCCCCTCTGTTTCAGCCCCTCTGTTTCAGCCCGTCTGTTTCAGCCCCTCTGTATCAGCCCCTCTGTTTCAGCCCCTCTGTTTCTCGCCCTCTGTTTCTCGCCCTCTGTTTCAGCCCCTCTGTTTCAGCCCCTCTGTTTCAGCCCCTCTGTTTCAGCCCCTCTGTTTCTCGCCCTCTGTTTCTCGCCCTCTCTTTCTCGCCCTCTGTTTCTCGCTCTCTGTTTCTCGCCTCTGTTTCAGCCCCTCTGTTTCTCGCCCACTGTTTCAGCCCCTCTGTTTCTCGCCATCTGTTTCAGCCCCTCTGTTTCAGCCCCTCTGTTTCTCGCCCTCTGTTTCAGACCCTCTGTTTCAGCCCCTCTGTTTCAGCCCCTCTGTTTCAGCCCCTCTGTTTCAGCACCTCTGTTTCTCGCCCTTTGTTTCTCGCCCTCTGTTTCAGCCCCTCGGTTTCTCGCCCTCTGTTTCAGCCCCTCTGTTTCTCGCACTCTGTTTCAGCCCCTCTGTTTCAGCCCCTCTGTTTCTCGCCCTCTGTTTCAGCCCCTCTGTTTCAGCCCCTCTGTATCAGCCCCTCTGTTTCAGCCCCTCTGTTTCTCGCCCTCTGTTTCCCGCCCTCTGTTTCAGCCCCTCTGTTTCAGCCCCTCTGTTTCAGCCCCTCTGTTTCAGCCCCTCTGATTCTCGCCCTCTGTTTCTCGCCCTCTGTTTCTCGCTCTCTGTTTCTCGCCCTCTGTTTCTCGCCCTCTGTTTCATCCCCTCTGTTTCTGCCCCTCTGTTTCAGCCCCTCTGTTTCAGCCCCTCTGTTTCAGCCCCTCTGTTTCTCGCCCTCTGTTTCTCGCCCTCTGTTTCTTGCCCTCTGTTTCTCGCTCTCTGTTTCTCGCCCTCTGTTTCTCGCCCTCTGTTTCAGCACCTCTGTTTCAGCCCCTCTGTTTCAGCCCCTCTGTTTCTCGCCCTCTGTTTCTCGCCCTCTGTTTCTCGGCCTCAGTTTCAGCCACTCTGTTTCAGCCCCTTTGTTTCAGCCCCTCTGTTTCAGCCCCTCTGTTTCTCGCCCACTGTTTCTCGCCCACTGTTTCAGCCCCTCTGTTTCAGCCCCTCTGTTTCAGCCCCTCTGTTTCTCGCCCTCTGTTTCTCGCCCTCTGTTTCTCGCCCTCAGTTTCAGCCACTCTGTTTCAGCCCCTTTGTTTCAGCCCCTCTGTTTCAGCCCCTCTGTTTCTCGCCCACTGTTTCTCGCCCACTGTTTCAGCCCCTCTGTTTCAGCCCCTCTGTTTCAGCCCCTCTGTTTCAGTCCCTCTGTTTCAGCACCTCTGTTTCAGCCCCTCTGTTTCTCGCCCTCTGTTTCTCGCCCTCTGTTTCTCGCCCTCTGTTTCTCGCCCTCTGTTTCAGCCCCTCTGTTTCAGCCCCTCTGTTTCAGCCCCTCTGTTTCTCGCCCTCTGTTTCTCGCCCTCTGTTTCAGCCCCTCTGTTTCTGCCCCTCAGTTCCAGACCCTCTGTTTCTTGCCCTCGGTTTCAGCACCTCTGTTTCTCGCCCTCTCTTTCAGCCCCTCTCTTTCTCGCCCTCTGTTGCAGACCCTCTGTTTCAGCCCGTCTATTTCAGCCCCTCTTTTACAGCCCCTCTGTTTCTCGCCCTCTGTTTCAGCCCCTCTGTTTCTCGCCCTCTGTTTCCGCCCCTCTGTTTCTCGCCCTCTGTTGCAGCCCCTCTGTTTCAGCCCCTCTGTTTCAGCCCCTCTGTTTCTTGCCCTCTGTTTCTGACCCTCTGTTTCTCGCCCTCTGTTTCTCGCCCTCTGTTTCAGCCCCTCTGTTTCAGCCCCTCTGTTTCAGCCCCTCTGTTTCTCGCCCTCTGTTTGAGCCCCTCTGTTTCAGCCCCTCTGTTTCAGCCCCTCTGTTTCAGGCCCACTGTTTCAGCCCCTCTGTTTCTCGCCATCTGTTTCAGCCCCTCGGTTTCAGCCCCACTGTTTCTCGCCCTCTGTTTCAGCCCCTCTGTTTCAGCCCCTCTGTTTCAGCCCCTCTTTTTCAGCCCCTCTGTTTCTCGCCCTCTGTTTCTCGCCCTCTGTTTCTCGCTCTCTGTTTCTCGCCCTCTGTTTCTCGCCCTCTGTTTCAGCCCCTCTGTTTCAGCCACTCTGTTTCAGCTCCTCTGTTTCTCGCCCTCTGTTACTCGCCCACTGTTTCTCGCCCTCTGTTTCAGCCCCTCTGTTTCAGCCCCTCTGTTTCAGCCCCTCTGTTTCAGCCCCTCTGTTTCTCGCCCTCTGTTTCTCGCTCTCTCTTTCTCGCCCTCTGTTTCTCGCCCTCTGTTTCAGCACCTCTGATTCAGCCCCTCTGTTACTCGCCCTCTGTTTCTCGCCCTCTGTTTCTCGCCCTCTGTTTCTCGCCCTCTGTTTCAGCCCCTCTGTTTCAGCCCCTTTGTTTCAGCCCCTCTGTTTCAGCCCCTCTGTTTCTCGCCCTCTGTTTCAGCCCCTCTGTTTCAGCCCCTCTGTTTCAGCCCCTCTGTTTCAGCCCCTCTGTTTCAGCCCCTCTGTTTCTCGCCCTCTGTTTCTCGCCCTCTGTTTCTCGCCCTCTGTTTCTGGCCCTCTGTTTCAGCCCCTCTGTTTCAGCCCCTCTGTTTCAGCCCCTCTGTTTCTCGCCCTCTGTTTCTCGCCCTCTGTTTCTCGCTCTCTGTTTCTCGCCCTCTGTTTCTCGCCCTCTGTTTCAGCCCCTCTTTTTCAGCTCCTCTGTTCCTCGCTCTCTGTTTCTCGCCCTCTGTTTCAGCCCCTCTGTTTCTCGCCCACTGTTTCAGCCCCTCTGTTTCTCGCCATCTCTTTCAGCCCCTCTGTTTCAGCCCCTCTGTTTGTCGCCCTCTGTTTCAGCCCCTCTGTTTCAGCCCCTCTGTTTCTCGCCCTCTGTTTCAGCCCCTCTGTTTCAGCACCTCTGTTTCTCGCCCTTTGTTTCTCGCCCTCTGTTTCAGCCCCTCTGTTTCTCGCCCTCTGTTTCAGCCCCTCTGTTTCAGCCCCTCTGTTTCAGCCCCTCTGTTTCTCGCCCTCAGTTTCAGACCCTCTGTTTCAGCCCCTCTGTTTCAGCCCCTCTGTTTCAGCACCTCTGTTTCTCGCCCTTTGTTTCTCGCCCTCTGTTTCAGCCCCTCTGTTTCTCGCCCTCTGTTTCAGCCCCTCTGTTTCTCGCACTCTGTTTCAGACCCTCTGTTTCAGCCCCTCTGTTTCTCGCCCTCTGTTTCAGCCCCTCTGTTTCAGCCCCTCTGTATCAGCCCCTCTGTTTCAGCCCCTCTGTTTCTCGCCCTCTGTTTCTCGCCCTCTGTTTCAGCCCCTCTGTTTCAGCCCCTCTGTTTCAGCCCCTCTGTTTCAGCCCCTCTGATTCTCGCCCTCTGTTTCTCGCCATCTGTTTCTCGCCCTCTGTTTCTCGCTCTCTGTTTCTCGCCCTCTGTTTCTCGCCCTCTGTTTCAGCCCCTCTGTTTCTGCCCCTCTGTTTCAGCCCCTCTGTTTCAGCCCCTCTGTTTCAGCCCCTCTGTTTCTCGCCCTCTGTTTCTCGCCCTCTGTTTCTTGCCCTCTGTTTCTCGCTCTCTGTTTCTCGCCCTCTGTTTCTCGCCCTCTGTTTCAGCACCTCTGTTTCAGCCCCTCTGTTTCAGCCCCTCTGTTTCTCGCCCTCTGTTTCTCGCCCTCTGTTTCTCGCCCTCAGTTTCAGCCACTCTGTTTCATCCCCTTTGTTTCAGCCCCTCTGTTTCAGCCCCTCTGTTTCTCGCCCACTGTTTCTCGCCCTCTGATTCAGCCCCTCTGTTTCAGCCCCTCTGTTTCAGCCCCTCTGTTTCAGCCCCTCTGTTTCAGCACCTCTGTTTCAGCCCCTCTGTTTCTCGCCCTCTGTTTCTCGCCCTCTGTTTCTCGCCCTCTGTTTCTCGCCCTCTGTTTCAGCCCCTCTGTTTCAGCCCCTCTGTTTCACCCACCTCTGTTTCTCGCCCTCTGTTTCTCGCCCTCTGTTTCAGCCCCTCTGTTTCTGCCCCTCAGTTCCAGACCCTCTGTTTCTTGCCCTCTGTTTCAGCACCTCTGTTTCAGCCCCTCTCTTTCAGCCCCTCTCTTTCTCGCCCTCTGTTGCAGACCCTCTGTTTCAGCCCGTCTATTTCAGCCCCTCTGTTATAGCCCCTCTGTTTCTCGCCCTCTGTTTCAGCCCCTCTGTTTCTCGCCCTCTGTTTCCACTCCTCTGTTTCTCGCCCTCTGTTGCAGCCCCTCTGTTTCAGCCCCTCTGTTTCAGCCCCTCTGTTTCAGCCCCTCTGTTTCAGCCCCTCTGTTTCAGCCCCTCTGTTTCTCGCCCTCTGTTTCTCGCCCTCTGTTTCTCGCTCTCTGTTTCTCGCCCTCTGTTTCTCGCCATCTGTTTCAGCCCCTCTGTTTCAGCCCCTCTGTTTCAGCCCCTCTGTTTCAGCCCCTCTGTTTCTCGCCCTCTGTTTTTCGCCCTCTGTTTCTCGCCCTCTGTTTCTCGCCCTCTGTTTCAGCCCCTCTGTTTCAGTCCCTCTGTTTCAGCCCCTCTGTTTCTCGCCCTCTGTTTCTCGCCCTCTGTTTCAGCCCCTCTCTATCAGCCCCTCTGTTTCAGCCCCTCTGTTTCTCGCCCTCTGTTTCTCGCCCTCTGTTTCAGCCCCTCTGTTTCAGCCCCTCTGTTTCAGCCCCTCTGTTTCAGCCCGTCTGTTTCAGCCCCTCTGTATCAGCCCCTCTGTTTCAGCCCCTCTGTTTCTCGCCCTCTGTTTCTCGCCCTCTGTTTCAGCCCCTCTGTTTCAGCCCCTCTGTTTCAGCCCCTCTGTTTCAGCCCCTCTGTTTCTCGCCCTCTGTTTCTCGCCCTCTCTTTCTCGCCCTCTGTTTCTCGCTCTCTGTTTCTCGCCTCTGTTTCAGCCCCTCTGTTTCTCGCCCACTGTTTCAGCCCCTCTGTTTCTCGCCATCTGTTTCAGCCCCTCTGTTTCAGCCCCTCTGTTTCTCGCCCTCTGTTTCAGACCCTCTGTTTCAGCCCCTCTGTTTCAGCCCCTCTGTTTCAGCCCCTCTGTTTCAGCACCTCTGTTTCTCGCCCTTTGTTTCTCGCCCTCTGTTTCAGCCCCTCTGTTTCTCGCCCTCTGTTTCAGCCCCTCTGTTTCTCGCACTCTGTTTCAGCCCCTCTGTTTCAGCCCCTCTGTTTCTCGCCCTCTGTTTCAGCCCATCTGTTTCAGCCCCTCTGTATCAGCCCCTCTGTTTCAGCCCCTCTGTTTCTCGCCCTCTGTTTCCCGCCCTCTGTTTCAGCCCCTCTGTTTCAGCCCCCCTGTTTCAGCCCCTCTGTTTCAGCCCCTCTGATTCTCGCCATCTGTTTCTCGCCCTCTGTTTCTCGCTCTCTGTTTCTCGCCCTCTGTTTCTCGCCCTCTGTTTCAGCCCCTCTGTTTCTGCCCCTCTGTTTCAGCCCCTCTGTTTCAGCCCCTCTGTTTCAGCCCCTCTGTTTCTCGCCCTCTGTTTCTCGCCCTCTGTTTCTTGCCCTCTGTTTCTCGCTCTCTGTTTCTCGCCCTCTGTTTCTCGCCCTCTGTTTCAGCACCTCTGTTTCAGCCCCTCTGTTTCAGCCCCTCTGTTTCTCGCCCTCTGTTTCTCGCCCTCTGTTTCTCGCCCTCAGTTTCAGCCCCTCTGTTTCAGCCCCTCTGTTTCAGCCCCTCTGTTTCTCGCCCTCTGTTTCAGCCCCTCTGTTTCTCGCCCTCTGTTTCCGCCCCTCTGTTTCCCGCCCTCTGTTGCAGCCCCTCTGTTTCAGCCCCTCTGTTTCAGCCCCTCTGTTTCTTGCCCTCTGTTTCTGACCCTCTGTTTCTCGCCCTCTGTTTCTCGCCCTCTGTTTCAGCCCCTCTGTTTTAGCACCTCTGTTTCAGCCCCTCTGTTTCTCGCCCTCTGTTTGAGCCCCTCTGTTTCAGCCCCTCTGTTTCAGCCCCTCTGTTTCAGGCCCACTGTTTCAGCCCCTCTGTTTCTCGCCATCTGTTTCAGCCCCTCGGTTTCAGCCCCTCTGTTTCTCGCCCTCTGTTTCAGCCCCTCTGTTTCAGCCCCTCTGTTTCAGCCCCTCTTTTTCAGCCCCTCTGTTTCTCGCCCTCTGTTTCAGCCCCTCTGTTTCTCGCACTCTGTTTCAGCCCCTCTGTTTCAGCCCCTCTGTTTCTCGCCCTCTGTTTCAGCCCATCTGTTTCAGCCCCTCTGTATCAGCCCCTCTGTTTCAGCCCCTCTGTTTCTCGCCCTCTGTTTCCCGCCCTCTGTTTCAGCCCCTCTGTTTCAGCCCCCCTGTTTCAGCCCCTCTGTTTCAGCCCCTCTGATTCTCGCCATCTGTTTCTCGCCCTCTGTTTCTCGCTCTCTGTTTCTCGCCCTCTGTTTCTCGCCCTCTGTTTCAGCCCCTCTGTTTCTGCCCCTCTGTTTCAGCCCCTCTGTTTCAGCCCCTCTGTTTCAGCCCCTCTGTTTCTCGCCCTCTGTTTCTCGCCCTCTGTTTCTTGCCCTCTGTTTCTCGCTCTCTGTTTCTCGCCCTCTGTTTCTCGCCCTCTGTTTCAGCACCTCTGTTTCAGCCCCTCTGTTTCAGCCCCTCTGTTTCTCGCCCTCTGTTTCTCGCCCTCTGTTTCTCGCCCTCAGTTTCAGCCCCTCTGTTTCAGCCCCTCTGTTTCAGCCCCTCTGTTTCTCGCCCTCTGTTTCAGCCCCTCTGTTTCTCGCCCTCTGTTTCCGCCCCTCTGTTTCCCGCCCTCTGTTGCAGCCCCTCTGTTTCAGCCCCTCTGTTTCAGCCCCTCTGTTTCTTGCCCTCTGTTTCTGACCCTCTGTTTCTCGCCCTCTGTTTCTCGCCCTCTGTTTCAGCCCCTCTGTTTCAGCACCTCTGTTTCAGCCCCTCTGTTTCTCGCCCTCTGTTTGAGCCCCTCTGTTTCAGCCCCTCTGTTTCAGCCCCTCTGTTTCAGGCCCACTGTTTCAGCCCCTCTGTTTCTCGCCATCTGTTTCAGCCCCTCGGTTTCAGCCCCTCTGTTTCTCGCCCTCTGTTTCAGCCCCTCTGTTTCAGCCCCTCTGTTTCAGCCCCTCTTTTTCAGCCCCTCTGTTTCTCGCCCTCTGTTTCTCGCCCTCTGTTTCTCGCTCTCTGTTTCTCGCCCTCTGTTTCTCGCCCTCTGTTTCAGCCCCTCTGTTTCAGCCTCTCAGTTTCAGGCCCTCTGTTTCTTCCCCTCTGTTTCAGCACCTCTGTTTCTCGCCCTCTCTTTCAGCCCCTCTCTTTCTCGCCCACTGTTGCAGACCCTCTGTATCTCGCCCTCTGTTTCAGCCCCTCTGATTCAGCCCCTCTGTTTCAGCCCCTCTGTTTCAGCCCCTCTGTTTCTCGCCATCTGTTTCAGCCCCTCTGTTTCAGCCCCTCTGTTTCTCGCCCTCTGCTTCAGCCCCTCTGTTTCAGCCCCTCTGTTTCAGCCCCTCTGTTTCAGCACCTCTGTTTCTCGCCCTTTGTTTCTCGCCCTCTGTTTCAGCCCCTCTGTTTCTCGCCTTCTGTTTCAGCCCCTCTGTTTCTCGCCCTCTGTTTCAGCCCCTCTGTTTCAGGCCCTCTGTTTCAGCCCCTCTGGTTCAGCCCCTCTGTTTCTCGCCCTCTGTTTCAGCCCCTCTGTTTCAGCCCCTCTGTATCAGCCCCTCTGTTTCAGCCCCTCTGTTTCTCGCCCTCTGTTTCTCGCCCTCTGTTTCAGCCCCTCTGTTTCAGCCCCTCTGTTTCAGCCCCTCTGTTTCAGCCACTCTGTTTCTCGCCCTCTGTTTCTCGCCCTCTGTTTCTTGCCCGCTGTTTCTCGCTCTCTGTTTCTCGCCCACTGTTTCTCGCCCTCTGTTTCAGCCCCTCTGTTTCAGCCCCTCTGTTTCAGCCCCTCTGTTTCTCGCCCTCTGTTTCTCGCCCACTGTTTCTCGCCCTCTGTTTCAGCCCCTCTGTTTCAGCCCCTCTGTTTCAGCCCCTCTGTTTCAGCCACTCTGTTTCTCGCCCTCTGTTTCTCGCCCTCTGTTTCTTGCCCTCTGTTTCTCGCTCTCTGTTTCTCGCCCTCTGTTTCACGCCCTCTGTTTCAGCCCCTCTGTTTCAGCCCCTCTGTTTCAGCTCCTCTGTTTATCGCCCTCTGTTTCAGCTCCTCTGTTTCTCGCCCTCTGTTTCTCGCCCACTGTTTCTCGCCCTCTGTTTCAGCCCCTCTGTTTCAGCCCCTCTGTTTCAGCCCCTCTGTTTCTCGCCCTCTGTTTCTCGCCCACTGTTTCTCGCCCTCTGTTTCAGCCCCTCTGTTTCAGCCCCTCTTTTTCACCCCCTCTGTTTCAGCCCCTCTGTATCTCGCCCTCTGTTTCTCGCCCTCTGTTTCTTGCCCTCTGTTTCTCGCTCTCTGTTTCTCGCCCTCTGTTTCTCGCCCTCTGTTTCAGCCCCTCTGTTTCAGCCCCTCTGTTTCAGCCCCTCTGTTTCTCGCCCTCTGTTTCTCGCCCTCTGTTTCTCGCCCTCAGTTTCAGCCCCTCTGTTTCAGCCCCTTTGTTTCAGCCCCTCTTTTTCTGCCCCTCTGTTTCTCGCCCACTGTTTCTCGCCCTCTGTTTCAGCCCCTCTGTTTCAGCCCCTCTGTTTCAGCCCCTCTCTTTCAGCCCCTCTGTTTCAGCCCCTCTGTTTCTCGCCCTCTGTTTCTCGCCCTCTGTTTCTCGCCCTCTGTTTCTCGCCCTCTGTTTCAGCCCCTCTGTTTAAGCCCCTCTGTTTCTCGCCCTCTGTTTCTCGCCCTCTGTTTCAGATCCTCTGTTTCAGCCTCTCAGTTTCAGCCCCTCTGTTTCTTCCCCTCTGTTTCAGCACCTCTGTTTCTGGCCCTCTCTTTCAGCCCCTCTCTTTCTCGCCCACTGTTGCAGACCCTCTGTATCTCGCCCTCTGTTTCAGCCCCTCTGTTTCAGCCCCTCTGTTTCAGCCCCTCTGTTTCAGCCCCTCTGTTTCTCGCCATCTGTTTCAGCCCCTCTGTTTCAGCCCCTCTGTTTCTCGCCCTCTGTTTCAGCCCCTCTGTTTCAGCCCCTCTGTTTCAGCCCCTCTGTTTCAGCACCTCTGTTTCTCGCCCTTTGTTTCTCGCCCTCTGTTTCAGCCCCTCTGTTTCTCGCCTTCTGTTTCAGACCCTCTGTTTCTCGCCCTCTGTTTCAGCCCCTCTGTTTCAGGCCCTCTGTTTCAGCCCCTCTGGTTCAGCCCCTCTGTTTCTCGCCCTCTGTTTCAGCCCCTCTGTTTCAGCCCCTCTGTATCAGCCCCTCTGTTTCAGCCCCTCTGTTTCTCGCCCTCTGTTTCTCGCCCTCTGTTTCAGCCCCTCTGTTTCAGCCCCACTGTTTCTCGCCCTCTGCTTCTCGCTCTCTGTTTCTCGCCCTCTGTTTCTCGCCCTCTGTTTCAGTCCCTCTGTTTCAGCCCCTCTGTTTCAGCCCCTCTGTTTCAGCACCTCTGTTTCTCGCCCTCTGTTTCTTTCCATCTGTTTCTCGCACTCTGTTTCAGCCCCTCTGTATCAGTCCCTCTGTTTCAGCCCCTCTGTTTCAGCCCCTCTGTTTCAGCCCCTCTGTTTCTCGCCCTCAGTTTCAGCCCCTCTGTTTCAGCCCCTCTGTTTCAGCCACTCTGTTTCAGCCCCTCTGTTTCTCGCCCTCTGTTTCTCGCCCTCTGTTTCAGCCCCTCTGTTTCAGCCCCTCTGTTTCAGCCCCTCTGTTTCTCGCCCTCTGTTTCTCGCCCTCTGTTTCTCGCCCTCTGTTTCTCGCTCTCTGTTTCTCGCCTTCTGTTTCTCGCCCTCTGTTTCAGCCCCTCTGTTTCAGCCCCTCTGTTTCAGCCCCTCTGTTTCAGCCCCTCTGTTTCAGCCCCTCTGTTTATCGCCCTCTGTTTCTCGCCCTCTGTTTCTCGCCCTCTGTTTCTCGCTCTCTGTTTCTCGCCCTCTGTTTCTCGCCCTCTGTTTCAGCCCCTCTGTTTCAGCCCCTCTGTTTCAGCCCCTCTGTTTCTCGCCCTCTGTTTCTCGCCCACTGTTTCTCGCCCTCTGTTTCTGCCCCTCTGTTTCAGCCCCTCTGTTTCAGCCCCTCTGTTTCAGCCCCTCTGTTTCAGCCCCTCTGTTTCTCGCCCTCTGTTTCTCGCCCTCTGTTTCTCGCCCTCAGTTTCAGCCCCTCTGTTTCAGCCCCTTTGTTTCAGCCCCTCTGTTTCATCCCCTCTGTTTCTCGCCCACTGTTTCTCGCCCTCTGTTTCAGCCCCTCTGTTTCAGCCCCTCTATTTCAGACCCTCTGTTTCAGCCCCTCTGTTTCAGCCCATCTGTTTCTCGCCCTCTGTTTCTCGCCCTCTGTTTCTCGCCCTCTGTTTCTCGCCCTCTGTTTCAGCCCCTCTGTTTCAGCCCCTCTGTTTCAGCCCCTCTGTTTCTCGCCCTCTGTTTCTCGCTCTCTGTTTCAGCCCCTCTGTTTCAGCCCCTCAGTTCCAGCCCCTCTGTTTCTCGCCCCCTGTTTCAGCACCTCTGTTTCTCGCCCTCTCTTTCAGCCCCTCTCTTTCTCGCCCTCTGTTGCAGACCCTCTGTTTCAGCCCCTCTGTTTCAGCCCCTCTGTTTCTCGCCCTCTGTTTCAGCCCCTCTGTTTCTCGCCCTCTGTTTCCGCCCCGCTGTTTCTCGCCCTCTGTTGCAGCCCCTCTGTTTCAGCCCCTCTGTTTCAGCCCCTCTGTTTCAGACCCTCTGTTTCTCGCCCTCTGTTTCTCGCCCTCTGTTTCAGCCCCTCTGTTTCAGCCCCTCTGTTTCAGCTCCTCTGTTTCTCGCCCTCTGTTTGAGCCCGTCTGTTTCAGCCCCTCTGTTTCAGCCCCTCTGTTTGAGCCCCTCTGTTTCAGCCCCTCTGTTTCTCGCCCTCTGTTTCTCGCCCTCGGTTTCAGCCCCTCTGTTTCTCGCCCTCTGTTTCAGCCCCTCTGTTTCAGCCCCTCTGTTTCACCCCCTCTGTTTCAGCCCTTCTGTTTCAGCCCCTCTGTTTCAGCCCCTCTGTTTCTCACCTTCTGTTTCAGCCCCTCTGTTTCTCGCCCTCTGTTTCAGACCCACTGTTTCAGCTGCTCAGTATCAGCCCCTCTGTTTCAGCCCCTATGTTTCTCGCCCTCTGTATCTCGCCCTCTGTTGCTCGCCCACTGTTTCAGCCCCTCTGTTTCAGCCCCTCTGTTTCAGCCCATCTGTTTCAGCCCCACTGTTTCAGCCCCTCTGTTTCAGCCCCTGAGTTTCAGCCCCTCTGTTTCTCGCCCTCTGTTTCTCGCTCTCTGTTTCTCGCCCTCTGTTTCAGCCCCTCTGTTGCTCGCCCACTGTTTCAGCCCCTCTGTTTCTCGCCATCTGTTTCAGCCCCTCAGTTTCAGCCCCTCTGTTTCTCGCCCTCTGTTTCAGCCCCTCTGTTTCAGCCCCTCTGTTTCAGCCCCTCTGTTTCAGCCCCTCTGTTTCTCGCCCTTTGTTTCTCGCCCTCTGTTTCAGCCCCTCTGTTGCTCGCCCTCTGTTTCAGCCCCTCTGTTTCTCGTCCTCTGTTTCATCCCCTCTGTTTCAGTCCCACTGTTTCAGGCCCTCTGTTTCAGCCCCTCTGTTTCAGCCCCTCTCTTTCACGCCCTCTGTTTCAGCCCCTCTGTTTCTCGCCCTCTGTTTCAGCCCCTCTGTTTCAGCCCCTCTGTATCAGCCCCTCTGTTTCTGCACCTCTGTTTCTCGCCCTCTGTTTCTCGCCCTCTGTTTCAGCCCCTCTGTTTCAGACCCTCTGTTTCAGCCCCTCTGTTTCAGCCCCTCTGTTTCAGCCCCTCTGTTTCTCGCCCTCTGTTTCTCGCCCTCTGTTTCTCGCTCTCTGTTTCTCGCCATCTGTTTCTCGCCCTCTGTTTCAGCCCCTCTGTTTCAGCCCATCTGATTCAGCCCCTCTGTTTCAGCCCCTCTGTTTCTCGCCCGCTGTTTCAGCCCCTCTGTTTCTCGCCCTCTGTTTCAGCCCCTCTGTTTCAGCCCCTCTGTATCATCCCCTCTGTTTCAGCCCCTCTGTTTCTCGCCCTCTGTTTCTTGCCCGCTGTTTCAGCACCTCTGTTTCAGCCCCTCTGTTTCAGCCCCTCTGTTTCTCGCCCTCTGTTTATCGCCCTCTGTTTCTCGATCTCTGTTTCTAGCCCTCTGTTTCTCGCCCTCTGTTTCAGCCCCTCTGTTTCAGCCCCTCTGTTTCAGCCCCGCTGTTTCTCGCCCTCTGTTTCTCGCCCACTGTTTCTCGCCCTCTGTTTCAGCCCCTCTGTTTCAGCCCCTCTGTTTCAGCCCCTCTGTTTCAGCCCCTCTGTTTCAGCCCCTCTGTTTCTCGCCCTCTGTTTCTCGCCACTCTGTTTCTCGCTCTCTGTTTCTCGCCCTCTGTTTCTCGCCCTCTGTTTCAGCCCCTCTGTTTCAGCCCCTCTGTTTCAGCCCCTCTGTTTCAGCCCCTCTGTTTCTCGCCCTCTGTTTTTCGCCCTCTGTTTCTCGCCCTCTGTTTCAGCCCCTCTGTTTCAGTTCCTCTGTTTCAGCCCCTCTGTTTCTCGCCCTCTGTTTCTCGCCCTCTGTTTCAGCCCCTCTGTATCAGCCCCTCTGTTTCAGCCCCTCTGTTTCTCGCCCTCTGTTTCTCGCCCTCTGTTTCAGCCCCTCTGTTTCAGCCCCTCTGTTTCAGCCCCTCTGTTTCAGCCCGTCTGTTTCAGCCCCTCTGTAACAGCCCCTCTGTTTCAGCCCCTCTGTTTCTCGCCCTCTGTTTCTCGCCCTCTGTTTCAGCCCCTCTGTTTCAGCCCCTCTGTTTCAGCCCCTCTGTTTCAGCCCCTCTGTTTCTCGCCCTCTGTTTCTCGCCCTCTGTTCCTCGCCCTCTGTTTCTCGCTCTCTGTTTCTCGCCTCTGTTTCAGCCCCTCTGTTTCTCGCCCACTGTTTCAGCCCCTCTGTTTCTCGCCATCTGTTTCAGCCCCTCTGTTTCAGCCCCTCTGTTTCTCGCCCTCTGTTTCAGACCCTCTGTTTCAGCCCCTCTGTTTCAGCCCCTCTGTTTCTCGCCCTCTGTTTCTCGCCCTCTGTTTCTCGCCCTCTGTTTCTCGCTCTCTGTTTCTCGCCTTCTGTTTCTCGCCCTCTGTTTCAGCCCCTCTGTTTCAGGCCCTCTGTTTCAGCCCCTCTGTTTCAGCCCCTCTGTTTCAGCCCCTCTGTTTATCGCCCTCTGTTTCTCGCCCTCTGTTTCTCGCCCTCTGTTTCTCGCTCTCTGTTTCTCGCCCTCTGTTTCTCGCCCTCTGTTTCAGCCCCTCTGTTTCAGCCCCTCTGTTTCAGCCCCTCTGTTTCTCGCCCTCTGTTTCTCGCCCACTGTTTCTCGCCCTCTGTTTCTGCCCCTCTGTTTCAGCCCCTCTGTTTCAGCCCCTCTGTTTCAGCCCCTCTGTTTCAGCCCCTCTGTTTCTCGCCCTCTGTTTCTCGCCCTCTGTTTCTCGCCCTCAGTTTCAGCCCCTCTGTTTCAGCCCCTTTGTTTCAGCCTCTCTGTTTCATCCCCTCTGTTTCTCGCACACTGTTTCTCGCCCTCTGTTTCAGCCCCTCTGTTTCAGCCCCTCTATTTCAGACCCTCTGTTTCAGCCCCTCTGTTTCAGCCCATCTGTTTCTCGCCCTCTGTTTCTCGCCCTCTGTTTCTCGCCCTCTGTTTCTCGCCCTCTGTTTCTCGCCTCTGTTTCAGCCCCTCTGTTTCAGCCCCTCTGTTTCTCGCCCTCTGTTTCTCGCTCTCTTTTTCAGCCCCTCTGTTTCAGCCCCTCAGTTCCAGCCCCTCTGTTTCTCGCCCCCTGTTTCAGCACCTCTGTTTCTCGCCCTCTCTTTCAGCCCCTCTCTTTCTCGCCCTCTGTTGCAGACCCTCTGTTTCAGCCCCTCTGTTTCAGCCCCTCTGTTTCTCGCCCTCTGTTTCATCCCCTCTGTTTCTCGCCCTCTGTTTCCGCCCCGCTGTTTCTCGCCCTCTGTTGCAGCCCCTCTGTTTCAGCCCCTCTGTTTCAGCCCCTCTGTTTCAGACCCTCTGTTTCTCGCCCTCTGTTTCTCGCCCTCTGTTTCAGCCCCTCTGTTTCAGCCCCTCTGTTTCAGCTCCTCTGTTTCTCGCCCTCTGTTTGAGCCCGTCTGTTTCAGCCCCTCTGTTTCAGCCCCTCTGTTTGAGCCCCTCTGTTTCAGCCCCTCTGTTTCTCGCCCTCTGTTTCTCGCCATCGGTTTCAGCCCCTCTGTTTCTCGCCCTCTGTTTCAGCCCCTCTGTTTCAGCCCCTCTGTTTCACCCCCTCTGTTTCAGCCCTTCTGTTTCAGCCCCTCTGTTTCAGCCCCTCTGTTTCTCACCTTCTGTTTCAGCCCCTCTGTTTCTCGCCCTCTGTTTCAGACCCACTGTTTCAGCCGCTCAGTATCAGCCCCTCTGTTTCAGCCCCTATGTTTCTCGCCCTCTGTTTCTCGCCCTCTGTTGCTCGCCCACTGTTTCAGCCCCTCTGTTTCAGCCCCTCTGTTTCAGCCCATCTGTTTCAGCCCCACTGTTTCAGCCCCTCTGTTTCAGCCCCTGAGTTTCAGCCCCTCTGTTTCTCGCCCTCTGTTTCTCGCTCTCTGTTTCTCGCCCTCTGTTTCAGCCCCTCTGTTGCTCGCCCACTGTTTCAGCCCCTCTGTTTCTCGCCATCTGTTTCAGCCCCTCAGTTTCAGCCCCTCTGTTTCTCGCCCTCTGTTTCAGCCCCTCTGTTTCAGCCCCTCTGTTTCAGCCCCTCTGTTTCTCGCCCTTTGTTTCTCGCCCTCTGTTTCAGCCCCTCTGTTTCTCGCCCTCTGTTTCAGCCCCTCTGTTTCTCGTCCTCTGTTTCATCCCCTCTGTTTCAGTCCCACTGTTTCAGGCCCTCTGTTTCAGCCCCTCTGTTTCAGCCCCTCTCTTTCACGCCCTCTGTTTCAGCCCCTCTGTTTCTCGCCCTCTGTTTCAGCCCCTCTGTTTCAGCCCCTCTGTATCAGCCCCTCTGTTTCTGCACCTCTGTTTCTCTCCCTCTGTTTCTCGCCCTCTGTTTCAGCCCCTCTGTTTCAGACCCTCTGTTTCAGCCCCTCTGTTTCAGACCCTCTGTTTCAGCCCCTCTGTTTCTCGCCCTCTGTTTCTCGCCCTCTGTTTCTCGCTCTCTGTTTCTCGCCATCTGTTTCTCGCCCTCTGTTTCAGCCCCTCTGTTTCAGCCCATTTGATTCAGCCCCTCTGTTTCAGCCCCTCTGTTTCTCGCCCGCTGTTTCAGCCCCTCTGTTTCTCGCCCTCTGTTTCAGCCCCTCTGTTTCAGCCCCTCTGTATCAGCCCCTCTGTTTCAGCCCCTCTGTTTCTCGCCCTCTGTTTCTCGCCCGCTGTTTCAGCCCCTCTGTTTCAGCCCCTCTGTTTCAGCCCCTCTGTTTCAGCCCCTCTGTTTCTCGCCCTCTGTTTATCGCCCTCTGTTTCTCGATCTCTGTTTCTAGCCCTCTGTTTCTCGCCCTCTGTTTCAGCCCCTCTGTTTCAGCCCCTCTGTTTCAGCCCCGCTGTTTCTCGCCCTCTGTTTCTCGCCCACTGTTTCTCGCCCTCTGTTTCAGCCCCTCTGTTTCAGCCCCTCTGTTTCAGCCCCTCTGTTTCAGCCCCTCTGTTTCAGCCCCTCTGTTTCTCGCCCTCTGTTTCTCGCCCTCTGTTTCTCGCTCTCTGTTTCTCGCCCTCTGTTTCTCGCCCTCTGTTTCAGCCCCTCTGTTTCAGACCCTCTGTTTCAGCCCCTCTGTTTCAGCCCCTCTGTTTCTCGCCCTCTGTTTTTCGCCCTCTGTTTCTCGCCCTCTGTTTCAGCCCCTCTGTTTCAGTCCCTCTGTTTCAGCCCCTCTGTTTCTCGCCCTCTGTTTCTCGCTCTCTGTTTCAGCCCCTCTGTATCAGCCCCTCTGTTTCAGCCCCTCTGTTTCTCGCCCTCTGTTTCTCGCCCTCTGTTTCAGCCCCTCTGTTTCAGCCCCTCTGTTTCAGCCCCTCTGTTTCAGCCCGTCTGTTTCAGCCCCTCTGTAACAGCCCCTCTGTTTCAGCCCCTCTGTTTCTCGCCCTCTGTTTCTCGCCCTCTGTTTCAGCCCCTCTGTTTCAGCCCCTCTGTTTCAGCCCCTCTGTTTCAGCCCCTCTGTTTCTCGCCCTCTGTTTCTCGCCCTCTGTTCCTCGCCCTCTGTTTCTCGCTCTCTGTTTCTCGCCTCTGTTTCAGCCCCTCTGTTTCTCGCCCACTGTTTCAGCCCCTCTGTTTCTCGCCATCTGTTTCAGCCCCTCTGTTTCAGCCCCTCTGTTTCTCGCCCTCTGTTTCAGACCCTCTGTTTCAGCCCCTCTGTTTCAGCCCCTCTGTTTCAGCACCTCTGTTTCTCGCCCTTTGTTTCTCGCCCTCTGTTTCAGCCCCTCTGTTTCTCGCCCTCTGTTTCAGCCCCTCTGTTTCTCGCACTCTGTTTCATCCCCTCTGTTTCAGCCCCTCTGTTTCTCGCCCTCTGTTTCAGCCCCTCTGTTTCAGCCCCTCTGTATCAGCCCCTCTGTTGCAGCCCCTCTGTTTCTCGCCCTCTGTTTCTCGCCCTCTGTTTCAGCCCCTCTGTTTCAGCCCCTCTGTTTCAGCCCCTCTGTTTCAGCCCCTCTGATTCTCGCCCTCTGTTTCTCGCCATCTGTTTCTCGCCCTCTGTTTCTCGCTCTCTGTTTCTCGCCCTCTGTTTCTCGCCCTCTGTTTCAGCCCCTCTGTTTCTGCCCCTCTGTTTCAGCCCCTCTGTTTCAGCCCCTCTGTTTCAGCCCCTCTGTTTCTCGCCCTCTGTTTCTCGCCCTCTGTTTCTTGCCCTCTGTTTCTCGCTCTCTGTTTCTCGCCCTCTGTTTCAGCCCCTCTGTTTCTCGCCTTCTGTTTCAGCCCCTCTGTTTCTCGCCCTCTGTTTCAGCCCCTCTGTTTCAGTCCCTCTGTTTCAGCCCCTCTGTTTCAGCCCCTCTGTTTCAGCCCCTCTGTTTCACGCCCTCTGTTTCAGCCCCTCTGTTTCAGCGACTCTGTTTCTCGCCCTCTGTTTCAGCCCCTCTGTTTCAGCCCCTCTGTATCAGCCCCTCTGTTTCAGCCCCTCTGTTTCTCGCCCTCTGTTTCTCGCCCTCTGTTTCTCGCCCTCTTTTTCTCGATCTCTGTTTCTCGCCCTCTGTTTCTCGCCATCTGTTTCAGCCCCTCTGTTTCAGCCCCTCTGTTTCAGCCCCTCTGTTTCAGCCCCTCTGTTTCAGCTCCTCTGTTTCTCGCCCTCTGTTTCTCGCCCTCTGTTTCAGACGCTCTGTTTCTCGCTCTCTGTTTCTCGCCCTCTGTTTCTCGCCCTCTGTTTCAGCCCCTCTGTTTCAGCCCCTCTGTTTCAGCCCCTCTGTTTCAGCCCCTCTGTTTCTCGCCCTCTGTTTCTCGCCCTCTGTTTCTTGCCCTCTGTTTCTCGCTCTCTGTTTCTCGCCCACTGTTTCTCGCCCTCTGTTTCAGCCCCTCTGTTTCAGCCCCTCTGTTTCAGCCCCTCTGTTTCAGCCCCTCTGTTTCTCGCCCTCTGTTTCTCGCCCTCTGTTTCTTGCCCTCTGTTTCTCGCTCTCTGTTTCTCGCCCTCTGTTTCTCGCCCTCTGTTTCAGCCCCTCTGTTTCAGCCCCTCTGTTTCAACCCCTCTGTTTCTCGCCCTCTGTTTCAGCTCCTCTGTTTCTCGCCCTCTGTTTCTCGCCCACTGTTTCTCGCCCTCTGTTTCAGCCCCTCTGTTTCAGCCCCTCTGTTTCAGCCCCTCTGTTTCTCGCCCTCTGTTTCTCGCCCACTGTTTCTCGCCCTCTGTTTCAGCCCCTCTGTTTCAGCCCCTCTTTTTCAGCCCCTCTGTTTCAGCCCCTCTGTATCTCGCCCTCTGTTTCTCGCCCTCTGTTTCTTGCCCTCTGTTTCTCGCTCTCTGTTTCTCGCCCTCTGTTTCTCGCCCTCTGTTTCAGCCCCTCTGTTTCAGCCCCTCTGTTTCAGCCCCTCTGTTTCTCGCCCTCTGTTTCTCGCCCTCTGTTTCTCGCCCTCAGTTTCAGCCCCTCTGTTTCAGCCCCTTTGTTTCAGCCCCTCTTTTTCTGCCCCTCTGTTTCTCGCCCACTGTTTCTCGCCCTCTGTTTCAGCCCCTCTGTTTCAGCCCCTCTGTTTCAGCCCCTCTGTTTCAGCCCCTCTGTTTCAGCCCCTCTGTTTCTCGCCCTCTGTTTCTCGCCCTCTGTTTCTTGCCCTCTGTTTCTCGCTCTCTGTTTCTCGCCCTCTGTTTCTCGCCCTCTGTTCCAGCCCCTCTGTTTCAGCCCCTCTGTTTCAACCCCTCTGTTTCTCGCCCTCTGTTTCAGCTCCTCTGTTTCTCGCCCTCTGTTTCTCGCCCACTGTTTCTCGCCCTCTGTTTCAGCCCCTCTGTTTCAGCCCCTCTGTTTCAGCCCCTCTGTTTCTCGCCCTCTGTTTCTCGCCCACTGTTTCTCGCCCTCTGTTTCAGCCCCTCTGTTTCAGCCCCTCTTTTTCAGCCCCTCTGTTTCAGCCCCTCTGTATCTCGCCCTCTGTTTCTCGCCCTCTGTTTCTTGCCCTCTGTTTCTCGCTCTCTGTTTCTCGCCCTCTGTTTCTCGCCCTCTGTTTCAGCCCCTCTGTTTCAGCCCCTCTGTTTCAGCCCCTCTGTTTCTCGCCCTCTGTTTCTCGCCCTCTGTTTCTCGCCCTCAGTTTCAGCCCCTCTGTTTCAGCCCCTTTGTTTCAGCCCCTCTTTTTCTGCCCCTCTGTTTCTCGCCCACTGTTTCTCGCCCTCTGTTTCAGCCCCTCTGTTTCAGCCCCTCTGTTTCAGCCCCTCTGTTTCAGCCCCTCTGTTTCAGCCCCTCTGTTTAAGCCCCTCTGTTTCTCGCCCTCTGTTTCTCGCCCTCTGTTTCAGCCCCTCTGTTTCAGCCTCTCAGTTTCAGCCCCTCTGTTTCTTCCCCTCTGTTTCAGCACCTCTGTTTCTCGCCCTCTCTTTCAGCCCCTCTCTTTCTCGCCCACTGTTGCAGACCCTCTGTACCTCGCCCTCTGTTTCAGCCCCTCTGTTTCAGCCCCTCTGTTTCAGCCCCTCTGTTTCAGCCCCTCTGTTTCTCGCCATCTGTTTCAGCCCCTCTGTTTCAGCCCCTCTGTTTCTCGCCCTCTGTTTCAGCCCCTCTGTTTCAGCCCCTCTGTTTCAGCCCCTCTGTTTCAGCACCTCTGTTTCTCGCCCTTTGTTTCTCGCCCTCTGTTTCAGCCCCTCTGTTTCTCGCCTTCTGTTTCAGCCCCTTTGTTTCTCGCCCTCTGTTTCAGCCCCTCTGTTTCACGCCCTCTGTTTCAGCCCCTCTGTTTCAGCCCCTCTGTATCAGCCCCTCTGTTTCAGCCCGTCTGTTTCTCGCCCTCTGTTTCTCGCCCTCTGTTTCAGCCCCTCTGTTTCAGCCCCTCTGTTTCAGCCCCTCTGTTTCAGCCCCTCTGTTTCAGCCCCTCTGCTTCTCGCTCTCTGTTTCTCGCCCTCTGTTTCTCGCCCTTTGTTTCAGTCCCTCTGTTTCAGCCCCTCTGTTTCAGCCCCTCTGTTTCAGCCCCTCTGTTTCTCGCCCTCTGTTTCTTTCCCTCTGTTTCTCGCCCTCTGTTTCAGCCACTCTGTTTCAGTCCCTCTGTTTCAGCCCCTCTGTTTCAGCCCCTCTGTTTCAGCCCCTCTGTTTCTCGCCCTCTGTTTCAGCCCCTCTGTTTCAGCCCCTCTGTTTCTCGTCCTCAGTTTCAGCCCCTCTGTTTCAGCCCCTCTGTTTCTGCCACTCTGTTTCAGCCCCTCTGTTTCTCGCCCTCTGTTTCTCGCCCTCTGTTTCAGCCCCTCTGTTTCAGCCCCTCTGTTTCAGCCCCTCTGTTTCTCGCCCTCTGTTTCTCGCCCTCTGTTTCTCGCCCTCTGTTTCTCGCTCTCTGTTTCTCGCCCTCTGTTTCTCGCCCTCTGTTTCAGCCCCTCTGTTTCAGCCCCTCTGTTTCAACCCCTCTGTTTCAGCCCCTCTGTTTCAGCCCCTCTGTTTATCGCCCTCTGTTTCTCGCCCTCTGTTTCTCGCCCTCTGTTTCTCGCTCTCTGTTTCTCGACCTCTGTTTCTCGCCCTCTGTTTCAGACCCTCTGTTTCAGCCCCTCTGTTTCAGCCCCTCTGTTTCTCGCCCTCTGTTTCTCGCCCACTTTTTCTCGCCCTCTGTTTCTGCCCCTCTGTTTCAGCCCCTCTGTTTCAGCCCCTCTGTTTCAGCCCCTCTGTTTCAGCCCCTCTGTTTCTCGCCCTCTGTTTCTCGCCCTCTGTTTCTCGCCCTCAGTTTCAGCCCCTCTGTTTCAGCCCCTTTGTTTCAGCCACTCTGTTTCATCCCCTCTGTTTCTCGCCCACTGTTTCTCGCCCTCTGTTTCAGCCCCTCTGTTTCAGCCCCTCTGTTTCAGACCCTCTGTTTCAGCCCCTCTGTTTCAGCCCATCTGTTTCTCGCCCTCTGTTTCTCGCCCTCTGTTTCTCGCCCTCTGTTTCTCGCCCTCTGTTTCAGCCCCTCTGTTTCAGCCCCTCTGTTTCAGCCCCTCTGTTTCTCGCCCTCTGTTTCTCGCCCTCTGTTTCAGCCCCTCTGTTTCAGCCCCTCAGTTCCAGCCCCTCTGTTTCTCGCCCTCTGTTTCAGCACCTCTGTTTCTCGCCCTCTCTTTCAGCCCCTCTCTTTCTCGCCCTCTGTTGCAGACCCTCTGTTTCAGCCCCTCTGTTTCAGCCCCTCTGTTTCTCGCCCTCTGTTTCAGCCCCTCTGTTTCTCGCCCTCTGTTTCCGCCCCGCTGTTTCTCGCCCTCTGTTGCAGCCCCTCTGTTTCAGCCCCTCTGTTTCAGCCCCTCTGTTTCAGACCCTCTGTTTCTCGCCCTCTGTTTCTCGCCCTCTGTTTCAGCCCCTCTGTTTCAGCCCCTCTGTTTCAGCTCCTCTGTTTCTCGCCCTCTGTTTGAGCCCGTCTGTTTCAGCCCCTCTGTTTCAGCCCCTCTGTTTGAGACCCTCTGTTTCAGCCCCTCTGTTTCTCGCCCTCTGTTTCTCGCCCTCGGTTTCAGCCCCTCTGTTTCTCGCCCTCTGTTTCAGCCCCTCTGTTTCAGCCCCTCTGTTTCACCCCCTCTGTTTCAGCCCTTCTGTTTCAGCCCCTCTGTTTCAGCCCCTCTGTTTCTCACCTTCTGTTTCAGCCCCTCTGTTTCTCGCCCTCTGTTTCCGACCCACTGTTTCAGCCCCTCAGTATCAGCCCCTCTGTTTCAGCGCCTATGTTTCTCGCCCTCTGTTTCTCGCCCTCTGTTTCTCGCCCACTGTTTCAGCCCCTCTGTTTCAGCCCCTCTGTTTCAGCCCATCTGTTTCAGCCCCACTGTTTCAGCCCCACTGTTTCAGCCCCTGTGTTTCAGCCCCTCTGTTTCTCGCCCTCTGTTTCTCGCTCTCTGTTTCTCGCCCTCTGTTTCAGCCCCTCTGTTGCTCGCCCACTGTTTCAGCCCCTCTGTTTCTCGCCATCTGTTTCAGCCCCTCTGTTTCAGCCCCTCTGTTTCTCGCCCTCTGTTTCAGCACCTCTGTTTCAGCCCCTCTGTTTCAGCCCCTCTGTTTCAGCACCTCTGTTTCTCGCCCTTTGTTTCTCGCCCTCTGTTTCAGCCCCTCTGTTTCTCGCCCTCTGTTTCAGCCCCTCAGTTTCTCGTCCTCTGTTTCAGCCCCTCTGTTTCAGTCCCACTGTTTCAGGCCCTCTGTTTCAGCCCCTCTGTTTCAGCCCCTCTGTTTCACGCCCTCTGTTTCAGCCCCTCTGTTTCTCGCCCTCTGTTTCAGCCCCTCTATTTCAGCCCCTCTGTATCAGCCCCTCTGTTTCTGCCCCTCTGTTTCTCGCCCTTTGTTTCTCGCCCTCTGTTTCAGCCCCTCTGTTTCAGACCCTCTGTTTCAGCCCCTCTGTTTCAGCCCCTCTGTTTCAGCCCCTCTGTTTCTCGCCCTCTGTTTCTCGCCCTCTGTTTCTCGCTCTCTGTTTCTCGCCATCTGTTTCTCGCCCTCTGTTTCAGCCCCTCTGTTTCAGCCCATCTGATTCAGCCCCTCTGTTTCAGCCCCTCTGTTTCTCGCCCGCTGTTTCAGCCCCTCTGTTTCAGCCCCTCTGTATCAGCCCCTTTGTTTCAGCCCCTCTGTTTCTCGCCCTCTGTTTCTCGCCCGCTGTTTCAGCCCCTCTGTTTCAGCCCCTCTGTTTCAGCCCCTCTGTTTCAGCCCCTCTGTTTCTCGCCCTCTGTTTCTCGCCCTCTGTTTCTCGCTCTCTGTTTCTCGCCCTCTGTTTCTCGCCCTCTGTTTCAGCCCCTCTGTTTCAGCCCCTCTGTTTCAGCCCCGCTGTTTCTCGCTCTCTGTTTCTCGCCTTCTGTTTCTCGCCCTCTGTTTCAGCCCCTCTGTTTCAGCCCCTCTGTTTCAGCCCCTCTGTTTCAGCCCCTCTGTTTCAGCCCCTCTGTTTATCGCCCTCTGTTTCTCGCCCTCTGTTTCTCGCCCTCTGTTTCTCGCTCTCTGTTTCTCGCCCTCTGTTTCTCGCCCTCTGTTTCAGCCCCTCTGTTTCAGCCCCTCTGTTTCAGCCCCTCTGTTTCTCGCCCTCTGTTTCTCGCCCACTGTTTCTCGCCCTCTGTTTCTGCCCCTCTGTTTCAGCCCCTCTGTTTCAGCCCCTCTGTTTCAGCCCCTCTGTTTCAGCCCCTCTGTTTCTCGCCCTCTGTTTCTCGCCCTCTGTTTCTCGCCCTCAGTTTCAGCCCCTCTGTTTCAGCCCCTTTGTTTCAGCCCCTCTGTTTCATCCCCTCTGTTTCTCGCCCACTGTTTCTCGCCCTCTGTTTCAGCCCCTCTGTTTCAGCCCCTCTATTTCAGACCCTCTGTTTCAGCCCCTCTGTTTCAGCCCATCTGTTTCTCGCCCTCTGTTTCTCGCCCTCTGTTTCTCGCCCTCTGTTTCTCGCCCTCTGTTTCAGCCCCTCTGTTTCAGCCCCTCTGTTTCAGCCCCTCTGTTTCTCGCCCTCTGTTTCTCGCTCTCTGTTTCAGCCCCTCTGTTTCAGCCCCTCAGTTCCAGCCCCTCTGTTTCTCGCCCCCTGTTTCAGCACCTCTGTTTCTCGCCCTCTCTTTCAGCCCCTCTCTTTCTCGCCCTCTGTTGCAGACCCTCTGTTTCAGCCCCTCTGTTTCAGCCCCTCTGTTTCTCGCCCTCTGTTTCAGCCCCTCTGTTTCTCGCCCTCTGTTTCCGCCCCGCTGTTTCTCGCCCTCTGTTGCAGCCCCTCTGTTTCAGCCCCTCTGTTTCAGCCCCTCTGTTTCAGACCCTCTGTTTCTCGCCCTCTGTTTCTCGCCCTCTGTTTCAGCCCCTCTGTTTCAGCCCCTCTGTTTCAGCTCCTCTGTTTCTCGCCCTCTGTTTGAGCCCGTCTGTTTCAGCCCCTCTGTTTCAGCCCCTCTGTTTGAGCCCCTCTGTTTCAGCCCCTCTGTTTCTCGCCCTCTGTTTCTCGCCCTCGGTTTCAGCCCCTCTGTTTCTCGCCCTCTGTTTCAGCCCCTCTGTTTCAGCCCCTCTGTTTCACCCCCTCTGTTTCAGCCCTTCTGTTTCAGCCCCTCTGTTTCAGCCCCTCTGTTTCTCACCTTCTGTTTCAGCCCCTCTGTTTCTCGCCCTCTGTTTCAGACCCACTGTTTCAGCTGCTCAGTATCAGCCCCTCTGTTTCAGCCCCTATGTTTCTCGCCCTCTGTTTCTCGCCCTCTGTTGCTCGCCCACTGTTTCAGCCCCTCTGTTTCAGCCCCTCTGTTTCAGCCCATCTGTTTCAGCCCCACTGTTTCAGCCCCTCTGTTTCAGCCCCTGAGTTTCAGCCCCTCTGTTTCTCGCCCTCTGTTTCTCGCTCTCTGTTTCTCGCCCTCTGTTTCAGCCCCTCTGTTGCTCGCCCACTGTTTCAGCCCCTCTGTTTCTCGCCATCTGTTTCAGCCCCTCAGTTTCAGCCCCTCTGTTTCTCGCCCTCTGTTTCAGCCCCTCTGTTTCAGCCCCTCTGTTTCAGCCCCTCTGTTTCAGCCCCTCTGTTTCTCGCCCTTTGTTTCTCGCCCTCTGTTTCAGCCCCTCTGTTGCTCGCCCTCTGTTTCAGCCCCTCTGTTTCTCGTCCTCTGTTTCATCCCCTCTGTTTCAGTCCCACTGTTTCAGGCCCTCTGTTTCAGCCCCTCTGTTTCAGCCCCTCTCTTTCACGCCCTCTGTTTCAGCCCCTCTGTTTCTCGCCCTCTGTTTCAGCCCCTCTGTTTCAGCCCCTCTGTATCAGCCCCTCTGTTTCTGCACCTCTGTTTCTCGCCCTCTGTTTCTCGCCCTCTGTTTCAGCCCCTCTGTTTCAGCCCCTCTGTATCTCGCCCTCTGTTTCTCGCCCTCTGTTTCTTGCCCTCTGTTTCTCGCTCTCTGTTTCTCGCCCTCTGTTTCTCGCCCTCTGTTTCAGCCCCTCTGTTTCAGCCCCTCTGTTTCAGCCCCTCTGTTTCTCGCCCTCTGTTTCTCGCCCTCTGTTTCTCGCCCTCAGTTTCAGCCCCTCTGTTTCAGCCCCTTTGTTTCAGCCCCTCTTTTTCTGCCCCTCTGTTTCTCGCCCACTGTTTCTCGCCCTCTGTTTCAGCCCCTCTGTTTCAGCCCCTCTGTTTCAGCCCCTCTGTTTCAGCCCCTCTGTTTCAGCCCCTCTGTTTAAGCCCCTCTGTTTCTCGCCCTCTGTTTCTCGCCCTCTGTTTCAGCCCCTCTGTTTCAGCCTCTCAGTTTCAGCCCCTCTGTTTCTTCCCCTCTGTTTCAGCACCTCTGTTTCTCGCCCTCTCTTTCAGCCCCTCTCTTTCTCGCCCACTGTTGCAGACCCTCTGTACCTCGCCCTCTGTTTCAGCCCCTCTGTTTCAGCCCCTCTGTTTCAGCCCCTCTGTTTCAGCCCCTCTGTTTCTCGCCATCTGTTTCAGCCCCTCTGTTTCAGCCCCTCTGTTTCTCGCCCTCTGTTTCAGCCCCTCTGTTTCAGCCCCTCTGTTTCAGCCCCTCTGTTTCAGCACCTCTGTTTCTCGCCCTTTGTTTCTCGCCCTCTGTTTCAGCCCCTCTGTTTCTCGCCTTCTGTTTCAGCCCCTTTGTTTCTCGCCCTCTGTTTCAGCCCCTCTGTTTCACGCCCTCTGTTTCAGCCCCTCTGTTTCAGCCCCTCTGTATCAGCCCCTCTGTTTCAGCCCGTCTGTTTCTCGCCCTCTGTTTCTCGCCCTCGGTTTCAGCCCCTCTGTTTCTCGCCCTCTGTTTCAGCCCCTCTGTTTCAGCCCCTCTGTTTCACCCCCTCTGTTTCAGCCCTTCTGTTTCAGCCCCTCTGTTTCAGCCCCTCTGTTTCTCACCTTCTGTTTCAGCCCCTCTGTTTCTCGCCCTCTGTTTCCGACCCACTGTTTCAGCCCCTCAGTATCAGCCCCTCTGTTTCAGCGCCTATGTTTCTCGCCCTCTGTTTCTCGCCCTCTGTTTCTCGCCCACTGTTTCAGCCCCTCTGTTTCAGCCCCTCTGTTTCAGCCCATCTGTTTCAGCCCCACTGTTTCAGCCCCACTGTTTCAGCCCCTGTGTTTCAGCCCCTCTGTTTCTCGCCCTCTGTTTCTCGCTCTCTGTTTCTCGCCCTCTGTTTCAGCCCCTCTGTTGCTCGCCCACTGTTTCAGCCCCTCTGTTTCTCGCCATCTGTTTCAGCCCCTCTGTTTCAGCCCCTCTGTTTCTCGCCCTCTGTTTCAGCACCTCTGTTTCAGCCCCTCTGTTTCAGCCCCTCTGTTTCAGCACCTCTGTTTCTCGCCCTTTGTTTCTCGCCCTCTGTTTCAGCCCCTCTGTTTCTCGCCCTCTGTTTCAGCCCCTCAGTTTCTCGTCCTCTGTTTCAGCCCCTCTGTTTCAGTCCCACTGTTTCAGGCCCTCTGTTTCAGCCCCTCTGTTTCAGCCCCTCTGTTTCACGCCCTCTGTTTCAGCCCCTCTGTTTCTCGCCCTCTGTTTCAGCCCCTCTATTTCAGCCCCTCTGTATCAGCCCCTCTGTTTCTGCCCCTCTGTTTCTCGCCCTTTGTTTCTCGCCCTCTGTTTCAGCCCCTCTGTTTCAGACCCTCTGTTTCAGCCCCTCTGTTTCAGCCCCTCTGTTTCAGCCCCTCTGTTTCTCGCCCTCTGTTTCTCGCCCTCTGTTTCTCGCTCTCTGTTTCTCGCCATCTGTTTCTCGCCCTCTGTTTCAGCCCCTCTGTTTCAGCCCATCTGATTCAGCCCCTCTGTTTCAGCCCCTCTGTTTCTCGCCCGCTGTTTCAGCCCCTCTGTTTCAGCCCCTCTGTATCAGCCCCTTTGTTTCAGCCCCTCTGTTTCTCGCCCTCTGTTTCTCGCCCGCTGTTTCAGCCCCTCTGTTTCAGCCCCTCTGTTTCAGCCCCTCTGTTTCAGCCCCTCTGTTTCTCGCCCTCTGTTTCTCGCCCTCTGTTTCTCGCTCTCTGTTTCTCGCCCTCTGTTTCTCGCCCTCTGTTTCAGCCCCTCTGTTTCAGCCCCTCTGTTTCAGCCCCGCTGTTTCTCGCTCTCTGTTTCTCGCCTTCTGTTTCTCGCCCTCTGTTTCAGCCCCTCTGTTTCAGCCCCTCTGTTTCAGCCCCTCTGTTTCAGCCCCTCTGTTTCAGCCCCTCTGTTTATCGCCCTCTGTTTCTCGCCCTCTGTTTCTCGCCCTCTGTTTCTCGCTCTCTGTTTCTCGCCCTCTGTTTCTCGCCCTCTGTTTCAGCCCCTCTGTTTCAGCCCCTCTGTTTCAGCCCCTCTGTTTCTCGCCCTCTGTTTCTCGCCCACTGTTTCTCGCCCTCTGTTTCTGCCCCTCTGTTTCAGCCCCTCTGTTTCAGCCCCTCTGTTTCAGCCCCTCTGTTTCAGCCCCTCTGTTTCTCGCCCTCTGTTTCTCGCCCTCTGTTTCTCGCCCTCAGTTTCAGCCCCTCTGTTTCAGCCCCTTTGTTTCAGCCCCTCTGTTTCATCCCCTCTGTTTCTCGCCCACTGTTTCTCGCCCTCTGTTTCAGCCCCTCTGTTTCAGCCCCTCTATTTCAGACCCTCTGTTTCAGCCCCTCTGTTTCAGCCCATCTGTTTCTCGCCCTCTGTTTCTCGCCCTCTGTTTCTCGCCCTCTGTTTCTCGCCCTCTGTTTCAGCCCCTCTGTTTCAGCCCCTCTGTTTCAGCCCCTCTGTTTCTCGCCCTCTGTTTCTCGCTCTCTGTTTCAGCCCCTCTGTTTCAGCCCCTCAGTTCCAGCCCCTCTGTTTCTCGCCCCCTGTTTCAGCACCTCTGTTTCTCGCCCTCTCTTTCAGCCCCTCTCTTTCTCGCCCTCTGTTGCAGACCCTCTGTTTCAGCCCCTCTGTTTCAGCCCCTCTGTTTCTCGCCCTCTGTTTCAGCCCCTCTGTTTCTCGCCCTCTGTTTCCGCCCCGCTGTTTCTCGCCCTCTGTTGCAGCCCCTCTGTTTCAGCCCCTCTGTTTCAGCCCCTCTGTTTCAGACCCTCTGTTTCTCGCCCTCTGTTTCTCGCCCTCTGTTTCAGCCCCTCTGTTTCAGCCCCTCTGTTTCAGCTCCTCTGTTTCTCGCCCTCTGTTTGAGCCCGTCTGTTTCAGCCCCTCTGTTTCAGCCCCTCTGTTTGAGCCCCTCTGTTTCAGCCCCTCTGTTTCTCGCCCTCTGTTTCTCGCCCTCGGTTTCAGCCCCTCTGTTTCTCGCCCTCTGTTTCAGCCCCTCTGTTTCAGCCCCTCTGTTTCACCCCCTCTGTTTCAGCCCTTCTGTTTCAGCCCCTCTGTTTCAGCCCCTCTGTTTCTCACCTTCTGTTTCAGCCCCTCTGTTTCTCGCCCTCTGTTTCAGACCCACTGTTTCAGCTGCTCAGTATCAGCCCCTCTGTTTCAGCCCCTATGTTTCTCGCCCTCTGTTTCTCGCCCTCTGTTGCTCGCCCACTGTTTCAGCCCCTCTGTTTCAGCCCCTCTGTTTCAGCCCATCTGTTTCAGCCCCACTGTTTCAGCCCCTCTGTTTCAGCCCCTGAGTTTCAGCCCCTCTGTTTCTCGCCCTCTGTTTCTCGCTCTCTGTTTCTCGCCCTCTGTTTCAGCCCCTCTGTTGCTCGCCCACTGTTTCAGCCCCTCTGTTTCTCGCCATCTGTTTCAGCCCCTCAGTTTCAGCCCCTCTGTTTCTCGCCCTCTGTTTCAGCCCCTCTGTTTCAGCCCCTCTGTTTCAGCCCCTCTGTTTCAGCCCCTCTGTTTCTCGCCCTTTGTTTCTCGCCCTCTGTTTCAGCCCCTCTGTTGCTCGCCCTCTGTTTCAGCCCCTCTGTTTCTCGTCCTCTGTTTCATCCCCTCTGTTTCAGTCCCACTGTTTCAGGCCCTCTGTTTCAGCCCCTCTGTTTCAGCCCCTCTCTTTCACGCCCTCTGTTTCAGCCCCTCTGTTTCTCGCCCTCTGTTTCAGCCCCTCTGTTTCAGCCCCTCTGTATCAGCCCCTCTGTTTCTGCACCTCTGTTTCTCGCCCTCTGTTTCTCGCCCTCTGTTTCAGCCCCTCTGTTTCAGCCCCTCTGTATCTCGCCCTCTGTTTCTCGCCCTCTGTTTCTTGCCCTCTGTTTCTCGCTCTCTGTTTCTCGCCCTCTGTTTCTCGCCCTCTGTTTCAGCCCCTCTGTTTCAGCCCCTCTGTTTCAGCCCCTCTGTTTCTCGCCCTCTGTTTCTCGCCCTCTGTTTCTCGCCCTCAGTTTCAGCCCCTCTGTTTCAGCCCCTTTGTTTCAGCCCCTCTTTTTCTGCCCCTCTGTTTCTCGCCCACTGTTTCTCGCCCTCTGTTTCAGCCCCTCTGTTTCAGCCCCTCTGTTTCAGCCCCTCTGTTTCAGCCCCTCTGTTTCAGCCCCTCTGTTTAAGCCCCTCTGTTTCTCGCCCTCTGTTTCTCGCCCTCTGTTTCAGCCCCTCTGTTTCAGCCTCTCAGTTTCAGCCCCTCTGTTTCTTCCCCTCTGTTTCAGCACCTCTGTTTCTCGCCCTCTCTTTCAGCCCCTCTCTTTCTCGCCCACTGTTGCAGACCCTCTGTACCTCGCCCTCTGTTTCAGCCCCTCTGTTTCAGCCCCTCTGTTTCAGCCCCTCTGTTTCAGCCCCTCTGTTTCT
Organism: Stegostoma tigrinum; assembly: GCF_030684315.1. Classification (NCBI taxonomy): domain Eukaryota; kingdom Metazoa; phylum Chordata; class Chondrichthyes; order Orectolobiformes; family Stegostomatidae; genus Stegostoma; species Stegostoma tigrinum. Next base: position 588,130 of record NW_026728408.1, read on the forward strand.
CGCCATCTGTTTCAGCCCCTCTGTTTCAGCCCCTCTGTTTCTCGCCCTCTGTTTCAGCCCCTCTGTTTCAGCCCCTCTGTTTCAGCCCCTCTGTTTCAGCACCTCTGTTTCTCGCCCTTTGTTTCTCGCCCTCTGTTTCAGCCCCTCTGTTTCTCGCCTTCTGTTTCAGCCCCTTTGTTTCTCGCCCTCTGTTTCAGCCCCTCTGTTTCACGCCCTCTGTTTCAGCCCCTCTGTTTCAGCCCCTCTGTATCAGCCCCTCTGTTTCAGCCCGTCTGTTTCTCGCCCTCTGTTTCTCGCCCTCTGTTTCAGCCCCTCTGTTTCAGCCCCTCTGTTTCAGCCCCTCTGTTTCAGCCCCTCTGTTTCAGCCCCTCTGCTTCTCGCTCTCTGTTTCTCGCCCTCTGTTTCTCGCCCTTTGTTTCAGTCCCTCTGTTTCAGCCCCTCTGTTTCAGCCCCTCTGTTTCAGCCCCTCTGTTTCTCGCCCTCTGTTTCTTTCCCTCTGTTTCTCGCCCTCTGTTTCAGCCACTCTGTTTCAGTCCCTCTGTTTCAGCCCCTCTGTTTCAGCCCCTCTGTTTCAGCCCCTCTGTTTCTCGCCCTCTGTTTCAGCCCCTCTGTTTCAGCCCCTCTGTTTCTCGTCCTCAGTTTCAGCCCCTCTGTTTCAGCCCCCCTGTTTCTGACACTCTGTTTCAGCCCCTCTGTTTCTCGCCCTCTGTTTCTCGCCCTCTGTTTCAGCCCCTCTGTTTCAGCCCCTCTGTTTCAGCCCCTCTGTTTCTCGCCCTCTGTTTCTCGCCCTCTGTTTCTCGCCCTCTGTTTCTCGCTCTCTGTTTCTCGCCCTCTGTTTCTCGCCCTCTGTTTCAGCCCCTCTGTTTCAGCCCCTCTGTTTCAACCCCTCTGTTTCAGCCCCTCTGTTTCAGCCCCTCTGTTTATCGCCCTCTGTTTCTCGCCCTCTGTTTCTCGCCCTCTGTTTCTCGCTCTCTGTTTCTCGACCTCTGTTTCTCGCCCTCTGTTTCAGACCCTCTGTTTCAGCCCCTCTGTTTCAGCCCCTCTGTTTCTCGCCCTCTGTTTCTCGCCCACTGTTTCTCGCCCTCTGTTTCTGCCCCTCTGTTTCAGCCCCTCTGTTTCAGCCCCTCTGTTTCAGCCCCTCTGTTTCAGCCCCTCTGTTTCTCGCCCTCTGTTTCTCGCCCTCTGTTTCTCGCCCTCAGTTTCAGCCCCTCTGTTTCAGCCCCTTTGTTTCAGCCACTCTGTTTCATCCCCTCTGTTTCTCGCCCACTGTTTCTCGCCCTCTGTTTCAGCCCCTCTGTTTCAGCCCCTCTGTTTCAGACCCTCTGTTTCAGCCCCTCTGTTTCAGCCCATCTGTTTCTCGCCCTCTGTTTCTCGCCCTCTGTTTCTCGCCCTCTGTTTCTCGCCCTCTGTTTCAGCCCCTCTGTTTCAGCCCCTCTGTTTCAGCCCCTCTGTTTCTCGCCCTCTGTTTCTCGCCCTCTGTTTCAGCCCCTCTGTTTCAGCCCCTCAGTTCCAGCCCCTCTGTTTCTCGCCCTCTGTTTCAGCACCTCTGTTTCTCGCCCTCTCTTTCAGCCCCTCTCTTTCTCGCCCTCTGTTGCAGACCCTCTGTTTCAGCCCCTCTGTTTCAGCCCCTCTGTTTCTCGCCCTCTGTTTCAGCCCCTCTGTTTCTCGCCCTCTGTTTCCGCCCCGCTGTTTCTCGCCCTCTGTTGCAGCCCCTCTGTTTCAGCCCCTCTGTTTCAGCCCCTCTGTTTCAGACCCTCTGTTTCTCGCCCTCTGTTTCTCGCCCTCTGTTTCAGCCCCTCTGTTTCAGCCCCTCTGTTTCAGCTCCTCTGTTTCTCGCCCTCTGTTTGAGCCCGTCTGTTTCAGCCCCTCTGTTTCAGCCCCTCTGTTTGAGACCCTCTGTTTCAGCCCCTCTGTTTCTCGCCCTCTGTTTCTCGCCCTCGGTTTCAGCCCCTCTGTTTCTCGCCCTCTGTTTCAGCCCCTCTGTTTCAGCCCCTCTGTTTCACCCCCTCTGTTTCAGCCCTTCTGTTTCAGCCCCTCTGTTTCAGCCCCTCTGTTTCTCACCTTCTGTTTCAGCCCCTCTGTTTCTCGCCCTCTGTTTCCGACCCACTGTTTCAGCCCCTCAGTATCAGCCCCTCTGTTTCAGCGCCTATGTTTCTCGCCCTCTGTTTCTCGCCCTCTGTTTCTCGCCCACTGTTTCAGCCCCTCTGTTTCAGCCCCTCTGTTTCAGCCCATCTGTTTCAGCCCCACTGTTTCAGCCCCACTGTTTCAGCCCCTGTGTTTCAGCCCCTCTGTTTCTCGCCCTCTGTTTCTCGCTCTCTGTTTCTCGCCCTCTGTTTCAGCCCCTCTGTTGCTCGCCCACTGTTTCAGCCCCTCTGTTTCTCGCCATCTGTTTCAGCCCCTCTGTTTCAGCCCCTCTGTTTCTCGCCCTCTGTTTCAGCACCTCTGTTTCAGCCCCTCTGTTTCAGCCCCTCTGTTTCAGCACCTCTGTTTCTCGCCCTTTGTTTCTCGCCCTCTGTTTCAGCCCCTCTGTTTCTCGCCCTCTGTTTCAGCCCCTCAGTTTCTCGTCCTCTGTTTCAGCCCCTCTGTTTCAGTCCCACTGTTTCAGGCCCTCTGTTTCAGCCCCTCTGTTTCAGCCCCTCTGTTTCACGCCCTCTGTTTCAGCCCCTCTGTTTCTCGCCCTCTGTTTCAGCCCCTCTATTTCAGCCCCTCTGTATCAGCCCCTCTGTTTCTGCCCCTCTGTTTCTCGCCCTTTGTTTCTCGCCCTCTGTTTCAGCCCCTCTGTTTCAGACCCTCTGTTTCAGCCCCTCTGTTTCAGCCCCTCTGTTTCAGCCCCTCTGTTTCTCGCCCTCTGTTTCTCGCCCTCTGTTTCTCGCTCTCTGTTTCTCGCCATCTGTTTCTCGCCCTCTGTTTCAGCCCCTCTGTTTCAGCCCATCTGATTCAGCCCCTCTGTTTCAGCCCCTCTGTTTCTCGCCCGCTGTTTCAGCCCCTCTGTTTCAGCCCCTCTGTATCAGCCCCTTTGTTTCAGCCCCTCTGTTTCTCGCCCTCTGTTTCTCGCCCGCTGTTTCAGCCCCTCTGTTTCAGCCCCTCTGTTTCAGCCCCTCTGTTTCAGCCCCTCTGTTTCTCGCCCTCTGTTTCTCGCCCTCTGTTTCTCGCTCTCTGTTTCTCGCCCTCTGTTTCTCGCCCTCTGTTTCAGCCCCTCTGTTTCAGCCCCTCTGTTTCAGCCCCGCTGTTTCTCGCTCTCTGTTTCTCGCCTTCTGTTTCTCGCCCTCTGTTTCAGCCCCTCTGTTTCAGCCCCTCTGTTTCAGCCCCTCTGTTTCAGCCCCTCTGTTTCAGCCCCTCTGTTTATCGCCCTCTGTTTCTCGCCCTCTGTTTCTCGCCCTCTGTTTCTCGCTCTCTGTTTCTCGCCCTCTGTTTCTCGCCCTCTGTTTCAGCCCCTCTGTTTCAGCCCCTCTGTTTCAGCCCCTCTGTTTCTCGCCCTCTGTTTCTCGCCCACTGTTTCTCGCCCTCTGTTTCTGCCCCTCTGTTTCAGCCCCTCTGTTTCAGCCCCTCTGTTTCAGCCCCTCTGTTTCAGCCCCTCTGTTTCTCGCCCTCTGTTTCTCGCCCTCTGTTTCTCGCCCTCAGTTTCAGCCCCTCTGTTTCAGCCCCTTTGTTTCAGCCCCTCTGTTTCATCCCCTCTGTTTCTCGCCCACTGTTTCTCGCCCTCTGTTTCAGCCCCTCTGTTTCAGCCCCTCTATTTCAGACCCTCTGTTTCAGCCCCTCTGTTTCAGCCCATCTGTTTCTCGCCCTCTGTTTCTCGCCCTCTGTTTCTCGCCCTCTGTTTCTCGCCCTCTGTTTCAGCCCCTCTGTTTCAGCCCCTCTGTTTCAGCCCCTCTGTTTCTCGCCCTCTGTTTCTCGCTCTCTGTTTCAGCCCCTCTGTTTCAGCCCCTCAGTTCCAGCCCCTCTGTTTCTCGCCCCCTGTTTCAGCACCTCTGTTTCTCGCCCTCTCTTTCAGCCCCTCTTTTTCTCGCACTCTGTTGCAGACCCTCTGTTTCAGCCCCTCTGTTTCAGCCCCTCTGTTTCTCGCCCTCTGTTTCAGCCCCTCTGTTTCTCGCCCTCTGTTTCCGCCCCGCTGTTTCTCGCCCTCTGTTGCAGCCCCTCTGTTTCAGCCCCTCTGTTTCAGCCCCTCTGTTTCAGACCCTCTGTTTCTCGCCCTCTGTTTCTCGCCCTCTGTTTCAGCCCCTCTGTTTCAGCCCCTCTGTTTCAGCTCCTCTGTTTCTCGCCCTCTGTTTGAGCCCGTCTGTTTCAGCCCCTCTGTTTCAGCCCCTCTGTTTGAGCCCCTCTGTTTCAGCCCCTCTGTTTCTCGCCCTCTGTTTCTCGCCCTCGGTTTCAGCCCCTCTGTTTCTCGCCCTCTGTTTCAGCCCCTCTGTTTCAGCCCCTCTGTTTCACCCCCTCTGTTTCAGCCCTTCTGTTTCAGCCCCTCTGTTTCAGCCCCTCTGTTTCTCACCTTCTGTTTCAGCCCCTCTGTTTCTCGCCCTCTGTTTCAGACCCACTGTTTCAGCTGCTCAGTATCAGCCCCTCTGTTTCAGCCCCTATGTTTCTCGCCCTCTGTTTCTCGCCCTCTGTTGCTCGCCCACTGTTTCAGCCCCTCTGTTTCAGCCCCTCTGTTTCAGCCCATCTGTTTCAGCCCCACTGTTTCAGCCCCTCTGTTTCAGCCCCTGAGTTTCAGCCCCTCTGTTTCTCGCCCTCTGTTTCTCGCTCTCTGTTTCTCGCCCTCTGTTTCAGCCCCTCTGTTGCTCGCCCACTGTTTCAGCCCCTCTGTTTCTCGCCATCTGTTTCAGCCCCTCAGTTTCAGCCCCTCTGTTTCTCGCCCTCTGTTTCAGCCCCTCTGTTTCAGCCCCTCTGTTTCAGCCCCTCTGTTTCAGCCCCTCTGTTTCTCGCCCTTTGTTTCTCGCCCTCTGTTTCAGCCCCTCTGTTGCTCGCCCTCTGTTTCAGCCCCTCTGTTTCTCGTCCTCTGTTTCATCCCCTCTGTTTCAGTCCCACTGTTTCAGGCCCTCTGTTTCAGCCCCTCTGTTTCAGCCCCTCTCTTTCACGCCCTCTGTTTCAGCCCCTCTGTTTCTCGCCCTCTGTTTCAGCCCCTCTGTTTCAGCCCCTCTGTATCAGCCCCTCTGTTTCTGCACCTCTGTTTCTCGCCCTCTGTTTCTCGCCCTCTGTTTCAGCCCCTCTGTTTCAGACCCTCTGTTTCAGCCCCTCTGTTTCAGCCCCTCTGTTTCAGCCCCTCTGTTTCTCGCCCTCTGTTTCTCGCCCTCTGTTTCTCGCTCTCTGTTTCTCGCCATCTGTTTCTCGCCCTCTGTTTCAGCCCCTCTGTTTCAGCCCATCTGATTCAGCCCCTCTGTTTCAGCCCCTCTGTTTCTCGCCCGCTGTTTCAGCCCCTCTGTTTCTCGCCCTCTGTTTCAGCCCCTCTGTTTCAGCCCCTCTGTATCAGCCCCTCTGTTTCAGCCCCTCTGTTTCTCGCCCTCTGTTTCTCGCCCGCTGTTTCAGCCCCTCTGTTTCAGCCCCTCTGTTTCAGCCCCTCTGTTTCAGCCCCTCTGTTTCTCGCCCTCTGTTTATCGCCCTCTGTTTCTCGATCTCTGTTTCTAGCCCTCTGTTTCTCGCCCTCTGTTTCAGCCCCTCTGTTTCAGCCCCTCAGTTTCAGCCCCGCTGTTTCTCGCCCTCTGTTTCTCGCCCACTGTTTCTCGCCCTCTGTTTCAGCCCCTCTGTTTCAGCCCCTCTGTTTCAGCCCCTCTGTTTCAGCCCCTCTGTTTCAGCCCCTCTGTTTCTCGCCCTCTGTTTCTCGCCCTCTGTTTCTCGCTCTCTGTTTCTCGCCCTCTGTTTCTCGCCCTCTGTTTCAGCCCCTCTGTTTCAGCCCCTCTGTTTCAGCCCCTCTGTTTCAGCCCCTCTGTTTCTCGCCCTCTGTTTTTCGCCCTCTGTTTCTCGCCCTCTGTTTCAGCCCCTCTGTTTCAGTTCCTCTGTTTCAGCCCCTCTGTTTCTCGCCCTCTGTTTCTCGCCCTCTGTTTCAGCCCCTCTGTATCAGCCCCTCTGTTTCAGCCCCTCTGTTTCTCGCCCTCTGTTTCTCGCCCTCTGTTTCAGCCCCTCTGTTTCAGCCCCTCTGTTTCAGCCCCTCTGTTTCAGCCCGTCTGTTTCAGCCCCTCTGTAACAGCCCCTCTGTTTCAGCCCCTCTGTTTCTCGCCCTCTGTTTCTCGCCCTCTGTTTCAGCCCCTCTGTTTCAGCCCCTCTGTTTCAGCCCCTCTGTTTCAGCCCCTCTGTTTCTCGCCCTCTGTTTCTCGCCCTCTGTTCCTCGCCCTCTGTTTCTCGCTCTCTGTTTCTCGCCTCTGTTTCAGCCCCTCTGTTTCTCGCCCACTGTTTCAGCCCCTCTGTTTCTCGCCATCTGTTTCAGCCCCTCTGTTTCAGCCCCTCTGTTTCTCGCCCTCTGTTTCAGACCCTCTGTTTCAGCCCCTCTGTTTCAGCCCCTCTGTTTCTCGCCCTCTGTTTCTCGCCCTCTGTTTCTCGCCCTCTGTTTCTCGCTCTCTGTTTCTCGCCTTCTGTTTCTCGCCCTCTGTTTCAGCCCCTCTGTTTCAGCCCCTCTGTTTCAGCCCCTCTGTTTCAGCCCCTCTGTTTATCGCCCTCTGTTTCTCGCCCTCTGTTTCTCGCTCTCTGTTTCTCGCCCTCTGTTTCTCGCCCTCTGTTTCAGCCCCTCTGTTTCAGCCCCTCTGTTTCAGACCCTCTGTTTCTCGCCCTCTGTTTCTCGCCCTCTGTTTCTGCCCCTCTGTTTCAGCCCCTCTGTTTCAGCCCCTCTGTTTCAGCCCCTCTGTTTCAGCCCCTCTGTTTCTCGCCCTCTGTTTCTCGCCCTCTGTTTCTCGCCCTCAGTTTCAGCCCCTCTGTTTCAGCCCCTTTGTTTCAGCCCCTCTGTTTCATCCCCTCTGTTTCTCGCCCACTGTTTCTCGCCCTCTGTTTCAGCCCCTCTGTTTCAGCCCCTCTATTTCAGACCCTCTGTTTCAGCCCCTCTGTTTCAGCCCATCTGTTTCTCGCCCTCTGTTTCTCGCCCTCTGTTTCTCGCCCTCTGTTTCTCGCCCTCTGTTTCTCGCCTCTGTTTCAGCCCCTCTGTTTCAGCCCCTCTGTTTCTCGCCCTCTGTTTCTCGCTCTCTGTTTCAGCCCCTCTGTTTCAGCCCCTCAGTTCCAGCCCCTCTGTTTCTCGCCCCCTGTTTCAGCACCTCTGTTTCTCGCCCTCTCTTTCAGCCCCTCTCTTTCTCGCCCTCTGTTGCAGACCCTCTGTTTCAGCCCCTCTGTTTCAGCCCCTCTGTTTCTCGCCCTCTGTTTCATCCCCTCTGTTTCTCGCCCTCTGTTTCCGCCCCGCTGTTTCTCGCCCTCTGTTGCAGCCCCTCTGTTTCAGCCCCTCTGTTTCAGCCCCTCTGTTTCAGACCCTCTGTTTCTCGCCCTCTGTTTCTCGCCCTCTGTTTCAGCCCCTCTGTTTCAGCCCCTCTGTTTCAGCTCCTCTGTTTCTCGCCCTCTGTTTGAGCCCGTCTGTTTCAGCCCCTCTGTTTCAGCCCCTCTGTTTGAGCCCCTCTGTTTCAGCCCCTCTGTTTCTCGCCCTCTGTTTCTCGCCATCGGTTTCAGCCCCTCTGTTTCTCGCCCTCTGTTTCAGCCCCTCTGTTTCAGCCCCTCTGTTTCACCCCCTCTGTTTCAGCCCTTCTGTTTCAGCCCCTCTGTTTCAGCCCCTCTGTTTCTCACCTTCTGTTTCAGCCCCTCTGTTTCTCGCCCTCTGTTTCAGACCCACTGTTTCAGCCGCTCAGTATCAGCGCCTCTGTTTCAGCCCCTATGTTTCTCGCCCTCTGTTTCTCGCCCTCTGTTGCTCGCCCACTGTTTCAGCCCCTCTGTTTCAGCCCCTCTGTTTCAGCCCATCTGTTTCAGCCCCACTGTTTCAGCCCCTCTGTTTCAGCCCCTGAGTTTCAGCCCCTCTGTTTCTCGCCCTCTGTTTCTCGCTCTCTGTTTCTCGCCCTCTGTTTCAGCCCCTCTGTTGCTCGCCCACTGTTTCAGCCCCTCTGTTTCTCGCCATCTGTTTCAGCCCCTCAGTTTCAGCCCCTCTGTTTCTCGCCCTCTGTTTCAGCCCCTCTGTTTCAGCCCCTCTGTTTCAGCCCCTCTGTTTCAGCCCCTCTGTTTCTCGCCCTTTGTTTCTCGCCCTCTGTTTCAGCCCCTCTGTTTCTCGCCCTCTGTTTCAGCCCCTCTGTTTCTCGTCCTCTGTTTCATCCCCTCTGTTTCAGTCCCACTGTTTCAGGCCCTCTGTTTCAGCCCCTCTGTTTCAGCCCCTCTCTTTCACGCCCTCTGTTTCAGCCCCTCTGTTTCTCGCCCTCTGTTTCAGCCCCTCTGTTTCAGCCCCTCTGTATCAGCCCCTCTGTTTCTGCACCTCTGTTTCTCTCCCTCTGTTTCTCGCCCTCTGTTTCAGCCCCTCTGTTTCAGACCCTCTGTTTCAGCCCCTCTGTTTCAGACCCTCTGTTTCAGCCCCTCTGTTTCTCGCCCTCTGTTTCTCGCCCTCTGTTTCTCGCTCTCTGTTTCTCGCCATCTGTTTCTCGCCCTCTGTTTCAGCCCCTCTGTTTCAGCCCATTTGATTCAGCCCCTCTGTTTCAGCCCCTCTGTTTCTCGCCCGCTGTTTCAGCCCCTCTGTTTCTCGCCCTCTGTTTCAGCCCCTCTGTTTCAGCCCCTCTGTATCAGCCCCTCTGTTTCAGCCCCTCTGTTTCTCGCCCTCTGTTTCTCGCCCGCTGTTTCAGCCCCTCTGTTTCAGCCCCTCTGTTTCAGCCCCTCTGTTTCAGCCCCTCTGTTTCTCGCCCTCTGTTTATCGCCCTCTGTTTCTCGATCTCTGTTTCTAGCCCTCTGTTTCTCGCCCTCTGTTTCAGCCCCTCTGTTTCAGCCCCTCTGTTTCAGCCCCGCTGTTTCTCGCCCTCTGTTTCTCGCCCACTGTTTCTCGCCCTCAGTTTCAGCCCCTCTGTTTCAGCCCCTCTGTTTCAGCCCCTCTGTTTCAGCCCCTCTGTTTCAGCCCCTCTGTTTCTCGCCCTCTGTTTCTCGCCCTCTGTTTCTCGCTCTCTGTTTCTCGCCCTCTGTTTCTCGCCCTCTGTTTCAGCCCCTCTGTTTCAGCCCCTCTGTTTCAGCCCCTCTGTTTCAGCCCCTCTGTTTCTCGCCCTCTGTTTTTCGCCCTCTGTTTCTCGCCCTCTGTTTCAGCCCCTCTGTTTCAGTCCCTCTGTTTCAGCCCCTCTGTTTCTCGCCCTCTGTTTCTCGCTCTCTGTTTCAGCCCCTCTGTATCAGCCCCTCTGTTTCAGCCCCTCTGTTTCTCGCCCTCTGTTTCTCGCCCTCTGTTTCAGCCCCTCTGTTTCAGCCCCTCTGTTTCAGCCCCTCTGTTTCAGCCCGTCTGTTTCAGCCCCTCTGTAACAGCCCCTCTGTTTCAGCCCCTCTGTTTCTCGCCCTCTGTTTCTCGCCCTCTGTTTCAGCCCCTCTGTTTCAGCCCCTCTGTTTCAGCCCCTCTGTTTCAGCCCCTCTGTTTCTCGCCCTCTGTTTCTCGCCCTCTGTTCCTCGCCCTCTGTTTCTCGCTCTCTGTTTCTCGCCTCTGTTTCAGCCCCTCTGTTTCTCGCCCACTGTTTCAGCCCCTCTGTTTCTCGCCATCTGTTTCAGCCCCTCTGTTTCAGCCCCTCTGTTTCTCGCCCTCTGTTTCAGACCCTCTGTTTCAGCCCCTCTGTTTCAGCCCCTCTGTTTCAGCACCTCTGTTTCTCGCCCTTTGTTTCTCGCCCTCTGTTTCAGCCCCTCTGTTTCTCGCCCTCTGTTTCAGCCCCTCTGTTTCTCGCACTCTGTTTCATCCCCTCTGTTTCAGCCCCTCTGTTTCTCGCCCTCTGTTTCAGCCCCTCTGTTTCAGCCCCTCTGTATCAGCCCCTCTGATGCAGCCCCTCTGTTTCTCGCCCTCTGTTTCTCGCCCTCTGTTTCAGCCCCTCTGTTTCAGCCCCTCTGTTTCAGCCCCTCTGTTTCAGCCCCTCTGATTCTCGCCCTCTGTTTCTCGCCATCTGTTTCTCGCCCTCTGTTTCTCGCTCTCTGTTTCTCGCCCTCTGTTTCTCGCCCTCTGTTTCAGCCCCTCTGTTTCTGCCCCTCTGTTTCAGCCCCTCTGTTTCAGCCCCTCTGTTTCAGCCCCTCTGTTTCTCGCCCTCTGTTTCTCGCCCTCTGTTTCTTGCCCTCTGTTTCTCGCTCTCTGTTTCTCGCCCTCTGTTTCAGCCCCTCTGTTTCTCGCCTTCTGTTTCAGCCCCTCTGTTTCTCGCCCTCTGTTTCAGCCCCTCTGTTTCAGTCCCTCTGTTTCAGCCCCTCTGTTTCAGCCCCTCTGTTTCAGCCCCTCTGTTTCACGCCCTCTGTTTCAGCCCCTCTGTTTCAGCGACTCTGTTTCTCGCCCTCTGTTTCAGCCCCTCTGTTTCAGCCCCTCTGTATCAGCCCCTCTGTTTCAGCCCCTCTGTTTCTCGCCCTCTGTTTCTCGCCCTCTGTTTCTCGATCTCTGTTTCTCGATCTCTGTTTCTCGCCCTCTGTTTCTCGCCATCTGTTTCAGCCCCTCTGTTTCAGCCCCTCTGTTTCAGCCCCTATGTTTCAGCCCCTCTGTTTCAGCTCCTCTGTTTCTCGCCCTCTGTTTCTCGCCCTCTGTTTCAGACGCTCTGTTTCTCGCTCTCTGTTTCTCGCCCTCTGTTTCTCGCCCTCTGTTTCAGCCCCTCTGTTTCAGCCCCTCTGTTTCAGCCCCTCTGTTTCAGCCCCTCTGTTTCTCGCCCTCTGTTTCTCGCCCTCTGTTTCTTGCCCTCTGTTTCTCGCTCTCTGTTTCTCGCCCACTGTTTCTCGCCCTCTGTTTCAGCCCCTCTGTTTCAGCCCCTCTGTTTCAGCCCCTCTGTTTCAGCCCCTCTGTTTCTCGCCCTCTGTTTCTCGCCCTCTGTTTCTTGCCCTCTGTTTCTCGCTCTCTGTTTCTCGCCCTCTGTTTCTCGCCCTCTGTTTCAGCCCCTCTGTTTCAGCCCCTCTGTTTCAACCCCTCTGTTTCTCGCCCTCTGTTTCAGCTCCTCTGTTTCTCGCCCTCTGTTTCTCGCCCACTGTTTCTCGCCCTCTGTTTCAGCCCCTCTGTTTCAGCCCCTCTGTTTCAGCCCCTCTGTTTCTCGCCCTCTGTTTCTCGCCCACTGTTTCTCGCCCTCTGTTTCAGCCCCTCTGTTTCAGCCCCTCTTTTTCAGCCCCTCTGTTTCAGCCCCTCTGTATCTCGCCCTCTGTTTCTCGCCCTCTGTTTCTTGCCCTCTGTTTCTCGCTCTCTGTTTCTCGCCCTCTGTTTCTCGCCCTCTGTTTCAGCCCCTCTGTTTCAGCCCCTCTGTTTCAGCCCCTCTGTTTCTCGCCCTCTGTTTCTCGCCCTCTGTTTCTCGCCCTCAGTTTCAGCCCCTCTGTTTCAGCCCCTTTGTTTCAGCCCCTCTTTTTCTGCCCCTCTGTTTCTCGCCCACTGTTTCTCGCCCTCTGTTTCAGCCCCTCTGTTTCAGCCCCTCTGTTTCAGCCCCTCTGTTTCAGCCCCTCTGTTTCAGCCCCTCTGTTTCTCGCCCTCTGTTTCTCGCCCTCTGTTTCTTGCCCTCTGTTTCTCGCTCTCTGTTTCTCGCCCTCTGTTTCTCGCCCTCTGTTCCAGCCCCTCTGTTTCAGCCCCTCTGTTTCAACCCCTCTGTTTCTCGCCCTCTGTTTCAGCTCCTCTGTTTCTCGCCCTCTGTTTCTCGCCCACTGTTTCTCGCCCTCTGTTTCAGCCCCTCTGTTTCAGCCCCTCTGTTTCAGCCCCTCTGTTTCTCGCCCTCTGTTTCTCGCCCACTGTTTCTCGCCCTCTGTTTCAGCCCCTCTGTTTCAGCCCCTCTTTTTCAGCCCCTCTGTTTCAGCCCCTCTGTATCTCGCCCTCTGTTTCTCGCCCTCTGTTTCTTGCCCTCTGTTTCTCGCTCTCTGTTTCTCGCCCTCTGTTTCTCGCCCTCTGTTTCAGCCCCTCTGTTTCAGCCCCTCTGTTTCAGCCCCTCTGTTTCTCGCCCTCTGTTTCTCGCCCTCTGTTTCTCGCCCTCAGTTTCAGCCCCTCTGTTTCAGCCCCTTTGTTTCAGCCCCTCTTTTTCTGCCCCTCTGTTTCTCGCCCACTGTTTCTCGCCCTCTGTTTCAGCCCCTCTGTTTCAGCCCCTCTGTTTCAGCCCCTCTGTTTCAGCCCCTCTGTTTCAGCCCCTCTGTTTAAGCCCCTCTGTTTCTCGCCCTCTGTTTCTCGCCCTCTGTTTCAGCCCCTCTGTTTCAGCCTCTCAGTTTCAGCCCCTCTGTTTCTTCCCCTCTGTTTCAGCACCTCTGTTTCTCGCCCTCTCTTTCAGCCCCTCTCTTTCTCGCCCACTGTTGCAGACCCTCTGTACCTCGCCCTCTGTTTCAGCCCCTCTGTTTCAGCCCCTCTGTTTCAGCCCCTCTGTTTCAGCCCCTCTGTTTCTCGCCATCTGTTTCAGCCCCTCTGTTTCAGCCCCTCTGTTTCTCGCCCTCTGTTTCAGCCCCTCTGTTTCAGCCCCTCTGTTTCAGCCCCTCTGTTTCAGCACCTCTGTTTCTCGCCCTTTGTTTCTCGCCCTCTGTTTCAGCCCCTCTGTTTCTCGCCTTCTGTTTCAGCCCCTTTGTTTCTCGCCCTCTGTTTCAGCCCCTCTGTTTCACGCCCTCTGTTTCAGCCCCTCTGTTTCAGCCCCTCTGTATCAGCCCCTCTGTTTCAGCCCGTCTGTTTCTCGCCCTCTGTTTCTCGCCCTCTGTTTCAGCCCCTCTGTTTCAGCCCCTCTGTTTCAGCCCCTCTGTTTCAGCCCCTCTGTTTCAGCCCCTCTGCTTCTCGCTCTCTGTTTCTCGCCCTCTGTTTCTCGCCCTTTGTTTCAGTCCCTCTGTTTCAGCCCCTCTGTTTCAGCCCCTCTGTTTCAGCCCCTCTGTTTCTCGCCCTCTGTTTCTTTCCCTCTGTTTCTCGCCCTCTGTTTCAGCCACTCTGTTTCAGTCCCTCTGTTTCAGCCCCTCTGTTTCAGCCCCTCTGTTTCAGCCCCTCTGTTTCTCGCCCTCTGTTTCAGCCCCTCTGTTTCAGCCCCTCTGTTTCTCGTCCTCAGTTTCAGCCCCTCTGTTTCAGCCCCTCTGTTTCTGCCACTCTGTTTCAGCCCCTCTGTTTCTCGCCCTCTGTTTCTCGCCCTCTGTTTCAGCCCCTCTGTTTCAGCCCCTCTGTTTCAGCCCCTCTGTTTCTCGCCCTCTGTTTCTCGCCCTCTGTTTCTCGCCCTCTGTTTCTCGCTCTCTGTTTCTCGCCCTCTGTTTCTCGCCCTCTGTTTCAGTCCCTCTGTTTCAGCCCCTCTGTTTCAACCCCTCTGTTTCAGCCCCTCTGTTTCAGCCCCTCTTTTTATCGCCCTCTGTTTCTCGCCCTCTGTTTCTCGCCCTCTGTTTCTCGCTCTCTGTTTCTCGCCCTCTGTTTCTCGCCCTCTGTTTCAGCCCCTCTGTTTCAGCCCCTCTGTTTCAGCCCCTCTGTTTCTCGCCCTCTGTTTCTCGCCCACTGTTTCTCGCCCTCTGTTTCTGCCCCTCTGTTTCAGCCCCTCTGTTTCAGCCCCTCTGTTTCAGCCCCTCTGTTTCAGCCCCTCTGTTTCTCGCCCTCTGTTTCTCGCCCTCTGTTTCTCGCCCTCAGTTTCAGCCCCTCTGTTTCAGCCCCTTTGTTTCAGCCACTCTGTTTCATCCCCTCTGTTTCTCGCCCACTGTTTCTCGCCCTCTGTTTCAGCCCCTCTGTTTCAGCCCCTCTGTTTCAGACCCTCTGTTTCAGCCCCTCTGTTTCAGCCCATCTGTTTCTCGCCCTCTGTTTCTCGCCCTCTGTTTCTCGCCCTCTGTTTCTCGCCCTCTGTTTCAGCCCCTCTGTTTCAGCCCCTCTGTTTCAGCCCCTCTGTTTCTCGCCCTCTGTTTCTCGCCCTCTGTTTCAGCCCCTCTGTTTCAGCCCCTCAGTTCCAGCCCCTCTGTTTCTCGCCCTCTGTTTCAGCACCTCTGTTTCTCGCCCTCTCTTTCAGCCCCTCTCTTTCTCGCCCTCTGTTGCAGACCCTCTGTTTCAGCCCCTCTGTTTCAGCCCCTCTGTTTCTCGCCCTCTGTTTCAGCCCCTCTGTTTCTCGCCCTCTGTTTCCGCCCCGCTGTTTCTCGCCCTCTGTTGCAGCCCCTCTGTTTCAGCCCCTCTGTTTCAGCCCCTCTGTTTCAGACCCTCTGTTTCTCGCCCTCTGTTTCTCGCCCTCTGTTTCAGCCCCTCTGTTTCAGCCCCTCTGTTTCAGCTCCTCTGTTTCTCGCCCTCTGTTTCTCGCCCTCTGTTTCAGCCCCTCTGTTTCTGCCCCTCTGTTTCAGCCCCTCTGTTTCAGCCCCTCTGTTTCAGCCCCTCTGTTTCTCGCCCTCTGTTTCTCGCCCTCTGTTTCTTGCCCTCTGTTTCTCGCTCTCTGTTTCTCGCCCTCTGTTTCAGCCCCTCTGTTTCTCGCCTTCTGTTTCAGCCCCTCTGTTTCTCGCCCTCTGTTTCAGCCCCTCTGTTTCAGTCCCTCTGTTTCAGCCCCTCTGTTTCAGCCCCTCTGTTTCAGCCCCTCTGTTTCACGCCCTCTGTTTCAGCCCCTCTGTTTCAGCGACACTGTTTCTCGCCCTCTGTTTCAGCCCCTCTGTTTCAGCCCCTCTGTATCAGCCCCTCTGTTTCAGCCCCTCTGTTTCTCGCCCTCTGTTTCTCGCCCTCTGTTTCTCGCCCTCTGTTTCTCGATCTCTGTTTCTCGCCCTCTGTTTCTCGCCATCTGTTTCAGCCCCTCTGTTTCAGCCCCTCTGTTTCAGCCCCTCTGTTTCAGCCCCTCTGTTTCAGCTCCTCTGTTTCTCGCCCTCTGTTTCTCGCCCTCTGTTTCAGACGCTCTGTTTCTCGCTCTCTGTTTCTCGCCCTCTGTTTCTCGCCCTCTGTTTCAGCCCCTCTGTTTCAGCCCCTCTGTTTCAGCCCCTCTGTTTCAGCCCCTCTGTTTCTCGCCCTCTGTTTCTCGCCCTCTGTTTCTTGCCCTCTGTTTCTCGCTCTCTGTTTCTCGCCCACTGTTTCTCGCCCTCTGTTTCAGCCCCTCTGTTTCAGCCCCTCTGTTTCAGCCCCTCTGTTTCAGCCCCTCTGTTTCTCGCCCTCTGTTTCTCGCCCTCTGTTTCTTGCCCTCTGTTTCTCGCTCTCTGTTTCTCGCCCTCTGTTTCTCGCCCTCTGTTTCAGCCCCTCTGTTTCAGCCCCTCTGTTTCAACCCCTCTG